>NW_027530213.1:3854000-3880159 GCF_008692635.1 Crocuta crocuta | reverse complement strand
TCTTTCCCTTCTCTTTCCCCAAAAAAAAAAAAAAAAAAAAAAAATCAGATAGGCAAGGAATCTTGAATTCCTGTTTCCTGGCAATATTATGCTACATGTATTTGCAAATATGTAAACTACATGGATAATTCTGCTGCAACCAGGAATATCTCTTTACCAGATTATAAACTGAATCCGCGTGCCCCCCCCACCATATAACCTACTTCATGATACTAAGCAACGCAAACACACTGACAAACAACCGATGTTTTAATATTCAAGCTTCCATTTCTTCCACCACATAATTTCCTGTAATAATCTCATTCACGTCCGAGGTCCAAAGGCATTCTTATTTATGCCTGTCAGGTCAGTGTGCCAATAGCAAGAAGACTCGTTCTTAAAAGGTTGAGCTTTTCGAGTGAGTCCTGAAAGAATTCTACTAACACTGCATATTTCCTGAAGAGGGATAAGGTAAAAAGAAAAAAAAAAAGCCAAAATTTTAAGAAAATGGCTCTAATGCCATTTTCGGTTAAAAGCACCGGCAGATTTACAATGATCAAGTAATATGTCAATTTCTTTCAAATGTTGCCAACATTTGATGCCAACACAATTACAAGTTGGAAAAACGTGTAATGAATAAGGCAGCTCATAATTTCCCTTAGAATATGTATGTACAACTTATTAAGTGGCATAAAAAGCAAAGAGTCATGGCCAATGTTGAAACCCTAAATCTGAGTTTCATTGCTTTGGGGCATTTGAGTCAAACTCCATCATCTGGAAACACCTAACAATAAGAAATATTAGGTCACGAGCTGTTTTAGGGACATGAACACCTGCAATACCTGTACCTAATGAGGTGAATAAATGAAAGCTTCATGTTCCTCAGCAAACAAGGAAACCTCATAGTTAAATCAGACATAATAGGGCTCAAACTCGAACCCCATATAAATGAAAAGACTCACGTGGAGGGCATTTTCTCTTCCAAATTTTGTGGTTCAACTCTGCCAGCTCCCTTACCTAAAGCCACCTGGTGGAAAAATATGTCCCCAATTCTAGATCGGTGTGGGTTTTGCCAGAGGATGGGTGGATGTATTCGATAGTCTTTGGAGGCTCAGAAAGAAGAGACAGAAGTTTCTCTCGATGTCTCCTGTCCTCACCCCTTGACCAGACACACCTACCACCACCGTCAGAGGCAACATGGCTCTGACATCTCGTTCCCAACCCCAAATCCCATCCCTTTCTTTCTTTCTTTTTTTTTTTTTAATGTTTTTATTTATTTCTAGGAGAGAGAGAGAGAGACAGCGTGAGCAGAGGAGGGTCAGAGAGAGAGGGAGTCACAGACTGAAACAGGCTCCAGGCTCTAAGCTGGCAGTCAGCACAGAGCCCGACGCGGGGCTCGAACCCACGAACTGCGAGATCATGACCCAAGCGAAAGTCGGATGCTTAACCGACTAAGCCACCCAGGCGCCCCGTAAATCCCATCCCTTTCAAAGTAAGAGCCAGGCCAAAGGCAGGGAGTGAGTGGAGGCCTCGCTGGGCTTTCCCTCTGAACCTGCCTGTGTACCTTATTATACACTATCACTTTCTCCCAAAAGGGAGATCATTCTGTTTTCTTCCAACAAAGGTCGCCAGATTTCACAAATTAAAATACAGAATACCAGGTTCAATGTGAATGTTAGATAAACAACAGGTAATTGAGTGGTTTAAGTCTGTCAAAAAGACTGTTTTCTCTGGCAAACCCACGCTGAACATTCATAATACTGAGACAGAGAAATTAACACCTTTACCTCTTTCTGAAAGCTCAAGAAGTAGAGAAAGACAGCAACGAGGAGGGCGATGTAGTGTTGAAGGAAAGGAAAATATAAAGAGAAAATAAAGGCTTTCGTAGAATTCCATGTGTTGCTTCTCCAATTTGAACATGCACACAAATCTTCTCCAACTTGAAGATGCACACAAATCACCCAGGGATCTTGGACTCTGATTCAGTAGGGCCGGGGGCTTTAGTTTTCATCTTTGTCCAGGTGATGCCGGCTGGTGCTGCTGGTGCAAAGCCCACGCTCCCGGATACCCTGCTAGGTGAGGTGGGGGCCGTGCAAACGGTGTGGCTGAGCGGCTGGGGAGGAAGAAGGAGGCTAGCGATCTAAGGAGCTTTTCTGGCAGCTAAGGTTAAATACAAAGATCTATTCTCTTCCAAATTTCCTTCTAATTCCCCACTATGGGAAATAACCACCGTAATACAAACTAAGAAACAGGTTCAAGGCAAACAAACAAACAAACCCAGAAAACCCAAAAACCAAACACACACACAAAACAGGAAAACACATCAAAAGCAACAGCATCAAATAATCCTAGACACGCATGCTTTTCGTATTATTGCTGAGAAACAAATATGCTTTTAAGAATCCAGCACAAAAGCCTTGTCACTTTTAAGCAATCCAGTAAAAAGAGGGGGCAGATTGACCAGAATGCCCTCAAATCGGTGCTCTTAAAGGCCCACTTGAGACCTCGGCCTCTGGCCATGGCTTGGCCCTTGGGGAAAGTGGTCCAAGTCTCTCCCTGCACCTACTTGTTGCAGATACCACCTCTTTGCTTCTCCTTTGCCTCCTGGAAGACAGGAGAGGCCTGCTCTCCAAGGAATGTCTCTTGTCGCTGATGGCAATGAGCCTGGTTTGTGTCTATATTCCGATGATGCCATGCCCGTGTGAACTCTCAGCAGGCAAAAACTGCATGGCCCCATGCCCTGGCCACCCGGAGCTGTGGCCTCATATGAATCAGAACCAGTGCACGCAGACAAGTGGCCAGAGAAGAGGCAGACATTCTTTAAATTCTCTGTAGGTCGGTCTTCGCTGGGAAAAACACCCCAACATATAAATTTCTCACGGTGTAGCGAGGCAAAGGTGAGCGCTTTTACCACACGGACACTTTTTGCAGATCTGGGCATTGTTCAGAAGTGTTGATATTTACCTGGTTTCCTGGGGGGCGAGGGAGCAGGGCTCCTTCCTGCTGTTTTGGAAGCAGGTAGTAGAGAGTACGGAAAATCAGGTGTGCCGGGACTTAGAACGTGTAAGGGAGGCAGGAGTGCATACACATCGATATGTGCACACATGTCACTTTCCAAGAGTTATTGGGAGAAAAATTTTCCTTCTGGTTCAGCAGCTTTATTATATGGGCCAGGGGTGGACACCTATATCCAGGGACCTAGACATATGAGATCCTTATGGTGTCCTTGATGCCTTTGACTCAGGACAGCATAAAAAAAAGCCATTGGGAATCTGGGTAAACCATGGACTAGTCACCTTAGATTACCTTCTCCTATTCAGCTCCTCTAGTCACAAAGCCAAGTCTCTAGCAAGGTCCAAGGACACAGAGATTAGGTGTAAGTCGATGCGGCCCCTGATCGGTGTTGATAGAGACAGTAACCTATCTCAAATATTTATTTTGGGAAGTGGAGATACACAGCTCTGGTTGGTGCCTGCAGACTCCTGATCCAACAAATCCTAAATGCACGTACATTCGTTTTACCACGATCCCACGTCCTATCTTTCCACTCGTTAGGATTCCTTGTTCAAGATACAACTGATGACCCACCTAACTAATTTCAGAAATGGCAATTCTTCTTTCCAGATGGTGAAAAGCAGTCTCACTAGCATGTAGGAGATTATGTCCCAAGAAGAAAAGGCGGCAAGGGACACACACACTTGTTTTGTCACTGCCAAACCCACCTGTAAGAGGAGCAAGAAAAAGTTTCCAAAGTTCCTTTCTCGAAAGACTGTCCTAACTATGGCTCCGTTTTACGACAGTGCCAAAGCCACGTGCATTCAGTGAGGACCATACTTCGAATTTTGAACTTGTATCTTTTTCTGGGCTAGTGACAGGGCGGAGGATCCTCCCTCGTGACGGCAGGCAGTGGCTCCCAGCCACAAAGTCACAAGGGTAAATGGCCACACGCTTACTGCCATTCTGAACCCATACAATGATTCTGCTTTTTCATTTTTGGGGTTTTCAATAAATTACATGTCACAGTCAACCCTTCATTATAAAACAGTCTTCATGTTAAGTGGTTTTGCCCAAATGTGGGCTGATATAAATGTTCTGAGCACCTTCTGGGGAGGCTAGGCTACGCTGTCCTGTTCAGTAGGTTAGGTGTCTCACAGGGATTTTGAACTTAGCACATGTGTTTTGCTCTTTCCACTGTGTTATTGCAGTTTTGTACTTTCATACTGATATCAGTTCACCTTTGTTTCCAAAAATCTCTTTAAGAAAAGTATAGTCTTAGAATTCTGAAAGCAAGTTTCATTACCATATTTTTCCAAGGGAGTACTTTCCAGAATCATCGTAACATTCCTTACTATGTTTTAAAAATTTTTTTGATGTTTATCTATTTTTGAGAGGCAGAGAAAGAGAGAGAGCATGAGCAGGGAAGGGGCAGAGAGAGAAGGAGACACAGAATCCAAAGCAGGCTCCAGGCTCTGAGCTGTCAGCACAGAGCCCAACGCGGGGCTCAAACTGACAAACCATGAGATCATGACCCGAGCAGAGGTCAGACACTTAACTGACTGAGCTACCCAGGTGCCCCTTGAACTTACCATATTTTCAACCTATGACAGGTTTATCAGAACATAACTCCATTGTAAATCAAGGAAGAGCAGGGTTTATCGGATTTGACCCCAACATAAGTTCAGGAAGGGCCACACTGATGTAAGGGACAGCCTAGCATTGGCTCAAGGTGCCAGGATCTTAGCTGACTCCAGACGAGGGTCAGAACATTACTGCATTCTTTATTTATTTGTGAGAGACTGAGCACAAGTGGGGGAGGGGCAGACAGCGAGGGAGACACAGAATCCGAAGCCGGCTCCAGGCTCTGAGCTGTCAGCACAGAGCTCAAGGTGGGGCTCAAACCCACGCACTTACTGTGAGATCAGGACCTGAGCTGAAGTTGGACGCTTAACCAACTGAGCCACCCAGGCGCCCCAGGACATCACTGCATTCTCATGAACGGCAATGATGTCACCAAAGGTGGGAAGGCCACAGCCACAAGTAATCCAAGCACGCCCTCCCCCTTTTTGCTTTATACCCACAGATGTAAAGAACTAGGTGGTGATATTTCTTTTTCCATGACTAGTAACCTTCTCTCTTTTTAAAGCCTGACAGTGATACTAATTACTTAGGCAAAGGATCAGATAAGTCAGCTGTTGCCACTGCTCAGATCCCAGTAAGGCTTCCATTAGCAAAAATTAAAGTTGGCTTTCCTCCTTCCTGGCAATCATTCAGAGCAACCTTGTTTGGCTCTAATACACCATGGCTGTCGTAGGAACTTTCCAGAGCAAAGAGTGAGCATTTGATAAAAGATTAAGATTAGATTAAAATAAATGACTAAGCATTAGATAATAGGATGCATTACATGCCAGGTTGTTTTCAAAAGGAAAAAAACTACTACTGTGGAATCCTTCAATATAAAGGTAGATTATAAACCTTGATACTCTCCCTTTTACTCAACTGTGGAATTACTCTGGTCTTACCATTTGTGCCTTTGCTCAGTCTGGACTTAATTGGTTTCCCCGCCCTTCCCTCTAAAATTGAGTCTTTTCACCAAATGACCCTGAATTCGCCTTAATTTGATTTTCTAGGCTTACTGGGTTTTCATCTTCTAAGAACTGTTACTTATCTCGTGCCTTAGCTGTGCTCAGTTCTCCAACATTTGTTTGCCCATGGCTCAAGATTTAAAATTTTTTAAAAGGAAGAAGAATTTAAATCTCTTAATTCTCAAACACTCACCTACCCTGCACCCACGGGGTGCTCTCGCTCACCCGGCTCCTCCACCTCCTTCCCCACCCCTGCACTGGGGCGTCTTATCTTTGTCATCATGCAGTTCCGTGAATAAAGGAGACGGCAGTTTTGTTACCAATGAAACGAACTTTACATTAGAGACATCCAAATTGGGTGGATTTGCTATAAGCTTCTTTCAAAAAGTACTACTCCATTATTGGGAATGTTTATGCCCAAAAAAGAAGATTCTGTGTTCTATTGTGTCAGAGGCTTTCAAAGTGCAATTGTTCAATTTGCAAACTGCAATTGGTTAACCAAGCTAAACTTAATTAGTCCAACGATCCTACAGCCCACATCAAACCCCACTGTTTGATGTATTCTACGAGGTGTCCAAGCCGCCCACAGCTGTCTAAGTGCCACAATGAAAAGGCAGCTAGGCTTAGGTCTGGGAACTGAAATGAGCTGTTCTAAGTGGGGCTTTTCTTCCATTTTCTGAAGCTGCACTGCTCTGACCTTCTCCAAATCAATCCTTTGCGGATTAACATGTAAAGCAGTGTCGAATTAATTTCAGAAAGGGAATATGAGATCAGCCTAGGATCATACAAAACATCTAACTCCTAAACACACTAATGCTTCTAGCCATTCAATGAGAAGCTGTCAATAAAGGGAGAAAAGTCGGGGAGGGGGGAGCGGCCAAAAGGATTTGAAGGCTAGAACAATCTATCAGACTAGTTAGTGCAGTGCCTATTTCTGGGGCATGGCTAATGCATTCCTCTAGAAGTTAATCCTATTTCTAAAGACCATCCCGCTAGGGGCACATAGGCCGTGATGAATGAGAACTAAAATGCATTAAAATTCTCAACAACTTCACCAAAAGGCACACTATTAGATTCCGAGGGTCTACAATAAGACGGTTCATTGAAAGTGCAGGTCTTAAAGAAGCCGCTTTTGTCCCTACTTACTGGAGAGAGAGGATCCAGCGTGTCCCTTGTGACACCTGCAGCCAAAATATTTTTACATTAGGCTGTCCGAGTAATCACACGAGAAACGCCGTATAAAACGGCAAGGGAAGGCGGCCCTTTTCTGCGAGCTGGCTTAAATGCCATTATTATGCGCCTACGCTCAGGGGAGGCCGTGTTTCCACAGCGTTAGCCACACAACAGTGTCATTAAACCCACTTTTAAAAAATCAGACATGAAAGAGTCGCCGATTCAATTTCCCGTGAAGAAGCTGCAGTGTTTGAACACTTCCCTTTTTCTCCCATTGTGCTCTGCTTGTACTCAATTAAGAGATAATTTAGCCATTTGTCACGACGTAGTTGGGGCTGAGCATTTATACGGGCGCTTAGTACAGCTCTTCTCACAGGAAGAAACCTGTGAGCATCGAGAGAATAGAGTGAACAGTGACGGGCCTAACGGTGCCTGGAAGTAACACCTTGACGAGTTAGGTTTTGGTCGCTGTCCGCAGGCACGGGGACAGGGTGGGCTGGCCTCAAGAACGGCCGCAGCCGATTAGAAAGAGGCGCCGAGTCTAAACCCAGACATGCCAAGAATGAAACACTGGACAGGAAGCAGCAGGTGGGAGAGGGGGGNGCTTAGTACAGCTCTTCTCACAGGAAGAAACCTGTGAGCATCGAGAGAATAGAGTGAACAGTGACGGGCCTAACGGTGCCTGGAAGTAACACCTTGACGAGTTAGGTTTTGGTCGCTGTCCGCAGGCACGGGGACAGGGTGGGCTGGCCTCAAGAACGGCCGCAGCCGATTAGAAAGAGGCGCCGAGTCTAAACCCAGACATGCCGAGAATGAAACATTGGACAGGAAGC
This sequence comes from Crocuta crocuta, assembly GCF_008692635.1. NCBI lineage: Eukaryota > Metazoa > Chordata > Mammalia > Carnivora > Hyaenidae > Crocuta > Crocuta crocuta. The sequence goes on along the minus strand of NW_027530213.1, from coordinate 3,872,592 downwards.
AGCAGGTGGGAGAGGGGGGCCCCCCGCAAGACCAAAATGCAGAGGGGGGAGCACACCTAGACGGGAGGGGCCCCATATGGAGTATCTGTTGAATGAATGAATGAATGAATGAATGGACGGAGTTGGACTCGGCTGCTGGGCTCAGGACAGTTATAGCCACTCAGCTGGCTCAGGTGTTGCCAAAGTTCATCCTCGATATGAAACACGTGGTTGGGCAGAGGGGCTCCCTGGGGAGGGGGGTCGGGGAGAAGAGTAGAGATGGGGGTGTGGCCGCAGCATCCTCTTTGTTTCTGTGTTTCACAATTGACGTATCTGCGTGTTTACTCTTTTCTAAGAAGCAAACATTACACTGAAAACACTGAAAATAATTGTCATTCCCTCTGACCTTTTCTTTTCTTTTCTTTTCAATTTTTTATTTATTTCTAGGAGAGAGAGAGACAGCGTGAGCAGGGGAGGGTCAGAGTGAGAGGGAGATACAGACTCTGAAATTGGCTCCAGGCTCTGAGCTGACAGCACAGAGCCTGACGCGGGGCTCGAACCCACGAACCGCGAGATCATGACCTAAGCGAAAGTCGGACGCTTAACCGACTAAGCCACCCAGGCGCCCCTGACCTTTTATTTTCATATCAGCATCCATCACCTCTTCGGAACTGACTCAAAACCATTATAATCCATTTATCAGTCTAGACTACGTTGCACCAGAACATAATGATAATCCCGGTAACAATAGTAACAATACTAAGAGAACCTCTGATGGAGTGCTTCTAATACAGCATCCATTTTATATACATTGTCTCTAGCCCTCACAGCACTTCAGGAAGCTCTTGGTGTTATACACGGAACGTTGAAGCTCAGAGAAGGCGAGTTGGATGTTTAAGGTCACACAGCTAGCAAGAGCCAGAGACAAGAGTGAACCGTGATCCAAACTCCAAACTCCAAGCTCTTTCCACTTCTCTATAAAGCCCTGCTTTTTTTGTCTTTTAGATTGCCCTGAGGGGGTGGCCCCCCAAAAGAGCAGAGGAATCACAAGTAGCCCTGCAGGTGGCTGCCCAGTGGAGGAGGGGCGGGAGAAACCTACACCAGAAAAAATAGCCTAAGGACTGCGTAACTGGGAGGTGACCTGGTGGCCTGGACTGGGGCCAGGCCTGGTGCCTGGGACATGAGGGAGCTCCAGCAAGCCTGTAAAAAGAGAAACCAAGTAGCACTCGGGGAAGCACAGGTGAAACAAACCACGGAGCCCAGCACTTGACCGCATGAAAGGCTATGACCTGGGACGCAGTCCACGTGGGTGCCGGTAAGGTTGATTTCACCCCACGCTTACATCGCCCAGGGAAGGCGGGCATCGAGAGTGGCGGGCGGACCATCTTTCCCTCCACGGATCTGCCCTCCTTTCCATCTGCCTTTTGCACATGGCAAGCTTGCGTGAGGAAGAGGAAGAACAGGGAAAACAACTGTATTTCAGTGGTTTTGCGGAAGCATGAAGACTTGTGAAAGTGTAAAACTGCCAGACACTCCTGCAGGCAGGCACCCAGTTAACTGGCTAAAGTGACCACCGGCATGATTACCGAAAATTCAAGACGGGGAGATTCGGCCTTGGCCAGCTCTGCAGAACCTTCCACCCCAAATGTCGTGTTTTGCATTTTGCTCTTGCGTGACCTCAATGTTACGACATTAAAACAAGGTTTCCACACTTCTCTAATCTGGATGCCCAAGCTGTCACCTCCTCGATACTTTGTTAATGATATGATATGATTTCTAGGATAGTCAGAAATATGTGTGTGTGTGTGTGTGTGTGTGTGTGTGTGTTTTAAACTTCAAGAACGTGGTCTGAGTTGATACAAGGCTTATTGCTGAGTTTTCACTACAAAGAAACTCAGTTGACTATCCTAAAACAGACATAGGTTTAAGATAANTCTGTATCTCCCTCTTTCTCTGACCCTCCCCTGCTCACGCTGTCTCTCTCTCTCTCTCTGTCTCTCCTAGAAATAAATAAAAATTAAAAAAAAAAAAAGATACAAAGTCCAGGCTGTAAGGACGTGGCCCTGACGAGCACAGACAGCTGAAGCCGGTTGTCCTCACCTTCCCACGCCCACCAACGAGCTACTGCCACACTGTGTCAGTAATTCGCTGCTGATGTATCTTACACACACTGTGTGGTGATAGAGCGTTGATCCTCACCTAGGAGGTGAAGCTGACTTAATGGAGCATATCCATCAGACCTGATGGGGTTTCTTAAAAATATTTTTAATGTTCATTTATTTTTGAGAAAGAGAGAGAGAGTGAGAGAGTGAGCATGAGCTGGGAGCGATAGGGAGACAGGGAGACACAGAATCCGAAGCAGGCTCCAGGCTCTGCCCCACGCAGGGCTCAAACTCACGTACCGTGTGATCACGACCTGAGCCGAAGTCAGACGCTTAACCGACTGAGCCACCCAGGCGCCCCTAAAAAGTTTTAATTTAAATAATCTCTACACCCAACATGTGGATCGAACTCATGACCCTGAGATCAAGAGTCACATGCTCCTCTGACTGAGCCAGCCAGGCGCCCCTGATGTTTGTTTAATAAACTTTTGATTTTGGAATAATTTTATATTTACATTGCTTTTAACGATATGGCAACTGCAGTAGTTTACTTTGTGATGGGTTTAGTGTGTGTGACAGCTGCTGGCACATATACACACGCTTGCCCAAATCAATCAACAACTTTTTTAGGGATACAGAGATGTAGATATGGATGTGGAATCTAGATAATCCTTACCATGAATTCTACCATTCATGGTATTTTAAAGACATGGTTATGTAGGGGCGCCTGAGTGGCTCAGTCGGTTAAATGTCTGACTTCGGCTCAGGCCATGATCTTATGGTTTGTGGGCTCGAGCCCTGGATCAGGCTCTATGTTGATACCTACGAGCCTGGAGTCTGCTTTGGATTCTGTGTCTCCTTCCCTCTCTGTCTCTCCCCTGCCTGTGCTCTCCCTCTCTAAAATAAATAAATAAATAAATATGTTAAAAAAATATATACTTATATATAGGCCAATTATCGATGCCTGGGGAACGCCCAGAAAATGGAAGAACAAACAGACAAACAAAGGACAAGATCTAAGTATTTATGTTTAGTCATAGCAGGATCATCATTTAAAAAGCAAGTATTTTTAAACTATCAATAAACCTAATACTTAACTCAGAGCAAGGCTAAAAGAAATGAAAACACCCAAGTAAAAGTTAATGTATCACTCATGCATTTACCTGTTCTTTAGGTCAAGGGCATTTAACTACTCAGGTTTCCTTGACCTGTAAGCCTGAATCTCTCTGCTGTTTTTTGTTTTGTTTTGTTGCTTTCTTTCTTTCTGAAGCACTGTCAAATATAATAGTGACCGATAGCTTTTTCATCTAAGTCCCCATTGATTGTAGCATACATCCCAATTTCAGAAGTGTTAAAATGTATATTTTAGGACTGTGAAACAGTAATCAAATTAAGGTCAAGCCAACCAAAATGACATCTCCTATTTATTTGGATAATAATGCACGATGCCAGGCAGAGTGGAAACTAGGTAAATATTGACTGAATCAATGGATGGTCTGAGAGGTAATACTCATCTGTTAATACCGAATTACTTGCATTTTGCTGACACACCATCCTGTCTCCCCTCTGAACTTGCCCATGCCTGGGACATGCCTCTCCCATCTGCTTCATCATAAAGAACAATTAGGTCAATCATTATGGATACCTCTCCACTCTATGTGATAATTTCCACGGAAATGACAAATACTAATTTGTCAACTTTCTACAAGGATTCAAGAAGCTCACTGATCATGGACTCTGGGCTTGCAAATATGTGGATGTGCATTTCTTCACGGAGCAGGGAGACAGTGTGCATGCAAGTACTCACCCATGTGCCACAGGGCAAAGCATGTGCTACGTAATTCACGTCACAGAACTCCTACCACCAGATGTACAGAGTCAGGGTCACCTGTGTAAATTAAACCCAACTGGGTTTTTGTCTTTGCATTATCTAGATAAATATTTTTCTCTCCCTTTGAATTATGTAGACCAGGCCTATTTAGCTATTAACCCCTCCCATCCATGGAGGACAGAAGTCAGTTTGTTGTCCTCAGAGTTTCTCTGTGTACCTAACACCACGATATCGGGAGAAATGGAAGAGAACGCTGACACCATGATTGCTGAACGTCAATAAGAAAGATGGAGGGCAATGAAAAGCATTATAATTGGTACTAAGAGACTGGTGATTCTCAACAGAAAAAAATGGGGGGGAAATCAGGGTATCACAGACTTATCAACAGGCACAACACCTGCAGGCTGCCTGGTAACACACACGGAGAGAGAAACCTTACAGTGTGAGTTATGGCTGAAAGGCCCATTAACAAGCCCTCAAAGAGGCATCTCAGCAAACACCCATGGGCGGCTGGTCTCCCTACGGCTTCCCTATCATGGGAAGCCTTCCCTACTGGACACCACCTAGAATGGTCAAGGCCAAATCAGATGCCACATCTGCTGTCTCAGGCAGAATTTCTGCTTCTAGAAGAAATGCTTACGCTACACAGAGACTTTCTCCTCCAGGGACTTACCGAGAGCCAAGACCAAAGACAGAACATGGGTGAGAGACACAAACACAGTAAATGGAATATAGACGCATGTGCGGTCATGCTAACCATGAAAGGAACACCAGCTATGACAGTAAAGGGCAGCATTTTCCTCGTGTTCCTGGGGCCAGACTTAAATCACCAAGGACAAGGCCTTGTTAACAATATGCTCACCTGCTGGTGGTGCTTCAAGTTAACGAACCCTTTGGTGAAGCGAGTTGGTGGTGCCAATGCACAGCCATCATGAACAGGTGTGTGGTCTTTAACTCAGCGCCCTGGCTCCCTGAGTTTCTCTTTTTGAAAGAAGGCAAAGACTTTGGCACAAAAATGTCCAACTCAGCTTCAGAACCACAGATACTTGAAATTGCCCGAACGTGTGACAGCACAGAGACCACTAAGGACAGGAGACTACGAACAACCGAGCGGGCCACTCGGCTGACCGTCTCAGCCTCTGCTCCCCTCAGAAAGGAGCCTGAAGCAAGGGCTTCAGTGCAGGTGTTCTGTTCTGGAAAGTGAACATGAGTGGGGCCTGGGGAGACCTTCACTGTGACTTTTAGCTACAATGGCGGGGTCCTGACGCTGAACCGTGTTTCTAGTATAAAACTTGGTGAAAAATAAACACTATAAAATTCTGCTCACACACAATCACAATACCATACACTGATGTTTGCTTACGGACTTAACCTAGAAGAGCTTTGGGAAAATGAAAACAACTGATCTACTACCTTAGTGTCACCATGGAATTTTTTTTCCTTCTATGGCATTTTTACCTGTTTGTATAAATACGAAACCTAAAAATGTAACCCACCAGGATCTCTAAGGACTGGTCTAGCTCAATGATTCTGAAATTGTATGGATGCTGGTAAGTTTCCCCAAAATGAGTGTTTCTGATCATCTCCCAACAATTTTAATCTAGTAGCGGGCATCATTGTGAATTGTCACTGCTGCCAGCATTTATTGAATAATTAGCGGGAGTACTCTGTATGCAGTATTACATTTAATCTTCGCTTCAAATGAGGTAAATACTACTATACCTTTATTTTACAGAGAAGACAACTATGGTTTAGAAAGAATCAACAACTTAGAGCTAGTAAATAGCTTGCTCTACTTATTCCTCTATTTATTTACTGAATGCTGGTTAGATGGTTCTGTTAAAGCTCTCAACCATTATATTATGTAACTCACGAGGGGAGTGGGGGTCTATGTGGTTAATACTGAGCTTAGACTGGCCCAGGGAAAGAAGAGTCTATCGAAGCATGGTGCACACACCATGGTGGTGTGTAGGGCGATCTGAAACATTAGAACTTCTGAAGTCCAGCTGTCAGAGGTCACCAGGAACCCATCTGAAGTCAGAGTGGAGACTGTTCAGCTTGCTACAGAGGGGAGTCCACAGTGGGACCATGGAACATTCTGGTAAGAGGGAGTGGAGAGCCACCTACCAGAGTCTGGGCTTGTGCTGTTTCTATGGGGTGGTTATAGGTGGAATGGTTTTTTATAATGTTAAAAAAAAAATTAGAGTCCTAATCCCCCAGGAGCTCAGAAATGTGACCCTACTTTGGGAAGTAGGGTCTTCACAGAGATAAGTTAAAATGGAGCTACTAGGGTAGATGTAAATCCAATTTGACTGATATCCTTATAAAGAAGGGAGATCTGGACACAGAGATAGACAGACAGACAGACACACACACACACACACACACAAGGGAAGATGATGTGAAGAACAGAAAGAAGAGGGTCATGTGGCTGGAGTGACACAGATACTAGACAATGGGTGCCCAGGACCTCCGGCCACCACCAGAGGCTGGATGACACAAGAAAGGATCCTCCCCTACCAACTTCAGAGGGCACGTGGCCCTGCCAATACCTTGACTTTGAACTTCTAGCCTCAAAAACTATGGCACTAAACTTCCCTTGTTTTAAGACCCAAAAATCAATCAGCCATTATAAAACTCCAAAAATTATACTGCCGAGATTTCTAATCACTTTAGTTCCCTATTAAAAAGTAATTATAGCCTGTGTGTCGACCAGTTGTTGAGATTGCTCTGGCTCTGATACATGTGTGCGGACATACGCATCTACATTGTTCTAAGTGATTTTTAAAAGATGAGCTTCATTCATTTTGGAAATCAGTTAGACTTCTAGATTAGGTTAAAATGCAGGAGGTGGCTTTGGTCCTTGCCAGTGTTGCTTGGAATCTTGCGGATGCCAGCGTCCCTCCCAGGCCCAGGACTCCATAGCTCTGTGAACAGAACCAGCATTAACTGGGAACCCAGATTGGCGACCATGACCGTCATCCACAGACCGCACTGGAACATCAGCCACTGAACAGCTATGGGGATTTGGCTACCATGGAACAAGTGACAAGCTGGGAATCAGAATAATTTCAAGGACAATAGGTGCCTGTGGATGAGACATAGCTCTAAACAATGAAGACAGAACGAGAAATCTGGCATTCTGCCAAGCCACACCTCGGAGGGCAGAGGGAGCAGAACGCAGGGACAGTAAAGTGAGGGACATCTTCTCCACAAGACTGGACTTAGTGGGAAGGGAGAGGGGAGTTTTTTCACCCACTACAAGGGGTTAGAATAAAAAGTGACACAAAAATATTAAGAAAATAGAATCCTATCTACTTTAATTCTGCACACTACGATTTTAATGGAAGAGTGATGGGAAATCTATCAAAAATTGTGATTTTGCACATCCTGTGAAATGATTCTTGACAAGCCTAGATGAATTTCAGTTCTTTTAAGCTAATATTTAAATTAAAATTTCTTTTTATTTTGGGGCGCCTGGGTGGCTTAGTCGGTTAAGTGTCCGACTTTCGCTTAGGTCATGATCTCGCGGTTCGTGGGTTCGAGCCCCGCGTCGGGCTCTGTGCTGACTGCCAGCTCAGAGCCTGGAGCCTGTTTCAGTCTGTGACTCCCTCTCTCTCTGACCCTCCCCTGCTCACGCTGTCTCTCTCTCTCTCTCCTAGAAATAAATACAAAACATTAAAAAAAAAATCTTATTTTAAAGGGACAGAGAGAGAGAGCACAAGCATGAGTGGGAGAGGGCAGAAGGGGAGAGAGAAAGAGAGAGAGAGAGGGACAGAGAGAGAATCATCAAGCGGGCTCCACACTCAGCATGGAGCCCAATGAGGAGCTTGATTCCTGGCCATGGGATCGTGACCTGAGCCGAAATCAAGAGTTGGACGTTCAACCGCCTGAACCAGCCGGGTGCCCCAAGCCAATATTTAAAAATACATAACCACCTTTTACTACTCTTGACTTAAGTACTTTTTCCAAAGAATAAACCTTTTAATGTTTCTCCCTCCCTCTCTCTCCCATCCCATTCTTTATTTTTCTCATGTGCTTAAGAGTTCCAGAAACTGAGATTTCCCGTAAGAGGAGCTGGCCACCTGACAGGAAGAGCTTCTCCAATGATCACACGGTGAGATCTTGCTTACTTCTTGATCTCTAAGATGTGGTGCTGTTTTTGTCAATTTCCCTAATTCCCATCCCACTACATGGCTGGTGAGTTGTTTTTCTCCAAATACATTAAAGGCATGAGCCACAGGGCAACTTCAACCTCCTAAGTGATAAACCCATCCTATGAGTTTGTGTTTACAATTTAGCATGAAAACATTCACTAAAGTGGAACTCAGAATACATCCTACCGAAGCGTAACCCTCCCCGCGAGGCACCACACACAGTGCGTAGCACTCGTGCAGGGAAGGCGTCCCTAGGAAAGGGGGCTCAGGCGCCGCAAAGCTGCTCGGGAGCTGATGAGGAAGGTGCACCCCAGGCGTGTGATGCTGCTGTTTAGACAAGGACACAAAGGCAATAGGGAGCAGGTGCGTGAAAGAGGCGTCAGGTGCTCGGGCCTCAGATGAAGGGAAGAGCCGGACTGAGTGCGCAAAGGAAGAAGCAAAGAAAGCGACAGATCTCCGGGGCCTCCGTGAAGAGTCTTTAAACACAAAGAGGAGCTTGGATTCGGTCCAGAGCTTGATGAAGATCTCCGCGGCACTTTAGAGAGGAAGCACCTCAGGAGAAGGGTTGAGGATGGAAGTGAGGCCAACAGGAGATGAACTTCAGGGCCAGCGAGAAGAGGCGGAAGGACTCGCTCACCCAATGACATGCAGGGAAACGGAGGAAGTAGAGCCAACCTCGAATATGTACCATTGATCCAAATCCCACTTCTCCCTAAAGACCAAGCCAAAGCCCTCCTTCTCTCAGAGGCCTTTATTAACCCCGAGGTTAGATAAGGACATCTGGTACCCCAAATCCTTCCATCTTCCTTCTAGGCTGCCTTCCTGTGCCACAGAGGCTGGAAAAAAAAAATCAAAAAGTGGCATTTCCAGACTCCCTAGAGGTAAGGCTTTGGAGGCAACTGGCAGACTTGCAGGTAGATGTGTTCACACGAGATTCGGAAGGAGGAAAAGAGGCAGAGACACCCCCTCCTCAGGCCACTTTGGCTGTTGTGCATCCTGTCCCCAGCCNTTCTATCACGCGACATTTTCTAGAATGGTTACACCAAGTTTTATGTCATGCCATGTCCTGTTAGTAACCCTTTCACAACAGCATGAATGAAATACTTATTATCATTCGTGTCTTTTTACAAACGAGGAAGCTTGTCCAAGTTTACACGGTTAGTAATGGAACGGAGATATTCTGTCACACTGTCCCCCGAAGTTTTCATGGTGAATGTAGAACAAATATTCACGAGAGAAAGGCAAGTAATGGACGTGACAGAGGGCCCAGCATTGGCTCAGTAAGTATAAGCACGTTTACAGGCAAAAGGAATAAAGAACAGGAAACAGTCAAACGTGTGGATGAAAAAAGTGCTGACAGGGGAGGGGGTAACTGAGAAGGGAAGGTGCATTACGGAGAACCTAAGAGATGGGAGGGTGCAGACATTTGGCGGCAGGTTGGGAAAGGCAGGTGCCTGGTAGAATCCAGGAGGAGCCGATAATCAAACTCTCTTTTGAGGGTAAAAAAAGGATGAGGGGCCAAAAGTTAAGAAAAATAGGAAAGGTCACCAAGAATTCTTCGGTGAGCACATTCAACTGGCAAGTGAAAAATACACTGCCAAGCTGGAACAGATCAGCAATGAATTCTCCCGGTAGAAAGAAACTCAGGTGATAAGCAGATTTCTACAGTGTTCCCAAGTCCTGCGAAATGAAGAAAGGAAAGGATACTGCATTTTGTTGTCAGTGCAGGCTGAGGTCTGATTCAGGAGGTTCAGAAGGAACTGAATAAATTCCGGGGGCGCAGCTGGTAAAGTGCCCGACTCTTGATTTCGGCTCAGGTCATGATCTCATGATTCGTGAGTTCAAGCCCCACATCAGGCTCTGAGCCAACAGTGCGGAACCTGCTTAGGATTCTTTCTCTCTCTCTCTGCTCCTCCCCGATCTCTCTCTAAACAAACAAACAAACACACACACACAAACAAAACCCAGATACCAAGATGGAGCACATCGACTAAGGGGTGAAGTATTTCCAGTAGGACTAAATTTCTTGAAAGAATATTCATGTTTGTGTCTCCCAGGAGTTCAGACTTGATACAAACATAGTACTCAGACGTGTGTGGAATGAATGAGTGGTAACGCTCTGCAAGAGCACGCAATACCAACACGCTGGAAATGTTCAGGGATGTGCCGAATGAAACTCTGCTCAAGGGGGACTTTTCTTTCCTTTAGTCTTCCTTTTTTACAAAGGAGTAATGGCCTATTCAGCAATTCTTTGTGACTTTTTTCCCCCTGACTGTAACAGATAACAGAATACCATATTTTCACTAACAACAATTCACATTAGAAGGGGTTCTTCCATCCACCAGAGTTAATTTTTTAAGTGGATAAGCAATTAAAGATGCCAAGTAGATTACAATTGATCCCTAGCGTAAAAAGTTGTGATCAATAAAAAACAATCTGCAAATCTGATTGCATAAATCCTTTTTGCTTAAGTCCACCATAAGCATAATTTTCAGGATCACTCCTCTGATCTCACTTACTGGAAAAGAAAATGTAATAAAAATAGTGTTGCAGAACTGAGTATTCAGAAAATTAAAAAATTACAAAAATACCCATTTTTACATTTTGAACCGCTCACGGAAGACAAATGTGTGATTATCAGACCATGCTGCTAATCATGGAAAATGTATGATTAAAAAGCCCCTCGGGGTCTAGCTGAGCTCCTAAACTAATATAATAAATGCTCTAAAAAATGCAGCGTGCTTCATTTAACTGGTTCCAATAGACCCTTACTGGTTTTCATGGTCTGGCAAAGTTACACGCTGTCCTTTGGCTTCATGTGATGAAGATTTAACTCACCTGGCATCCACCTCACCTCCTCTTAACTGTTCTGCATCTGTTGACAGTTCATGGACGAAACTCCTATGAAAGTTCACATTAACACACCAAACCCCACTTACTGTTTACCTACCAGACACCGTGTCTTGCTGCTCAGTTGTGAGAGAGAGACATCAGTGCTCAACTTCCCACTGAACTTCTCCCACGCTGCTGCCCATTCCATTACCAAATCTCCTGACAGGTACGCTCCGGTCCATAGTAACCACTGTGCCTTTTATTATCTGTCTAGAGGTTGATTCTACAAGTTGATACACACCAGCTTTTTATGACACATAATCTACATTATTAACGATATAGATATAATTTGTTACAGGGCCAAACTATATGCTAAGTTTCCATTTCCTTCTTTTTTTTAATTTTTTTAACATTTATTTATTTTTGAAAAACAGAGTATGAGCGGGGGAGGGGCAGAGAGAGAGAGAGAGTCACAGAATTATGAAACAGGCTCCAGGCTCTGACCTGTCAGCACAGAACCCAATGCGGGGCTCGAACCCATGAACTGCGAGATCATGACCTGAGCTGAAGTTGGCTGCTTAAATGACTGAGCCACCCAGGCGCCCCTCCATTTGCTTCTTAATGGGCTCACTGTGCCATCTAATAGAGAATGTTTCCTGTTTCAAAGTAAAAACGATATCTTTTTGGTATTCTGCTACTGCTATGTAGTGGATTGCAAACGGCGGGGCCCCCAAAAGATATGTCCTGCGTCCTAATATCTGGAATCTGTGAATGTTACCTTGTTTATAAAAATTTTCGGGGCATCTGCATGGCTCAGTCAGTTAAGAGTCCAATGCTTGGGTCATGATCTCACGGTTTCGTGGGACTGAGTCCTGGGTCGGGCTCTGCACTGGCAGCGTGGAGCCTGCCTGGGATTCTCTCTCTCTGCCCTTCCCCCATGTGTGCTGTCTCTGTCTCTCTCAAAATAAATAAACTTAAAAAATAAATAAATAAAAAGTTTCCTTTCTGATGAGATCATGCTGGATTAACCACGTGGGCCCCAAACCCCATGACAAGTGTCTTTATGAGAGATATTAGAGGAAAAGACACGGACACACAGAGGAAGATGAAGGCCAAGATAGGAATGATGTGGCCACAAGCCAAGGAAACTGGCAACCACCAGAAGCTGAAAGAAGCGAAGCCTGGGTTCTCCCCATGATGCCTCCAGAGAGAACACAGCCCTTGACAAGAACCTGATTTTAGAACTCTGGCCTCTGGAACTGTGAGAGAATAAATTTCTGTTGTTGTTGTTGTTGTTGTTTTTAATATTTTTATTTATTTCTAGGAGAGAGAGAGAGAGACAGCGTGAGCAGGGGAGGGTCAGAGAGAGGGAGACACAGACTCTGAAATAGGCTCCAGGCTCTGAGCCGGCAGTCAGCACAGAGCCCGACGCAGGGCTCAAACCCACGAACCGCGAGATCATGACCTAAGTGAAAGTCGGACGCTTAACTGACTAAGCCACCCAGGCGCCCCAAATTTCTGTTGTTTTGAGCCAGTCAGTTTGTGGGCACTGGTGGCAGCAGCCGCAGGAAAGTATACGTGTATCCAGGTTTTACTAAACTACAATCACAGGACACGCGTACCCACACCATCACTTTCCCTTTAGTCCCAGAGATGCTGCTCCTGGAGTGTTCTGTGCTGTTCCATCATGAATGGGCAGGTCAAGGCCTCCTATCGGACTGCCTTCCCAGGACTTCCTTCAGGGCTTTCATGGTGGGACCCGTGGACTCACCGTTTGCTGAACCTCCTGCCTTCATCTTTCTTAGTCTCCTTTTCTGTTTTGCCCCAGCGCATCCTCAAGTAACTGCCCAAGACAGCATATAGATTAAGCGAACTTTCTGAGTCTTTGCGGGTCCCCAAATCTCTTTACCTGTGTTCAAATTCAAGTGAGTATTTGGATGGGAACAAAACTCTAAACTCAAGGACTTCAAGGGTATCATGCTAAGTGAAATAAGCCAAGAATGAAATAGACAAATACCATATGATTTCACTCATATGTGGAATCTCAAACACACCACACACACACACACACACACACACCCCAAATGAATAAACAAATAAAAAGCAGAATCATACCTACCGAGAACAGACTGGCAGCTGCCAAGGGGAAGAGGGTTGGGATCAGGTAAAATGGTGACAGGGAATGGGAGATACAGGCTTCCAGTTATGGAATAATAAGTCATGGGAATAAAAGGCACAGCATAAAGAATATAATCAATGGCCCTGTAACAGCATTGTGTGGGGAGAGACGGTGGTTACACTTGGGGCGGACAGAGTATAACATATAACCTTGTCCAATCACTATGTGGTACGGCTGAAACCAATAAAAAAACTCTAGACTCAAAATTATTTCCCTTTGGATTATGAGCACTACTGATTCTCATTCCTTTGTGGATATTTGGACTTCTCCTTCTCTGGAAATTTTCAGGGTCTTCCCTTTATCCATGGTTCCCTGAAATTTCACACTGATATGTCCAAGTAGGTGTTTTTAAAATCCACTCTGCTTGGGCCACCTGCATGGCTGAGTCGGTGTCTGACTCTTGGTTTCAGCTCAGGTCATGATCTCATGGCTTTGTGGGTTCCAGCCCCACATCAGGCTCTATGCTGGTAGTGCAGAGCCAGCTTGGGATTCTCTCGCTCTCCCTCTCTCTCTGCCCCTCCCCAACTTGAGCTATCTCTGTCTCAAAATAAATTTTTAAAAGTTTTTATTAATAATAAAATAAAATCTACTCTGCTTGGCTTTTTGTGGGGTCTTTCCACATGAAGAGTCCTGCCTTCCTGCATTATTTACCTAAAAAGTACCCCCATCTCCAACCTCTTTCTCTAGTCTCTCTCTCTCTCTTACTGGTTGTCAGTGCTATCCAACAGAACTTTCTGAAACAGAAATTTTCTGTAAGTTCCCACTGTCCAATAATACAGCTGCTAATGACATATGGTTAGTGAGCAACTGAATGAGGCTAAGAGACTAAGGAACTGAATTTAAATTTAGAATTTATTAATTTAAATTTAAATGGCCACATGTTGTTAGTTTTAGTTTTTACCTAGAACATTTTCTGGGACCATATCTTTACTCTGTCTGTTTCAACTGCCATGCATTTCCAAAATTGTTAACTCTTTACTAGAATCTTATTCTTGTTTTAAGGACGAAATGTTCTTGACTACACATTTCATACCATAATGAGAGGTTTTTTAATTCTATTCATTTTATTCAATTAGCTCTTTTTCATCAGTAGTCATTTCCTATTTATTTTGGTCTTTTTCATTTTGTGTTTTAAGAACATGCTTGGTAATAGTTGGTATTTCATTAATATTCAAACCTGTAGTAATAAAAAAAAACAACTGATGGATGTTAGAAGTCCATTCTCCAAAGATATTTTCATACTTCTGAACGGTCTGGGCACTCATATCAAAGAGCACTGGCCAACATAATTGAACAGAAAACATTCCTTGAAAGCTACAGACAGTATAATGTTCCAGAGGGATTTAGATAAACCTCCCCTGGAGCTATGTGTTCACATTCTAGGGCAGTAAAAACTTAGGGACCTTCCACTCTCTTCTTCCTTCTTCCCTTCCCTCCTCTTCTCAGAGAGGACTTGCTTATCTTCTAGAGTAAACTCTCTGTCTCTCTGTCTCTGTCTCTCCCCACAGGGAAGGAGGGGTGGACTTATCAATCACCCTATAGAGCTTCCAAGTCTCATAGTTCTGGGGTTCCTTCCCTGTGGGACAACCCAGCTGCACATGCACAATACTATGGACTGAATTGTGTTCTCCCACACCCAAATTTGTGTGTTGAAGTCCTGACCCCTAACATCTCAGATTGTGACTTTGTTTGGAGATGGGGTCTTTACAGAGCTGATTCAGTTAATAATATTTTTAATATTTTAATTTATTTATTTCTGAAAGAGCGTGAGCAGGGGAGGGTCAGACAGAGACAGAGACACAGAATCCGAAGCAGGCTCCAGGCGCTGAGCTAGCTGCCTTCCTGCATTATTTATCTAAAATAAACCCACGAAAACGAACCCACGAACTGTGAGATCATGACCTGAGCCAAAGTCGGACGCTTAACCAACTGAGCACCCCAGGTGCCCCAGAGCTGATTCAGTTACAAGAGGTCATCAAGGCAGGCCTTAATATGACTGGGGTCCACCGCCAATCCGTAATAAGAAATTTGGGCAAGACACGTACAGACAGAAAACAATGTGAAGACCCAGGGAGAAGATGGCCACCAACAAGCCAAGGAGAGAGGCCTCCCCTGTGGCCCTTGGAAGCAACCAACCCAACTGACACCTTGATCTCAGTTCTTCCAGAACTGTAAGCAAAAGAACTGCTATTATACTACCTAGTCTGTGGTTCTTTGTTACAGCAAACCTAGAAAACATACAGGGTGACATCACCCTTTTACTGCATCATCCTATGGAGAATGGAGCACCGAAAAGCTCCGGATGACAAGGTCTGCTCTCGGATTCAGAAGTCTCACGGTTCTTGTCAAAATAGATCTATCTATGGGACGCCTGGGTGGCTCAGTCAGTTAGACATCGCTTCGGACCATGGGTTCAAGCCCCACATTGAGTTCTGTGCTGACAGCTCAGAGCCTGGGGCCTGCTTCGGATTCTGTGTCTCCCTTCCTCTCTGCCCCTACCCTACTCATGCTATCTTGCTCGCTCTTAAATCAATGAATGAAGGAAGGAAGGAAGGAATAAAAATAAAAAATTAAAAAATTTTTAAAATAGATCTATCTACTTGCAAGCGTGCGCACACATGCTTAACAGCAGAGAACTCTGTGTGACGTACAGGGCTGGTCAACAGACAAGTTTCACTTTAGCCAAAGTGAACCCTGGGGACCCCAAAGTTCCAGGATGAGGAGGGATTTACTCTGTGGTACCAGTGTCACACTAACTGCCCATTAGACAGTGACTGCACTTTTTTAAAGATACGAATGAGATGCGTATTTTGCTTGGGGTAAGACTCTCTGCCCTTCTGCGGTGGGGGTGGAGAAGGGAGGGCCCTGACATACGACGGGACCCTGTCTGCAGCCCTCTGAAGTAGAGACTCCCCAGGTTCAGAGCTCCCACGGGCTCCGCCGGGCAGGTCACCCGCTCCTCAGCTATAGGGCTCCATGTGCACCTGAGGCTTCATCAGCACCAATTTTCCATCTGCTTTCCATCCTCCAGAAATTGGGTTCGATCTCATCTGCTGATAACCAACTCTTACGTTCTTTGATGATGTTCAACTTTTACTCACATAGTCATTTCAGCGGCGCTCCAGAAGGAGAGAAAATAAATGTGCGTGCAGATTGCCATCATGAACTAGAAGTACCAATAGTTTTACTTAAATATCGCTTCCTGATATTAAATCAAATAACGGGCTACATTATCTTAACTACAATTAACCTTCTCACACAGCTAAATGAACATGTGACATGTTATACGAAACAACTTTTCCAAGCGATATTGAAAATTTTTCAAAAAAATGGGAGAGACAGAAATCTTTGATAGAGAAATAAAGTTCTGTCAAAAGAGCTATCTTGTCTGGAAACTGAACATTTTTACATATATCAGCTTTTAGGTATTGAGTTTTTTGGAGTTAGGTGTTTTTTATAGATAGAAGGAAATAATTTTAAATTAAACTAAAATATGGGGCGCCTGGGTGGCTCAGTCGGTTAAGCATCGGACTTCAGCTCAGGTCATGATCTCACGGTCCATAGGTTCAAGCCCCATGTCTGGCTCTGTGCTGACAGCTCAGAGCCTGGAGCCTGCTTCAGATTCTGTGTCTCCCTCTCTCTCTGTCTGTCCCCTGTTCGCTGTCTCTGTCTCTCAAAATAAAATAAAGACATTAAAATAAACAAACAAACTTAAAAAAAATAGTTTCTTATATCCTTGATTGCAGAACTTGGTTGTGAATCACTGCCTCTCAGGGAGTTCACTAGTTATGCTCCGCAATGACTTGGTTTCGTCCACAAGCATCACGATAATCCAATAGCTGTAAGACAAGCACCCTGAGATACAGAACACAGTTTAGCTCTACAGATCGGACTTTCGGCCTCTCTACCACCGTGGCGGAAGGGAAAAAAACTCTTAATTCCCCAAGGGATGTGTTCTTGCACATAAATTGACATTGAGGCTCAGCTAGTTACCACAGGCCTGGTCCTGTGAAGTCAAGCAACGAAGTCCTGGCCACCATCTATGGTCAGCAGTTGTCACATCTGCCCTGCCTACTGCTTGGCGAGTGGCCTTCTGGCTTTTCTGTGATCAGATCTATAACCTAACAAGAGGGCAAAAAGGTCAAAGAAATGCCGCAAGAGGAAGCAGAGTGCGGCAAGAAAGAACACGAGATTTACCCTCCTGTCTACCTGACTGGGAACCGCAACAGGCAGAGTTTCACCCTAGAAAATCTCCGTGAAGGAGCTAATGGAGATCGCACAAGTGGGAAGCCTTTCTCCTTAACATGTGACCCAGTTAACGCCTGAAGAGAGTTGGTTCAAAATGAAACAATCAAGTCAGTGGTGCCAGAGCTGCTGACCTCACTTGCAGCCTAGACAAGGATTCCTGTGGCCACAGGTAGCCTGGCATATGCCAGGCACAGTTCACAGCTACTGCCCATTTAATACTCACATCAGCTTTGCTTTACAGATAGGGAAAATGAGGCACAGAGAGGTTAAGTAACTTAACTAGTAGGCTAGAAAGTTAGTTAAATCACACAGCCAGGAAGTGGCAGATCCTCTGGCCTAATATTGACAGTCATTCCCTAACTCCACGCTCATTATTTGCTTTGACCACTACCTTTAAATTGCTTTCTCCCACGGGGCCCCTGGGGGGCTCCAATCCATTAAATGTCCAACCCTTGATTTCGGCGCAGGTCATGATCTCTTGGTTCAGGAGTTCAAGCCCCGCACTGGGCTCTGCACTGACAGCACGGAGCCTGCTTGGAATTCTTTCTCCCTCTCTTTCTGTCCCTCTCCCTGCTTGTGCTCTGTCTCTTTCTCTCTCAAAATAAATAAATAAATATGAAAAAAATTTAATTATTAAATTGCTTTTTCTCATGGGAAAAATGAATATTATGCAAACTTGAGTCAGCAAAATGCATCCTCAAAGGCAGGTGGGGGGGAGAAACAAAACATGTTCCCTCAAAAAGCTGCCCTCGCTGCAGGGTGAATCTTGTAAGAACTGTGATCAGTTGCTACATCCGCAGCCTCCTCGTTTACCACCTGACTTTTGGTTTCACTGCTTACATGACTAAGGGAAGTAGAGGAGTTTGCTCTTTACTTTCCAGTTTCTAGAAAGGCCAAAAAGTGAACGGTGTCTCCTTCGAGGACATCATAAGACACAGAGAAGGCACAGAACCCAAAAAAGTAGGAAAACTTCAAACAAATTTTTTCGAACAAACAAAATAAAATTATTTGATTTGTATCTGATTCCACATGATTTCAATATTCTGAAATATGCTATTCATAGTATGGATATGATACGGAAACATACCAGCTAAAAGGAAAAGGAGGGAGGGAAGCCTGAGTGGCTTAGTCGGTTAAGCGTCTGACTTTCGCTTAGGTCATGATCCGGCGGTTCGTGGGTTCGAGCCCCACGTCAGGCTCTGTGC
Organism: Crocuta crocuta; assembly: GCF_008692635.1. NCBI lineage: Eukaryota > Metazoa > Chordata > Mammalia > Carnivora > Hyaenidae > Crocuta > Crocuta crocuta. The sequence goes on along the minus strand of NW_027530213.1, from coordinate 3,854,059 downwards.
TGACTGCCGGCTCGGAGCCTGGAGCCTGTTTCAGAGTCTGTGACTCCCTCTCTCTGTGA
>NW_027530213.1:3790110-3853254 GCF_008692635.1 Crocuta crocuta | reverse complement strand
CATTAGGATAAATAAGATAAAACACAGGAAAAAAATTCAAAGTAAGAAAGTGGTGGAGAACCCAACAACTCCCCCACCGGAATTATCACTAAAATAACTGCCCTTTGAAAGCTTTTCCAGCCATCAAAATTAGCTCAAAAACTATAGCCCTAAGTGTTGAGAGTGTTGAAGGTCCTCCTTGACTTATTTGATTTGCTAGTACTCAGCGGTTATCACCGGGCACATGGCGGCTCTTCCCGAATACTTGATGGTCCCGGGGCCTCCTAACTCCTTCACATTGAGGTTACCTGATTCTAAACGTGGAAGTACATTTTCCTCTCTAGTTGTGGGCAGATATATGCAACTGAAAAAAGAGAGTAACTCTCAACACAGGGGAGCCCAGACAGGAGCAGAGCTGAGACAGGCTGAAGGCCAGAGACCACCCAGCGTACACAACAGCGTGCAGACACACACAGAACACGCATGCCCGACTGCAAGAGCAACCACGTCCAAGTGAGACCTATCGCGAGAGAGACAGAGCGTCAGTGACTTATCGCGAGAAAGACCGAGCATCCGTGACTTATCGCGAGAAAAACCGGGCATCACTGACCTACGGTGAAAATACCATGTGCAGGAAGGGAACACGTGTAAGCGCTGTAGGTGGCCCGGTACCTTGAGGCTGTACAAAGAGGCTCTTCCAGTACATAGTTATTTATTTTTATGTTTATTTATTTTTGAGAGGGAGAGACACCGAGTGTGAGCAGGAGAGAGAGCAGAAGACACAGAATCTGAAGCAGGCTCCACGTTCTACACTGTCAGCGCAGAGCCTGATGCATAGCTCGAACTCACCAACTGTGAGATCATGACCTGATCCAAAGTCGGATGCTCAACCGACTGAGCCCCGCCAGGCGCCCTCCAGTATGTACTTCCGAGGCAGGGTTGAGAAACAAGTTCTTAAGAAACGGAGCAGTTATCAGTCGGGAGTTGCATGGTATCGGGAGCAGGCGGAGCCCTCAAGACTTCTCAAGGAGAGGGCTATCTATCCTCCTGGATGCCCGGATTAAGGTCTCCATTAAGTGTCTCCATTCCCAGTGTCCTGGCCGTATGGAGCCCCATTCGGAACCCAAGTGCTGGGGAGAAGCCCTTCTTCCGCAGAGCAGGGCAACTGCTTCCAAGATCGAAAACCAAGGGATTCCAAGGCGCCTGAGTCAGATTATCAGTAAAACAAATTACAGTTTTGTCTTTTGTAAATATTGTGACAAAGACTTTAATTTCACATTATGTCAGTGTTTTTGTGGAGCCAAGAAACTTTCCAGTACTGAACACTCCTGTATGAATCCCACAGAAATCAGGCGGCAAAAGCAGCAATCATAACTATCACCTTTGGGGTCAACATTCTGATTAAAACCAACTGACAACCACAGTGTATTTTATTAGCAGCAAGATTAAATGCAGAGCATGTGTCAAAGCCGTAATATGAAGTCACAATTTCTCTAGATTACAGTTGGAGGCAGTAATTTTATAACTCTGCCCCTCCCTAGCCTGTAAATCCAAATATAGTTCAGCCAGCTACTCTCGACTGCAGGGCGCTCTCCCTGCCCAGTGCGCGACCCAGAGTAGGTGCTCCTGTCTGCAAGGCCTCACTCCTGCAGCCAGGCCATGCCAGGGCTCCTTACTTGTTTATGGACCTGGGCGGGTCTCCCAATCCAGGGCTGAGATCAGGTGTCAGAGGCATACAGGGCTCCCGCACACCTTGGATCATCTATCCCCAGGCAGGCCTGCGCCTCAGTGGTCTAATTAGCCAGGCTACAGATGACCTGTTCTGCAAGCAGTAATGAGTACCAGGACATTTTTAGACACAAAAATATCCATTCAGGCACGTCAGAGCGGTGCCCTCTTTCTGTGGGCCTCTTTGTGCTTTGGTCACCGCTACCAAGAGCGGATTCCCATTTTTTTAATCCCACCAGGAGTCACCTGGATTATATTCATCCTCTAGCTAGCCCTACCCACATCTGACTCCTCTTCTTACTCAATAATGTCATGCAAATATGCCCATGGCCTCTTCCCAATTCCTGTGCCCGGTGCCATGGTCTGACTCACGGCCTTATCATGGTTTGCTCTGATTGGTGAGATAGCCTCTAAAAACTTCCCATAAGTCGATCCACCACTCTTCCCAGCCACTATCACAAGGTTGTTCTGGAACACGGCCCTGCTCCATACTCAGACGGGCTGACAGTTCTCCGCTGTCAACCCTTATATCCAGGAGAGTTAATCTTTATCTACTGTAGAGCACCAAAACTCTGCTCACCCTGAGGCTACAGCAGGACACTGTTTTGCTTACAATACGATGAAAAATCTTAAATGTTTAAAAAAAAAAAGGCAGTAAGTGTCAAGGAAGGTTCTTCTAAGTTTCTCGTGTACGAACTGTACCAAAGATGTCTGCTGAGCAAAGATCAACATACGCAAACTGGCCCCTTACGTTCTTAGTACTGGGATCTGATCTTACTCTTCAGAAAGGTATTTATAAAGGTTTTGTGAAGACCTGACTCATAACGAAAACTGCACTGTGCTCTGTGGGCTTTTATAATCTGAAGATCCTTTTAAATAGAAACCTCTACTAATCAGGCAGCTGATCAGAATCAAAATCTCCTTAAATGCACACTCTAACGAGCTTTTAACATTGCAAAAGGCAACATCTTGGCTATGTCCGTGCCAAAGGAAAGTCCAAATAGAAGGAAAGTGGCTGAATCCCAGAGAAAACATTTTATTAATCAAGAGGGAGTTAATGTTTAACTTACCTAGTGGGTGCTATTACCACAGCTTCTTAATATCAGGCTCACAAAAGTATCAGTAGGAATGGAATGATAATTAAAAAAAAATTCTCTTCCCAGGAAGGTTAGTCTATAGAAGAACAAACATTAGTAAGATCCACAGTGGTCAAACATGAAGAAATGAGTGGTAATTTTTACACATTGGGAGTGTTGGTTTTTCATAAAAGTGTAATTTTAGAGAAATGTGCAAGTCAGCTGCAATCATGAACTTTGTATCAAGCTCAATAATGAAAGCCACTCTTGTCTTGGTGGGCTCCGTACAGCCCCAGCCCCTGCTGAAACCCCGATATGCTGTAGAGCTAATAACCAAGTTCTTACACTGGGGGTTGGGCTGGGAGGGTGGGGAATGGAACAAAATATACGTTGAAAACAAAATGAATACGTTTCCTGAAACAAAGCCAAAATCTGAATAATCCTTAGGTAATGACCATTTATGCAGTTGATAGTTGCCCAAGTTTTTCTTTCCCCACTTCTTAAGTAACATGGGACTCTGGGCCAATTTTTCAAGCCAGAGAATACTTAGGAACTATTTTTAGGCCATTTCATCCTACTTTTAGTGGACTAGTGTAACCTAGGTGGCAGTTGGATTTCAAAGCCACAAAAGATGCACGGCTGGGCTCTCCCTGCACCCAGTGCCAGGGCACAAGCCTCCCTCCTCCCAGGAAACTGGCCAGTGAGATTTCATCGCCCTTCCTGCCTTCAGCTTCTTTTCTTAGGGAGTTTTCTTTCCTTCTCTACTGGGTTGAATGGTGGCACCCCCTTCCCTCCCAAGTATATGCTTATGTCCTGATACCCAGACCCTGTGAGCGTTTCCTTATTTGGAAAGAAGGTCTTTGCAGATGTAAAGATCTTGAGGTGCGGGAATCCTGAATGCAGAGACGGGCTCTAAATCCAATGACATTATGTCCTTATAAGAGATAGAAGAGGAAAAGACAGAGACACACTGAGGAGAAGCCCATGTGAAGGCCAAGGCAGAGGCGGGGATGATTAGTCTACAAGCCACGGAGCTCCAGGAGCTACCAGAAGAAGCTGAAAGATGCAAATAGCAAATACTCCCTGAAAGCTTCCAGAGGGAGTGTGGCCCTGACAACATCTTGATCTCAGACTTCTGCCCTCCACAACTGTGAGAGAAGAATTGTCTGTTGTTTTAAGCCACCTAGTTATGGTCATTTGTTTCAGCAGCCTCAAGAAACTAATACGTTCCAGATACACGGATAAAGCATTCTCATTTCTGAGCAGCCGAGAAACATCACTTCACCAGTAGCTGGAAGCAACATCTCGTGTTTGCAGCAACCTAAGCATTTGGGTTCTAAAATTAAACAGGAATGAAATGAACACTGCTTCAGAGAGGCAAGTGCTGTGCCAATAGCCATGGCTGAAAAGACACAAGAGGTCAATGGACAGCATTAGCAGGTCACTTCATAAAACAATGACACGTCTTCCAGTGTTGCTTTTTAGGAAATACCGGACCGAAAGGCAGAGAAGCTTGTTTCACTCACACGTGGATGGCCATCTTGCACAAAGGAGCCTGAAAGTGTTGGCCATCTTCCTTACATTCGCATGTTGGGAGGCAGGCGGGAAAGGTGCCCAGCACGAAAATCCCTCTCACACATGCTGCAGTTACTCATTATTCCGTGAGAATTTGCTTTCCTTTCTACAGCAGTCCCCACCGTATCCACAGTTTCCCTGTCCCTGGTTTCGGTTAGCCGCAGTCCACCAGAGTCCAGAAGCAGATGACCCCCCATCTGACATATCCTCAGGAGGTCAGCAGTAGCCTAACACTAAGTCACAGTGCCTGCGTCGGTCACCTCACTTCATCTTGAAACATTATCATCTCCCATCAGCACAAGAAGTGGAGGGCTGTGCAGTAAGGGATTTTGAGAGACCGCATTTCCCTAACTTTCAATACAGAATATTGTTATAACTGTTCTATTCTATGACTATTGTGGTCGATCCCTTCCTGTGTCTAATTTATAAATTAAACTTTATGTCTGTATGTATGGGAAAAAACACTGTAGATACAGTTGAGCCTTGAAGAACATGGGTTTGGACCACACGGGTCCACTTAACGTGTGGATTTTTTACAGAGCAGCACTATAAATGTATTTTCTCTTCCTTGTAGGTTTTTTTTCCTTCCTTATAATTTTTTATGAGTTCATTTTGTTGTTTGTTTTTTAATTTTTTTAAACGTTTGTTTATTTATTTATTTATTATTTTTTAAAATTTTTTTAAATGTTTTATTTATTTCTAGGAGAGAGAGACAGCATGAGCAGGGGAGGGTCAGAGAGAGGGGGAGTCGCAGACTGAAACAGGCTCCAGGCTCTGAGCTGGCAGTCAGCACAGACCCGACGCAGGGCTCGAACCCACGAACCGCGAGATCATGACCTAAGCGAAAGTCGGACGCTTAACCGACTAAGCCACCCAGGCGCCCCAAAACGTTTGTTTATTTTGAAGAGATAGAGCACGAGCGAGGTAGGGGTGGAGAGGGAGACACAGAATCCCAAGCAGGCTCCAGGCTCTGAGCTGTCAGCATAGAGCCTGATGTGGGGCTTGAACCCACGAACCATGAGATCATGACCTGAGCTGAAGTCAGACACTTAATCGACTAAGCCACCCAGGCACCCCTATAATTTTCTGAACAACACTTTGTTTTCTCTAGCTTACTTATAAGAATACAGTATATAATATAACATACAAAATATGTGTTATTGACTATGCTATTGGTGAGGTATCAGTCAACATCAGGTTATTCATAGTTAAGTTTTGGAGGCATCAGAAGTCATGCATGGATTTTTTTGACGTTGCAGGGATTGGTGCCCCAATCTCTGGGGCTTAACAGTCCCAGTGCTTAACGGTCAAGTGTGTAGGGTTTGGTACTATCCGTACACTGCAGGTCTTTGAACATCGCCCCGTGGGTAAGGCGGGGAACACTGCTGTGTATACAAACATAAGTACACTTGTGCTCAATTAGGGAGTGCTTCTTGGAAGGAGGTAGAAGAGACAGGTAGATGCCCTGGAAGGAAAGGACACGGGAAGACAGACGGCAAAGGAGGAGATGTACACAAGACAGAAGAACTTGAAAGCCAATGCTCAAGATACGAGCAAAGGAAATTAACAGGTACATCACAGAAGAAACCCAAATGGCCAAAACCTTCATAGGAAGAGGGTTTGATTCACTATTAACATCTTACATGCATACTTTTGAAAATTTCACAGTGTTTTAAGACTCCTCAAACCCAAATATGGATCTGAAATGATGTTATAAGGTGTTTTCCAACCCAACTGCATTAACCCAAGTAAAATTCAAGATAGCACAATACTGTCTATTACCTTAATGATAAATTCTAAAACTAACATTTAGTTCCCTGAGCGCAACAAAAGTGTTATTTAGCTTATAAATGGTACCCTTGTAATTTGTTAGCACGAGTGCTTTCCAATGGAGGAAAAAGAACCCTCAAAATATAAACAAACTCTAATATTTAGTAAGACGCATTACTCACAATAAAGGTTAAGGAAGGATCTTAAATAGCTCATAAACAGAAAAAGTATCTGTGGCTTGACTGAAGAAACATGTAACATGTTAGAGATTTACTTATCCTCCTGGTAGGAATTTCACCGCTAATTTTTACAAAATCACAGAACTGAGACAGGCACATTGCCTAACACTTAAATTTGGTTTAAGGCAAAAATCAGTAGTCCCAAATATAAAAATCACCTATCTCTAGGAAGAGGCAGTTGTTTTTAATTCTGTCTACGTTTACTGCTGAAGTAGTTTTCCTTCCACAGCTATGGATAGGAACTCCAAAACCACTCTCCACAGGAAAATGTTCAATTATCTAAAAAGAAAATTATTATTGATTAAAACTGATAATGATTTCACTTGAAGTATTTTTAAATTGCTATTAGTAAAATTATGATATGCAAAGATGATAAATTTCTCCCATATTTTAAAAAAATACCATCGCCATGGTAAAGATGGATGGAGATTATAAAATAATGTTGCTAAAGGATGAGAAGGAAATATATATATCATAAATGATATTCCTTTTAGGTTAAGCTTGTGATCTTTAAAAAAAAAAAATCCATTAAGGGCGCCTGGGTGGCTTAGTCGGTTAAGCGTCCGACTTTCGCTTGGGTCATGATCTCACGGTTCGTGGGTTCGAGCCCCGTGGTGGGCTCTGTGCTGACTGCCAGCTCAGAGCCTGGAGCCTGTTTCAGTCTGTGACTCCCTCTCTCTCTGACCCTCCCTGCTCACCGCTTTCTCTCTCTCCTAGAAATCCTAGAAATAAATAAAACATTAAAAAAAATTAAAAAAAAATCCATTAAGATTTTCATTTTCTTAGAAGGAAGGGGAAGTGATAAGAAGCTAAGCATGTTTTAGGGACGGTGAATTTTACAATATGTGAATCGTATCTCAATTAAAAAATGAGAAAAGCTTAGGGACACAAACACCCTACCAAAAATGCTCAGAGGATACTTCTTTTCTATCTAAGTGCTATAAATTAAAGATGTTTCTTAATTTGCCAAAAATATTTAAACTCAGCTGGCTTATACTTAAGTAACTTCCATCTGCAAACAAAATCAACAAAATAAGCCACCATCTGAATATTAGGAAGAATTGTGTGTATAAATAATAGTGTGTATAAAGATCTAGAGTTCACAAAATGTGACAATAAATAGCCTCAGCCATCAGCACATGGTTCACTATCACCACTGTAACGTAAAACACTATGTACACTTGAGGCCTGAATAAAGAATAACAATAATGGCCTCCTGTGTTATCCAGAAGTCCCATAATGCAGCCGCCTTGCAAGGCAAAAGGATTTAGTCAGCCCTTGACTATGGCAAAGGTGAGGGCTGCCCAACCTGGTAGCTGAGAGCACCTGAGTCAAGAGCCTAGGCTGGGATTTGGGGTCTGTCCTCAGTCACATATGAGCTTGGACAAACTAGATCATCATGTTGCAAGTCTTCCTATCTGTAAAATGGGCGTAATACAATTTACAACTCTTGTGATCTAATGCATGTGACAGTACGAGGCATGATGCCTGGCTCGCAGCAATGACAAATGCCAGCTGTATCCCATGGTTGACTTGGCTCTGCTCCATGGCCACAAGTTAGGCCAGGCATCCTAGAAATCCTTTTGTTGATATCACAGGGTCACCAAATAAGAATGCTAGTGCTGACCTTGACAGTTCTACTGACCCCGTACTCTCATACATGGCTGGATGGAAAACCGTTTTGCAGGCTGATACAAAACACTCAGGCTGATGAGCGCATACCTTATAGCCTCACAATTCTGCTCCTGGCTATATATGCTCAACAGAAATGATGACATATGTTCATTAAAGGAACCAGATTGTTCATGGGGTGCCTGGGTGGCTTAGTCGGTTAAGCGTCCGACTTTCGCTTAGGTCATGATTTCGCGGTTCGTGGGTTCGAGCCCCGCATTGGGCGCTGTGCTGACTGCCAGCTCGGAGCCTGGAGCCTGTTTCAGAGTCTGTGACTCCCTCTCTCTCTGACTCTCCCCTGCTCACGCTGTCTCTCTCTTTCTCTCCTAGAAATAAATAAAAAATAAAATAAAAAAAAAAGGAACCAGCTTGTTCATAACAGCACTACTGGCAATAGCCCCAAACCAGAAACCACCTGAAAGCCCACCAATAGTAGAATGCGTAAACAACTGTGGAACGGTCACCCACACCCAGTGGAGTATAGAATAGCAATGACAATGAACCAAGTAAGCACATGTACTGACAGGGAGGAACACAGAGAGTCCACGCTATATGTTTCCATTCCTATCAAGTGCCAAACTGAGATAGTGGTAGGGTAGTGCCTCTCAGAGGCGGACAGTGACCAGAAGGGACCATGACAGCTGCCTTTGGGATGCCAGACCTTTCTATTTCTTCATCTATTTACACAATGAATTTAGTATGTAGAAATTCAAATGCTGCACCCTTAGCGTATGTGTATTTTTCTGTATGCATATTATACTTTCATAAAGAAGTTTTAAACATCTACCTCCACTGCTGACAAAAAGTCTGTACCCCACTCAATGCCATGGAGCAAGGGCAGCGCATACCACCGTACTCTCAGCCCTGAATGCCACTGCCCGAAATCATGGTAACCACCTGTCAAGAGGGGACATGTGCCAGATGCAAATGTATTCTCCTGCCCATGATTTCCTTGTTTTTCTCTTTTTTATTTTAGAGAGAGAGCATGCAGGAAGGGGAGGGGGCAGAGGGAGAGAGAGAGAATCTTAATCAGACTCCATGCTCAGCAGGAGCTCGATCCCATGACCCTGGCTGGGATCATGACTTGAGCCAAATTCAAGAGTCAGACGCTTGACCGTCTGAGCCACCAAGGTACCCCTAAAAATACAATTTTAAAGAAATGAAGCCTTAAAAGATTAATTTATTTGTAAGGAACTGAAATGAATCCTAGCGATTTATAGAAATTTCTAATTATTAGGCATACATCATACCATATCAAATTTAGCAAAATTTATAAAACAAATGCAAAGTTCTTTTAAGATGCAAGGCATGTGAAAAAAATGAAGTCCTCTTAAGTTCTGTACAGTCAGTTCTAAAACCTCAAAATGACTATTTCTTCAGATCACTATGCATGAGAAATAAGTTCTTTTTAAAGTAAACACATCCTGGGGTGCCTGGGTGGCTTAGTCGGTTAAGCGTCCGACTTTCGCTTAGGTCATGATCTCGCGGTTCGTGGGTTCGAGCCCCGCGTTGGGCTCTGTGCTGACTGCCAGCTCAGAGCCTGAAGCCCGTTTCAGTCTGTGACTCCCTCTCTCTCTGACCCTCCCCTGCTCACGCTGTCTCTCTCTCTCCTAGAAATAAATTAAAAAAATAAAATAAAATAAAGTAAACACATCCTCAAGAATACTTCAGTCTATAATGCTCCGTTCCACAGGTAGAACAAAGGGGATTCCTTAGGTCAATGGAACTCCTCTGTGTGACACTGTAATGATAGATCCTTGTCATTATACATTTGTCCAAACCCCCATGATGTACAACACAAAGAGGGAACAGTAATGTAAATGATACTTACAATTAATAACAATGTACCACTGTAGGTCCATCAATTGTAACAAACATACCACACAAACGCAAGATGTTAATAATAGGAAACTAGAGGCAGAGAGAGACAAGGGAGGGAATATACGGGAACTCCCTCCATTAATCTTTCTATAAACCTAGAACATCTCTCAAAAATGAAGCCTATTAATTAAAAATAAAAGAAAATAAATGCTCCACTCCAGCTTTTTGGATTTCCACATTTTCTCCTTGCTGGTTTTCAGGAAATGCGTCATTTAGAACAAACACAAAAGGAAAAAAACAAAACAAAACGTCTTCACACATTTTCAAGGGTTTACAACTGTACGCACAAACATCTTCCACCCACTGTTAATGACTTACACAAACACCATTTAAAAAATTTATTATAGAGAATGACTATCTTGGGGTGTGTGAGTGTGTGTGTGTGCGCGCACACACGCTGGGTTGGCATACTGTTCTCCCATGTAAGAAAATATAATGCAAAACGTATTCAAATAAAAGCAAGAATAAGGGTCGACTTTAATACCCGAGGGAGAAATCCGATCGATTGGGTCCATAAGAAAAGATGTATGCATTAGGTGCTCCCTAATTACGACTGCTTTGGTGGGCAGCAGCCCTGGTGAAACAGATGTTGCAGACCTATTAAAGAATGGGTTTCAAACATCTGCTTACAATTTTAAGGCAATTGTAAATACAGCAGAGAAGGTCAATTGGGCCAATTAAGGCCAACGTGCAAATCCACCACTGCAAGTTTCTTTTCAAGCTTAGGTGGACTTGATTTTTTATGCTTCTATTTGCTTCAACCACAAATTTTTTTAAAAGCACAGGAAATGGGTTTAATAACAACTTCTGTCCGTTTCGATTGTGGACAAATAGCAACAAATGGCAACAAAAACAGCAACAAGCTTTTTCTTCCAGGCATTAACTGCACACCTTTGTCTCTACCGTGGTGGCTGGATGATGCCTCTGCTTTCCTTCCCTTTCCCTTCCACCCTCACAGCTGCTGCTCAGTGCACGGCGGGAGGGGGGGGCACAGGGAGGGGTCTGCTCTTAGAAGGTCCCAGGGAGGTGAGGAATAAGCAGAATGAAAAAGGGCAGGCGTCACTTCCAGAAAAGTCCGTACTGTGACACGCAACTTAGCACTCTTAGCTGCGCTGACCTTGCAACGGGGAGCATTTACCATTTCTACCGTAGGCACCCTGTCCGGCCTTCATGGGAAAATCATCAAGTTTACAACTGGTGAAACAGTGGCAAATGTTATTCTCCCCTAAGTATGCAAAAATGAAAACTGCTCCACAGTGTGACAAGTTCACACACAGCAGAGGTAATACTGGAAGCACGCTTCTAGAAACTTCTAGGCCGGTGCTCCAACAATGCAAGACTCCTGTGCTGCTCAACAGCTGTGGCCCCAGGGGTGGGGCAAGACTCCGAGGGAGGGTGCAGGTCAGCGGAGAGGAGGGGTGTCCGCCTCAAACCCTATGGGGTGATTTTCTTTAAAACTGAAAGGTTAACACTTTGATTTTTAGGATCACCAAGTAGGTATAAATGTCCAAGTACCCCAGGCATCAAAATGGCCTGCTTTGACAGGGATAAGAAATAGGCCTGACCCACTTCTTTTCCATGAGCTCAGAGTGATGGCCACTGGCATATCTGCCCTCCTTCCCACCCACCCCCCTGTTTTTTTTTTTGGTGACCCAGACCACTGAATTATTCTCTTTCCAGAGAAAGAAGAAAAAGCAAGGTTAGACAAACCTGAATTCTGCACATTCTGGCTGGGTGATCGCTTGTTTCCTCATTTATAAAATGGGAGTACTGCCACCTTCTAGAGCATTACAGGTTGGTATACAGTAGGCACTCAGTATATGTTCGTTTCTCAAGGTTGTACACAGGAAGCATTCAATCTATGTTGGGTCTCTGTCCTCTTTCTGCGACCTTCAGGCCCTATGCCAAGCACCTGTAGGGAGCCTGAACCCGTGTACCCAGCCAGGGCTCACGGTTCTCTTGAGTTTCCATGTGCTTCTTCGGGGGAGGATCTATTCCATTTTTTCTCTTGGCCGTGTTTTGAGTATTATTTGCTTTGTTCGTGATGTAATGAAAAAGAAACTGGATTATGCAAGCATGAAGTCAGTTCTAAAACAAGAATCCTTCGGTCAGTAGGATGGGAAGAAACGGCGTTAAGAACAACAACATAAAAAACGCTGACAGAAAGTCAGTATAACACAGAGAAACCCAAGTTGGGAAAGAATGTTCTCTTCTTAAGTTCCCTTTTTACTCTTCAACCTTGAGGCTCGGCGGGCTCAGGTCTGAGCAAGAATAAAGAACCGCGCTTGTCTAAACAACAGCTAAATCTGAAAGCAAACAGCTCAACTCCGTGTGCTTCTTCAGCAACATTCCCGTCAATAAACCCCGTCTTTGCCGGTTGGTCCCACAATGGCTGACTTAGAGCCCTCGCCCCTCCTCTGTCCAGCGGCCCGGGATTTTCACAAGGCCATTCCAAGAACAGCTCTTGCAACTTCTGTAGCCTTTTCAAAAACACAAAAATCTAATTCATGTGGCTCACTGCTTTGGCCGTCCAGCTTAAACGAATTTTAAACTCCTCCTCCCCCTCGTTTTAAAATAGTGAGGGTTGGGGCGCCTGGGTGGCTTAGTCGGTTAAGCGTCCGACTTTCGCTCGGGTCATGATCTCGCGGTTCGTGGGTTCGAGCCCCGCGTCGGGCTCTGTGCTGACTGCCAGCTCAGAGCCTGGAGCCTGTTTCGGTCTGTGATTCCCTCTCTCTCTGACCCTCCCCTGCTCACGCTGTCTCTCTCTCTCTCTCCTAGAAATAAATAAAACATTTAAAAAAATAAAATAAAATAAAATAGTGAGGGTTGATGGTAAGACCACCACCATTGCCACAATGTGAAATGATTGTATTTTTCTCTTTTGCAGCAAATCACCACAGTCTTGTAAGTGAAAAGCCTCAGGAGGGAACCTTAGGGCTGGGCAGAACTACCTGGGGTTCAGAATCTACCAATGGCACCAGTTGCTGGGATTCTTTTTAACACTGAAATGAAAGCCTGGAGGGCAAAATTGCCTTTAAAAAAAAAAAAAAAGTCAAGTGCGCGGCACAGGACCTGGTATAAAAAGTGATGGACTGGATAAGAAAGAGCTAGTATCACAGCACACTAAAATCACGATCATCCGAGTTTCAGCAAAGACGCAGGTCTATGAATCATGTGAAAGGAATTTCATAGTGCCAACGGCATCAGCACAGAAAGTTCTAGTCAGCATTAACAGCAGACGTAAATACTAGCATCTTATTTGCTATCCAAATAATTGGTCTCAGTTTGTTAGAACTGCAAATAAACTAAGTAACTGATATCCAAGGTACCTCAATATAAATTCTCAAAAGTCATTTTTATTTAAAATATTGCATATGGTGAAATTGCAAAACCCAAAATAATATTTGGGTAAAACCTCCAAAGGGCTGGGACATCACAGAGCTAGAAAGATAAGCATCTTCTAATAGTTACTTTGCAAAATCACTGGCTCTCTATTTCCTTCAACAGGATTGATTGTGTTCTCTTCCTGTTTTATAGCAGCAATACATGCTCACAGAAGACATTTTAGAAAATTCGGAAGAATCTCAGAGAAGGCGGGGATGTCTCCCAAAATTCCAAAACTCCCAAAAAACTGCCTTTAGTGCGCTCTAAGTCAACTTTTCTCCTCCTCTTTAGATACATGCACAAACCTTTTTATTTCTTTACTTTTTTTTAAGTAATTGGGTCATACTGTAGCTACTGGTTTTTGATCTGTTTTACAGTTTTTACCTGTTCTACAACAGTTACATGGATATGAAATTTAACTTCCTGTCTGTTTCTGTTTACTAAAAAGAGGAGCAATAGATGTGTTCACATCTATAATTTTGTGCCTCCATATTCATCTTCTTGGGTTAAATTCAACAAACCAAATTGTCATGTCAAAATATATGCACTGGGTGTTGTATGGAAACCAATATGACAATAAATTATATTAAAAATATAGATGTATGCACATTTGAAGACGTGTGTTACACAGGACACTCCAGAAAGGCTGTGTTAATTCCATACCAAACCAGTGTGAAATACCCTTATTCCCACACATTTGCCCAAATACCTTTTAATCTTCACAGTTTAACGTGCAAAAGTTATGTATTTTTCATTTTTATTAATAATGATATTCGGACATTTTTCCGCACTTTCACCGGTCACCTGATCGCATCCACTGGGAACTGGCTGCTTACTTCCTTTACCCTTTTTTCAACTGTGCAACTTTCTTGTGTACTGAAAACATTAACCCTTGGATTACTTTCCGTGTTCCAAATACGTTTTCTCCATCGGTCACCCATTTCACAGTGTTACTTGACATAGAGAAATTTACTACCATAGAGTAACCTACCAACCTTTCCTTTATCAATTTCCTTTGGCTTTTTTAAGCTTCAAAAGAGCTTTCCTATCCCAAGAGCAAATAAACAATCTGTTTTACATACTGAACCAATATCAGGAGGGCACTGATTTTGATTGCAGTGACTCAGAGGGCAACTCAGAGTTAAGGAAAGAAAGAAGAAACCCCAGAGGAGCGAGAAAGAGGTGAGAAGGCTTCTAAAAATAACATTTAGCAGACATCGACTAAATGCAAGTCTAATTTGCTTCTTAGTTAATGAAGGAGAAAATAGAGATGGGGATGGAATAAAAGGCCCATTCTAGAATGGTAATAATAAAATCCTCTCGGAACACAATAACAACATTCTTGTTATACACAGAAATCTAATCCTAGAATAATAAAGAATATATTGATATAACAGCACTGTGAATAAATTCCATTTAAGCCATGTTATTTTAACAATGACCCAGAAAATGTTGAACTGAAGTAGTTTGCTACATGCCCAGTTTGGGGAGGAGAAAACAGCAGGTTCTCAGTAACATGCCTGGAAAAGGCCTCTTTGTGCGCAATCAGTTCGTCAATAATTGTGCGCTAATACGCTCCCTCGTTATTGTTCACAAAGAGACTATACGCAAATCTATGTGCAGAGACATATATACATTTCACTATTGCAGAGGGTACAAGATCTATGAAATTGCATCATTTTATCCAGCTGGGAAACATAATCATGATCTCATCAGGGTCAATGGAAAAGAAGGACTTTGGCAGCTTTTGGCCGAGCCCGAGCGTCTCCTTCCAGTGGGCAGAGGAGCTCCTGGGAGCATCAGGGAGGGAAGGCGGAGGCCACAGACCCCAGGGGCTTGCAGGCCGTCCAAACTCTCTTTGGCTGGAGAGCCCACGCAGCCTGGACCCTGGGGGCAGCCTGGACCCTGGGGGAGGAGGGGCACAGGCAGGAGCGGCCCCACCAGAGACGCTGGCATTGTGGTTCTCCCAGCCTCATCCTCCGAACTTCCGCTCGCTTTTGTGAGCTACCCAAGGTCCAGCCTCCGACCCATTCCTTTCCTGGTCATGAGATAGGAGCCAATTTCTGTTGTCTGCAATCACCACCCCCAGCTTGTACAAACTCTTCAAGTCATTCCTGACACAAATTAAAACCCACTTTGATAGAAAACTTCCTGGGGCGCCTGGGTGGCTTAGTCGGTTAAGCGTCCGACTTTCGCTTAGGTCATGATCTCGCGGTTCGTGGGTTCGAGCCCCGCGTCAGGCTCTGTGCTGACTGCCAGCTCGGAGCCTGGAGCCTGTTTCAGAGTCTGTGACTCTCTCTCTCTCTGACCCTCCCCTGCTCACACTGTCTCTCTCTCTCTCTCTCTCCTAGACATAAATAAAGCATTAAAAAAAATTATAAAAAAAAAAAACTTCCTTAGCCCTTAAGTATGCATACTCTATTAAAAAGCTACCTTGGGCAGGGCGCCTGGGTGGCTCAGTTCGTTAAGCACCTGATTTTTGATTTTCCCTAGGGTCATGCGTGATCTGGCGGTTGGTGAGTTCAAGCCCTGTGTTGGGCTCTGCGCTGACGGTGCAGAGTCTGCTTGGGATCCTCTCTCCCCCTCTCTGTCCTTCCCGACTCGCTCTCAAAAATAAATAAATAAGCTTAAAAAGAAAAAAACCTACCTTGGGGGCACCGGGCTGACTCAATCAGAAGAGCAGACAACTCTCGACCTCAGGGTCGTGAGTTCAATCCCCATGTTGGGTGCGGAGACTACTTAAACAAACTTTAAGAAATAAAATAAACAGCTAGTGTGCTTCAGCTCTTTTTCCCCCCTATACATCTCACAGGGTTTTATACTTGATTTTGTTCCTTTTGCGGTCTTCTCTTCATGCTCCATCCCTTCCCTAAAATGGGTCTGGTAGGAGAGGGGAGGGGAGGGGGCAGAGGCAGAGGGAAAAGGAAAGTTAGTCACTTTCCATTCTTTTTCATCAAATATCTCTAGGGCTGCAGTGCTTCCACTAGCTATCACCATTAGAGGCTTTACCTCTTTCTTTTCTATAAATACATTAAAGAGTGTGCCAGATGTGGATTTGCACCTTGATGCTGCTGCTGACCTTTCCATACGTATGCATTCTCTCTGCATGCAAAGAAGGGCTTGGAACAGAGCGTGGGCAGAGGGCGCATGTGGCAGTAACCCCGGGGCAGCTCACCAACCCCCAACCCGGCCTCAGCAGCCCTGCGTGGGGTCTGCTCTGCAGGATTCAGAAAGCTGTAGAACAGGTGTATGCTCAAGTCTGCCCGACCTCCACCCTGGTTGGGGAGCTGGGGAAAGCAGGAGAGACCACACTGCTCTTTGGGGCTCCCATCCTCCACCCCCCCACCCCACCCCTGCCCAGGCTTGCAGGCACTTCCCAGGGAGCAGCCTCCTGGAGGCCAGCCCCGCATCAGCACAGACCGAGCCCAGCCTCAGGAAGGCACCACCACATGCTGCACAAGAGACTGGACCCTGCACAGGCCTCCTCGGTGCGCTGAGCCCCACGGAAGGGTGAAGGGAAGGGAGAGGTGCCATGGGCGTGGGGGTGGGGTGCGGGGTCGGGGACTGCACTGTGGCCACCTCCGGAGATTCTGGGACTGGGGGACAGCAGGGTGGCATGAGCCAACAAGTGCTAAAGCCCTGGTTGAATTCTTGCTGCATTTTCCGTGTCCCTTCACCCCCCGCCCCCAACTCCAATGAGGAGTTCCTGTCCTGGGCCAGGAAGCAGGGGGAGAGGGAAAAGGTGACTCCCTCGGACACCCCTCCCTGAACATTTGGATATTGGCAGCTCCAATGCCCCAGGAGGCAGAGATGTGGGGACGGGCCAGGCTGGGGGAGGGGGACAGTCCTATGGCCACGAGGTGACAGCATCATGGGCCAGGAACCATTCAGTCCCAAACTGGCTGTATTTCCTCCCAGCAGAAGCTTGTTCATACACACACACAACCCCACCTTCCTCCAAAAACAAGGCTATGGAGTAAAGAAAAATTTTCAACAATTAGGTTAAGAGCTTTCTCTTTTTCAGAAATATCTATTTGAAAATTGTAAATTACAGAAAGGAGAACCAAATTTATCACAGGACTGGCTACTGATTCCTAAGCAAATTTTGAAGTGTTTTAAATTTTTTAAGTTGACTTATTTATGTTGAGAGAGACAGGAGAGAGTGCGCATGCGCACACGCGCCCCAGGCAGGCTCCACGCTGTTAGCGCAGAGCCCTGTGTGCAGAGTGAACTCAGGAACCGTTAGATCATGACCCAGGCCGAAATCAAGAGTCAGATGCTTAGTTTCACCAAGTGAGCCACCCAGTGCCCCCCCCCTTTTTTTTAATGTGTATTTTTGAGGGGGGGAGGGAGAGAGAGAAAGAGAGAGAGCACAAGCGCCAAGTGGGGGAGGGGTGAGGGGGGGGCAGAGGATCCAAAGTCGGCTCCAAGGTGACAGCACAGAACTCAGGAACCGTGAGATCATGATCTGAGCCAAAGTCAGATGCTTACCCAACTGGGCCCCCCAGGCGCCCTTACAACCTGTTTCTTATCCACACCCGTGGCCTTGGGACCCCATCCACATCCTAGTGCACGAGACCCGCCTACCTGACAAGAACCTTGGGTCCAGAGAGCCATTCCTACCATTGCTGTGGCTGTGTGTCCCCAACCACCTCTGTCTCTACCACTGCTTCTTTCTCCCTCCCAATTCTAATTAGCATCTGACAGGTTTTAGCACTCTTATAAATTGCCTTAAATAATTTCCAGGAGGGGCGCCTGGGTGGCTCAGTCGGTTGGGGTCCGACTTCAGCTCAGGTCATGATCTCCCAGTTGGTGAGTTCAAGCCCCAAGTCGGGCTCTGTGCTGACAGCTCGCTCAGAGCCTGGAGCTGCTTCAGATTCTGTGTCTCCCTCTTTCTCTGATCCTCCCCTGCTCATGCTGTCTCTCTCTCAGAAATTAAAAAAAAAAAAAAAATTCCAGGAAAGAGTAGGGCAGAAAAAGTGGAGGGAAAGAAGGGAAGAGGGAGAAAAAACACAAATTCTCTGACTTCCAAACACAAGCGCCACTTTTTACACATTCTTGTCTTTCTAGGACTCAGTGCACAACATAGCTACAAGATTCTCACGATTAACGAGGACCACAAATGTCATAAAATACAGCCATCTTCAACCTGGGGCAAAATATCTTTCCAAGAGGGCAGGCAGGCGCATCAGCTTTAGGGGCAAATACCCCCAGAGCCTCAGCTTGCCACATGCATTCACTCCCAACACAAGGCTATTTCAGAATGAGCTTGGAGTCCAGGCACACCCAAGCTCGACCTCTAAACCTTCTTTTTAAACTGTTCCCTCCCCCCACTACGTGAATGGAATACTTCTCACCCTCCCTGGGTCTAACCCAGGCACAGCCTGGGACATAGAAATCTCCTGGAGGAGTAATTCGAAATACTGACGACTGTAAAAAAGATCTTTTAATCGAATACCACAAACCAGAGATCATTTCCCATTATAGACCCATTTTGATAAGCGCAAAGTGTGGCATTTAGAAATGAAGTATCCTGATCCCTGCTGCATCATTCTGCATTGAGGTATATTCTAGGCCCGGGCAGAGGGGCTGAAGACAACTTCCACCTAACAACCTTGCCTCTTCCACGACCTAGCTGCTATTCAAGAACGCTTAATTCCCAGAGAAGTGCCAAAGAGAGCTATTTAAGATGGTGCACCTTACTCATCCAGGGGACAAATTGCATGCCTCATTTCATCTTCGCACTGGAAGACAGATGTGATCACTGGGGCATAAATGCTAACGTGTTTACCCGAACTGAAAAAGGAAGGTGGGCTTTCTAAAGAAAGTCTTATTTGACTAAGTGGTTCGTCAATGAGGATTTGCTCTGCCAATGAGGTTATACGGCAGGTACTTTCCCAAAATTGGAAGAAAAAAATCTGTAGCTCCAAGGTGCTTGTGAAAGTATATTTAAGGGGCGCCTGGGTGGCCCAAGCAGTTAAGTGTCTGACTCTTGATTTCGGTTCAGGTCATGATCCCAGGGTTGTGAGATGGAGCCCCACACGGGGCTCTGCACTGAGCGTGGAGTCTGCTTGAGGTTCCCTCTCCCTCTCTCTCTGCCCCTCTCCCCAGCCCATACTCTCTGTCTCTCTCTTTAAAAACAAAAACAAAAACAAAAAAACAAAAAAAACCCTCTTGAATGCTGAGAACTGAGGGTTGATGGGGTGGGGGGGAGGGGAAAGGGGGTGATGGGCATGGAGGAGGGCACTTGTGGGGATGAGCACTGGGTGTTATATGGAAGCCAACTTGACAATAAACTATTAAAAATGCATTAAAAAAAGAAGAAAGAAAGAATATTTAAAACATGAGATAAAATGAAAGCATTTTGTTTAAAAATATATACTGTGTTCTTGAGATGTATTAAAATTATTTCCACTTTCTCGACTATTTTTAAGTAGATTAAGCTATAGGTGTCTCTAAATGATGCAATAATCAGTATGATAAGAACAATTTGGTAAGTCATAATAGAGTCTCTCAGGTATCTTTGATAAATCACGTCGTTTCCAGAGTTTTGCATTCAACAAAACTGATGGAGGACCTGAGTTATTAACTGACAGATGGGTAAAAATCATTGAGGAGAGAGCAATGTCATTTTTAGCATATAAATTGAAAACATTTCAAAAAGCTGAGTGACAATGCTATGCAAGAAGAAAAGAAACCTTCCATTCCCATCTACTTTTTTGTTTGAAGAAAGTTGCTCTTTGGTTACATATGAAAAAAGAAGAAGAAAATAAATGCTGTCTCATTCTATCAAAAGGTCAAGTCCATCCACAGGAAACTGACTGAAACAAATGACTCCCATCCATTTCTTTTTTCAAAAAAAATGTTTAATGTTTATTTATTCTTGAAAGAGAAAGACAGAGAGACAGACAGAGCATGAAAGGGGAAGGAATAGACAGAGAGGGAGACACAGGATCTGAAGCAGGCTCCAGGCTCCAGGCTCTCAGCACAGAGCCCAGCGAGGGGCTTGACCTCACAAGCTGTTAGACCATGACCTGAGCTGAAGATGGATGCTTAACCAGCTGAGCTACCCAGGCGCCCCGACCCCACCCATTTCATTCAGAACTCTATTTCCAAGAAAAATTTACATTTGATATGCATTTGTCAAAAGTTACAATGTATCTTGTCTTTTATATATTGTAGACCATTAATCATTTTTTTAATGTTTTATTTATTTCTGAGACAGAGAGACAGCATGAGCAGGGGAGGGTCAGAGAGAGAGGGAGACAAAGAATCTGAAACAGGCTCCAGACTCTGAGCTGGCTGTCAGCACAGAGCCCGATGCGGGGCTCGAACCCATGAACTATGAGATCATGACCTGAGCTGAAGTCGGATGCTCAACCAACTGAGCCACCCATACGCCGCTGACCATTAATCTTTATAAGGAGAATTCAATCCAGAAGAATTTTTTTCACTTCTAAATCCTTATGATCACAGAACATCCTCATTTTTGTGGCAGAGAAATATATTAGGGTGATCGACAAAAGATTTTAAAGCATATAAATGTGTTACATTAGTATAAAATTATGTGGGGTAATTGGAATGGCAATATGACTTCAAGGAGATAAAATAACAACATAAAAGTTTGACTAGGAAAGAGCTTCACAGAGTTTTACATGGATGATGATAGGCCTAAAATAGGTACAGCATTTAGATTCACAGACAAATCTCTTGAACACCAACGTTCATCCTATGTTAAAAATTATATCCTTTGCAATTATTTAAACTTTGGATGAGGAACCGCCTGGGTGGCTCATTTGGTTAAGCATCCAACTCTTGATTTTGGCTCAGATCACGATCTCACAGTTCGTGAGTTCAAGCTCTGCGTCCTGCTCTGCGCTGACAGTGGAGAGCCCTGCTTAGGATTCTCTCTCTTCCTTTCTCTCTCCCCTTCCCCAGCTCATTCATTCTCTCTCTCAAAACAAATAAATCAACGTGTAAAAAAATTTTTTTTTAACTTCGGATGAAAAGTGTTAGATGTCAAGTTAACCATGCATAAGCGGATTCATAGATTTTCAATATTATTTTAGGGGTGCACAAGTAACAGTTTAACAACCAAGGTCTCACAGCATCCCATTCATTCCCCCACCGCACAAACATATGCTCTCCGGCAGAAGGCAGGCCCCAGGCACAGTGAGGAACGCTTAGAAGATGTCCCCATCAAAAGATAATTCATAACATGCAACAGTCGCAGTAAACATCAAAAGGAGGTGCAGACCGAACGGCTCCTCGGAGCTCTGCACGAGTGACGTTCTGGTATCGCTTTGACAACGCAACGTTTCAGAAGTGGGACTTCAGCAGGGGCCTGGGGTGGTGGGGGGGCGGGCACTAGCAGACGAAGGGTATTTACTCCCTTTTGATCATGTCTGAAGAGGTTACCAGGTTTCCTCTTGTTTATAAGAGGATGGCCAATAATTTCAACAGTTCAGAGAGGAAAAAGCTTAATAAGAGACACTCATGGATGAAGTCCACATCACAAAGTCGACCCCATAGAGGTCCTCTATGGGCGCACGACTGCCTCCTAGGGGACGTTTCGGAATGCAATTTTTTTTGGATTGTCACAGTGACTAGAATTTAGTGCTCAGAGGGCCGGCGCACCCCCACTGTCTTGGGGACAGTACACAGCCAGACTCTCCCACGTGCTGACACAAACTGTTTATGTCCGGCTGGTCCCGCACACAGGTGAAATACTTGTTCATAGCGATCTGCCATGAGACCCTGATTTTATGTTTACCTACAAACAAAAAGTTCTTTCTGCATAGTTTTATCATACTCTTACTTTCCCAAGGATGTCACTACCATATAAATCACGGGGAGACGGGTAAAGTCCAAACCAAGTATGTTTCCCATTATGTAAAATCACATCATCTAAGGCAACGCCATTCGCGGTGTCTGAATTGCCAAATGCAACACACCCTTATGAGTCTGTCGGGCACCATCACATACGATTTTACGTACAGGTGCATCTAACTACCTCACTGTGTCTTCTCAAAAACTCCTATATGAGCACATATTAAAACGCATGTTATTTTACTTGACTTCTCGTCTGTTTTCTTATGTTTGGATTATATATATATTTTAAGTAATCTCTGCATCAGTGTGGAGCTTGACCTCACAATCCTGAGATCAAGAGTCACATGCTCTACCGACTGAGCCAGCCAGGCGCCCCTAGGATATTATATTAATTTCCCAAGTTATATATGTAGGTTGGTTATGTAGTCTAAGAATTTAACTCTAAGAGGTTAAAAGATAGCAATACAAAACATTTATTATAAAAAGAGGTATGGACAAGAATGACCTTTTCACTTAGGCTGAGTGAAAGAAGCCAGGCACAAACAGCCAAGTGTTATATGATTCCATTCATATGAAACATCTAGATCAGGCAAATCTTTAGAGGTTGCCTACGGCTGAGCAGGGGTGGGAGAGGGCTGCTAATGGGGATGGGGTTTCTCTTTGGGGTGATGAGAATGTTCTAAAATTGAATGTGGTGATGGCTACACACGTGTGAATATCCTAAAAACCACTGAATTGTCTAATGGCTGAATTGTAGAATTCACATCCTATTATCTTTAAAAAGCTGGTTAAAAAAAAACTCTGGTGTTGGCCTAATTTGGCTGGAAACCACTAATCTCTTTAGAGCTACTCACACAGCAAAGAGCTGTGGAAGAAAAGGCAGACCAGCACAGCACACTGGGGTTTGGGAAGTTACAGAGCGCTTCCGGTATTTAGACGGTGGACGGCTTTAGTTTTAAAGGACATACAGACGGCAATAATCATAGGTGAGACTTTCTAAAATAGAATCCATCTCAGATGAGAAGTAAATACCACGGCTTCCCCGGTTGAGAAAGACCTAACTAACACATACCAAACCAAAAGTGGTCCTTTGAAACCCTCCAGAGCCAATTAACACTCTGAAAAAGCATTAAAACATAACCTGTTGTAGGAAGTATATCGTCAGGCGACGTAATACAGCCTCCACAGCAACAAAAGGAAAAACAGAAGGAAAAAAATACGTGAATGCCCAAATAGCACCCACCACCAATAATCACCTAGTTAAGAGAAAACCACATCTAGGGATCATGTTCCCTCACCTCTAGTTATGAGGTGGGTATGAGCCAGAGCATGAAATGGCTAATGTATTTTGAAATCAGAAAACTAGCTCAAAGGAACTAAGATTTACTAGCACGTGAAACCGCACACACAAGTGCGCGCGCGTGCACACACACACATATGCGTGCCCCCCCACACACACACACTCCACATTCTTTTTTCTGGTAGTGTTGTACTGTGATTACCTTAAATTTGTTTATTTACTGATACAGGCACTCTGCATGGTGCACGTGAACTGAGCCACATGCTTATAGGAACCGGGTCCTCGCAAACTGTAAGGTCACTGCTCCCACATACACGGGTTTCAGGTAACACAATGCCGTGCAAAGTCAGGAATGAAATAGGTCAACTGAAAGAGGTCGACTGATGTTTTTAAGCCTTTGCTACCGAGGAAGCTTGTTTAACAACTCGGCTCAGGATGGCCGTCTCTTGTTCAACACAACCACTTCCTACCCAGGCGCTAGAG
This sequence comes from Crocuta crocuta, assembly GCF_008692635.1. Lineage (NCBI taxonomy): Eukaryota > Metazoa > Chordata > Mammalia > Carnivora > Hyaenidae > Crocuta > Crocuta crocuta. Next base: position 3,829,336 of record NW_027530213.1, on the reverse strand, counting down.
GTACACCAGTTCTACGTTAGTTGCTTCAGCAACAAGAAAATGGACAAACCTTTAGATGCTTTGCCCTTCCCTTTCTCTCTGTCCGACCCTATCCCAGAGCTGAAGATGGGAAGGCAGAAGGCAGGAGAGGGGTCGGAGAAACACAGAGAACCTCGTCTCCTTGCTACACCCCTCATCACTGGTCCTGTTCCCAAGAGGCCCCTGAAGATGCATGTTTGTGCTGTATCTGTGTGTTCGTGGGGGGGTCTGGCCCAGCTTTGAGACCAGCCAGTGGGGGCAAGGCCTCAGAGAACAGTGAGCTAAAGTGTCAAGGCCCTGGCACTGATCCCCCTTTGCTGACCCACCCCAAACCTCCAGGGCCCTCCCCAGGGCTCCCCAAATTCTCAGAGCTCACTTCGTGTTGGCATCTTGGGGGCCATGTTCTCTTGCTTCGTACAAGCTCCCCTTGTCAAAGCAGAGCGGCCTTGATTTCTCCACAAAAGCCTTGTTCTTGGCTTGCCGTCATTTAGCTTGGGGCCCTGTTTACTTTTTAAATATTACTATATTTTAAACATTTTCACTAAGTATTTCCAAGTCATTAAAGTTTCTATTAAAAATCCCATATGTTGGGGCACCTGGGTGGCTCTGTCAGTTGAGCATCTGACTCTTGATTTTTGGCTCAGCTCATGATTTTTGGCTCAGCCCAAGGTTGTGGGATCGAGCCCCTTGTTGGGCTCTATGTGGAGTGTGGAGCCTGCTTGGGAGTTTCTCTCCCTCTACCCCTCTCCCTGACTTACACGCTCTCTCCCTCAAATTAAAAAAAAAAGAATTATTTTTAAATTCCATTTGTTGCTCCCAAACTTAAGAAGCCTTATTTCATCACAAGCATGACTAAATACCTTGTTTACTGTCTTCTCCTTTCTCGGGTTTTTTATAGTCAATTCTTCAATACACTTGGAATATATTTTGATATATCTCCCCAAAACAGAGAATTCCAAAAGTAGCTACTGGCTAAACATTACTTGAAATGTAAAGTTGAGGGGCGCCTGGGTGGCTTAGTCGGTTAAGCGTCCGACTTTCGCTTAGGTCATGATCTCGCAGTTCGTGGGTTCGGGCCCCGCGTCGGGCTCTGTGCTGACTGCCAGCTCAGAGCCTGGAGCCTGTTTCAGTCTGTGACTCCCTCTCTCTCTGACCCTCCCCTGCTCACGCTGTCTCTCTCTATCTCTCCTAGAAATAAATAAAACATTTAAAAAAAAAAAAAAGAAATGTAAAGTTGGGACTCTCTCCCTTACCACTAGGCCTCGTTTCTAAGAGGAACCACTATTGGGAAGATTGAGGTTGGAAAGATCAATCTCTTATTTAAAAAACAAAACAGGACTGAGGTGAAACCATCAAAATAGCCTCAAATGTGTTTTCTCAATGCATCTGCTCTTTCAACAAACATTTGCTGAGCCCCCTCCCTTGCCCAGGCTTGAAGGATACAGCAGTAAACAACTCCTTGACCTTGAAAGGCTTAAGTTTTGGAGGGAGAGAGGCAAGATAAACAAGGGCAGAAGGTTAGGAAGAAGGGAGGCATGGACAGGGGTCGGGGGGGTTGGCGCCTGCTGTCATCAGGGTGGCTTGGGGACACTAGGCAGAGAGCTGCAGGGAGACAGATCAGGCCATGCACGTGTGCGGGCAGCGAAGCACAGCATGTGCACCACACACCAGTGGCCTAACGCCCACTTCCCAAATGAACCTGCTCACTAACCCTCCTCTCCGACCTTCTCCAGGCTCAGGAAGTTGGCAGCAGGCTTTGTGATCTTCCCACACCCTTAAATCACCCCTTGTTTACCTTGAACTTCACCGTCTCTTGCATTCTTCCTCACATGAAACCCTCTGGTTTTCAGTTTCAGGGCCTGGCCCTGAACCCACGACCGCCTCCTCACGTTGCCTACAGACACGCACATGGTCCACAAATGCAGGGCAACAAGGAGACAGCTGCCATCTTGTTCTTTTGCTTAAGCGGATTGAAACTTCACATCAGCAGGACTGAGGATTTTCTTTTTTCATGTTTATTTTTGAGAGAGAGAGATTGCAAGTAGAGGAGGGGCAGAGAGGGGGGACTGAGGATCTGAAGCAAGCTCCCGAGTTGATAGCAGAGAGCCTGATGCAGGGCCTGAACTCACGAACCACAAGATCACGACCTGAGCCCAAGGTGGACACTCAACTGCCTGAACCACTCCAGGCGTCCCGGGACTGAGGATTTTTTTATCTTTTAATCTCGAAAGTTCATCTCAAACCCGAAGCTGGCAGGGCATGATGCCCAGTGCAATGGCTTCCCTGCGTAACAGCCTAACACCCTTTGCCTTTTATTAACTGCCTTTAACACAGGTTGTCTTGAGTTTGAAGAGCATCCAGCAGCAAACCCAACATCATCCCTCAATCTTTTGAATACAGTTTACACTGAAACTGTAAAGATTCTGAACAAGGAACATAAGTGGTGTCAGAGTTGGGCTTTTCGAAACTACCTTTCCCGGATTGTGTTCCTGGCGAAGCCTCCAGCACGAGTGCTGCTTAAATGCTGGTGTTCTAGCACAGTGAGAGGGACACGGGGGCATAGCAATCCTCAGTCACGCCATGGAGGCTGATGGCTGCCTTGGGAACAATACTGACCCTCACCTCATCCTGGAATTGTTCCTTGCAGGTCATGTATTTATCCAGAGCCCAGTATATGGCAGGATTCAGGTCAGAATTAGCAGGACAAGAACGCACAGGTATCTTTGCATGTCGGCACACATGTACCCTGTTGGTAGTACATGTTGGGGGAGGGGCTAATTTTCATCCACACCTACTCTGTCCCTGGTATCAAATTTACAGTTTGATTTCATCTTCTTGTGTCTGAGGAGGCATTATTATTCCTGATTTTTCGGATGAGGAAACGAAACAGAGAGAAGTCATGCAATTTCCTCAAGGTCACCCACGTAGGAAACGGTGGAGCCAGACTCAAACCAAGTTCATCGGACTCCAGGGCCACGCCCCTTGGAAGCCACGCCCCTCCAGGAAAGCCACGCCCCTCCAGGAAGCAACGCTCAGTCCCTAAACGGGCCACCTAAGACAAGGTCTAAATCAATAAAGTGGGGGAGCCTAGTCAGACAAGTGTGCAGGGAAGGCTGCTGATGTTTCATTGTTATTAAGACTCCCAAGCCCAACTTTTCTTCGGAGACATTCAAATTTTAATTTAAGCGAGGACTTCCAACACTGTTAAACAACAGTGGTGGGGTGCCTGGGTGGCTTAGTCGGTTGAGCGTCCGACTTTCGCTTAGGTCATGATCTCGGGGTTCGTGGGTTCGAGCCCCGCGTCCGGCTCTGTGCTGACTGCCAGCTCAGAGCCTGGAGCCTGTTTCAGAGTCTGTGACTCCCTCTCTCTCTGACCCTCCTCTGCTTACTCTGTCTCTCTCTCTCCTAGAAATAAAACAAAACAAAAAAAAACAACAGTGGTGAGAGTGGACATCTCTGTCGGTTCCTGATCTCAGGGGTAAGCTCTCAGTTTTTATGATGGTAAGGTAAGTTCCTTCTATCCCAATTTTCTTGAGGGTTTTTATTAAGAGAGGATGCTGTATTTTGTCAAATGCTTTTTCTGCGTCTATTGACAGGATCATATGGTTCTTATCCTTTCTTCTACTAATGTGATGTATCATGTTGATTGATTTGTAAATACTTAACCAGCCCTGCAGCCCAGGAATGAATCCCACTTATTCATGGTGAATAATTCTTCCAATATACTGTAGAATTTGACTTGCCAACTATTTTTAATTGAAGAAAATACACCATAATGCTCACTTGTTATATAAGTCCAAAAAAGCAAAATTACAACTTTCACTTTATTTTAAAAGGAAAAGTGGCTGAAGAAACAGGCAATAAAGTAAAAGGAAAATGATTTCTGTTAGAAACTCACCTGATACAGGGATTGTTGTATTTTTTTAAGCCATGTCTATTTTAGACATGGCACATGTGGAATGATAGATGCTGTGTATGAATGGAAACAAGTTTCTAGTAATAAATGTTTCCCAGTGTTAAAATAAACACCTCAGCGGTTCAGATCCTGGCCAGGCGATTTCTCCACAGTGGGAAGTACTTATCTACTTTAACACTTTGCTACTTAGAAATTATCACTCAATCAATTACCATCCACATGGGTTTATTTTTACAGGGAGCTTCAATAAAATGAGTGTGAAAATAAGTTAAACACATTCTATTCATTTTCTCAATTTTTCACCTCTCCCAATGGTGGATATGTTGACAGAAAAATTACTTCATTTTATTTCAGCAGACATTTATGGAATGCTGACCAGGTTCTGTGCTAAGGGCTCGGAGACAGGATATGACAAAGAGGAATGAAATGTGGTCTCCCGGCGCTCAGGAGTGCGTATAACCTTATACCTTATATCATGGCTGTGTCTCCCAGCCCAAATGGAGGCAAATGCAAGGAAATTCTGGACCCAACAACCTAAGCAGAGCCCCCTGCACCTCCACACCCCCCAACCCTCTGTGCTCTGCCCAGATAAGCTACCAGAGTGGTTATCCCACGTGCTTGCCACACTGCTTACAGCTACTCCCAGATATGGAAATACTTTTTTGCCAAGAGAGGTCTACTAGATTTTATTATTTTCTTTTTTTGAGAAGGAGAAAAAGGAGAAAGTGCATGTATTAAGTGGGGGAAGAGTAGAGAAAGAGGAAGAGAGAATCCCAAGCAGCCTCTCTGCACTGTCAGCAAAGAGCCCCACGCAGAGCTCAATTTCATGAACTGTGAGATCAGGAACCGAGTCAAAATCAAGCAACGGATGTTTAAACAACTGAACCACTCAGGCACCCCTAGATTTTATTTTTAAAGAGTACCCACCCGTTAGTCACTTCTGACATATGCTTCTGAATTTGTATACCACCTGTTTCTTCTCAATAACAGCTTCGTTGAGATATAATTCAAACACCTTAAATTCACCCTTTGAAACTGTAAGGTTCAGTGCTCTTAATACAGTCATAGTTGTACAATCAACACCACTACGTAATTCCGGAATATTTTCATCACCCCAAAAAGAAATCCCCTACTGATTAGCAACTGCTCCCCACTGCCTCCCCTCATCCCCTGGCAACCCCCCGATTTACTCTGTATCTCTATGGACTTATCTGTTCTGGACATTTCATATAAAGAGAGCCAGACAAAATACGGTTTCTTGTGTCTGGCTTCTTCCATCGAGCATAATGTTCTCATGGTTCATCCATGGTGTATCAAGCATCAGAACTTCACTCTTTGTTATGGATAAATACTGTTCCACTGTACAGATAGACAACCTCTTGTTTATCCATTCATCCATTGATACGGATCTCGGTTGTCTGGCTACTGTGAATAGTGACGTGTGTGCACAAGGTTTTATGTTTCGTTTCTCTTGGGTGGATACTTAGTAGTCGACTGGCTGGATCAGCGGTAACTCAGTAACTCGCGTCTAATCTTTTGAGGCCGCAGGACTGTCTCCCAGACAGCTGCCCCATTTTACATTCCCACCAGCAACGTACAAGGGTTCCAAATTCTACACCTCCTCGCCAGTACTCAGACACGTCCTCACTGTCCGCCGTTTTTGTTTCAGCTGTCCTGGTGGGAGTGAAGTGGCATCCCCCCGTGGGAGCGCTCACCTCTAAGGCGGTCAGTATCATGTCCTTCTGGAGTGGAGAAAGGAATGTCCGTCTTGTTGGAGGGTGGGCAGTCTCTCCCTCCACGCTCCAAAAGCTTGTGCCCAACCTCCCAACTCTGGCCAATTCCTGTCCCACCAAAGCAACCACTGTCTCTGGTTGCTTAAAGGAATAAAGATGTGTACGCGTTCAGTTAGGTATCTTAATTATTTTGAAATACTGGGTGTGATCTTCCCATCAGATCAGGACTAAGTTTCTTCTCCCTGGTGCCTTCTATGTCATATGTAAGCTGAGCATACAGAATGGCAGGCACTGTTCTGGAACACTCTAATGGCTACTGTAAGGTAGATACTCTTTCTCCAATTTACAATCCAGAAAATGAAACAGAGAAGTTAGATACTGCTCGCCCTGCCCCAGTCACCAGGGGAGTGAAGCTGGGTATTGGTCCTGGACAACTCCACAGCCCCCGAGGAATGACAGTGAGCCACTGACTCTCACTGCTAATTCCACGGGCAGGTGTAACTGCAATTCCAGAGCCAGAAACAGGCTGAGAGAGTGAAAACGCGGGGTGCACAGAGTGGGGTAATTCTCCAACCATTTCCTGATATCTAAAAAAACTCATCTTGTTTGGGACTTCCTTCCAAAAACTACAAGATGGGATTACCTGGGTGGGTCGGTCAGTTAAGCATATGACTTCGGTGCAGGTCATGATCTCAAGGTTTCTGATTTCGAGCCCAGCATCAGGCTCTGTGGTAACAGCTCAGAGCCTGGAGCCTGCTTCTAATTCTGTCTCTCCCTCTCTCTCTGCCCCTTCCTCCCCACACCCCTCGTTCTCTCAAAAATAAACATTTAAAAAAATTTTAAAAATAACTACAGAATGGAGGTTGGAAAGGGGATATAAGAATAGTGATGAAATAAGATTGACCACAAGTTGGTAACAGCTGATGGTGAGTGATACACACACAGGCGTTCACTAGAATGTTCTGTCTGCTTCTGTATATATTTGAGATGTTCTATGCTAAAAAGTAAACGATAGTCTCAAAATATCTCCCTTGAAATATTTATGAATCACAAAGGGAAAAAGAATAAGCCTCAGCACAGAATCGAGGCAGAGCCACCCTAGCCTGGTGGTCAAGGTTAACATCATGTAGCAGACATTATGCACCAATATGGTGTACTGGAAAGAGCCTATCACCTGTGATATTCATCCCCAAAAGGCACAAGCTCAATCTAATTGTGAGAAAACATCAGACAGACCCAAACTGAGGGACATTCTACAAAATACCTGACCAGTAATCTTCAAAGGTATCAAAGTCATGACCAACGAAGGACCACAGAGGAATTGTCACAAACTGGAAGAGACCAAAGACACATAACAGATAAATGCAAGGTGACATCCTGGATTGGGTCTTAAACAGAAGAAAGACATCAGTGGAAAGACTAGTGAAAACAAATTAAGTTCTGCAACACCGGTTAATAGTTGTGCATAAAGGAGTTAACAGTGGATCTTACCCTATTCTCAGAAAGGCCTGCTCACCAGATGGTCCTTGACTGCCTTCTGGGAACTTGGCATTGAGGTATATTCTTACCATTTCCTAACTGATAGGGTGGCTTACTATGCCTACACTGTCTGTTCAAACAATTTGGTTTATGTTGCACATTTTCTTTCCTTCTGGGAGTCTAATAAAATTTTGATATGGGATAGGTTGGGGGTGTCGATGTGACCCACCCCTGGGTACTGAGTCTCTAATGAATTTCCCTGGGAGACACCATTCTGCATCTGCTGTCACTGCTCACTGCTGGGGGAACAAAGTGTGTCCCGTGTGAACTCATGGGAGAAGACACTTGGAGGCCTGTACCCAGTTTGCTCCAGGCTGCGCCCACACCTTTCCCTTTTACTGATTCTGCTTTGTATCCTTCCGCTGGAATAAACAATAGCCGTGAGTAGGCATGCATGTCCTGTGGGTTCTCCTAGCAAATCAGTGGGGGTGGTCCTGGGAAATCCCAATATCATAACTGTACCAAGGTAAGTTTCTTGCTTTGTTTTTAAAATGCTTATTTATTTTTAATAGACAAACTGAGCAGGGGAGGAGCAGAAAGAGAGAGAGAGGGAGACACAGAATCTGAAGCAGGCTCCAGGCTCTGAGCTGTCAGCACAGAGCCCCATGCAGGGCTCAAACCCATGTATCGCAAGGTCATACTTGAGCCGCAGTCGGATGCTCAACTGGCTGAGCCACGCTGGCGCCCCCTAATCCCGGAATATTTTTATCAACTGCCCTCAAAATAATCCCATACCCATTTCCATTCAATCCCTGTATCCTATCCCCCAAATGCCAACCCCTGGCAACTATTAATCTTATTACTTTCTGTTTCTATGGATTAGCCTATTCTGGACATTTCATACAAATGGAATCATACAATGTACAGTCTTTGGTGACTGGCTTCCTTCACTAAGATAATGTTTCAAGCCCAACCACGCTGTAGCAGGATCAGTAATTTCATTTCGTTTGGGAGCTTAATGATATTCCACTGCACAGATAGACTACATTTCATTGATGCATTCATCTACTGATGGGCACTAGGTGGGTTATAATGAGTAATATTTCTATAAAGATCCACAGTACAAGTTTTTATGTAGAGCTAGGTCCCATTTCCCTTGGGTAGATATATCTAGGAGTCCAAATGCTGGGTCCCCTGGTAACTATTCAATCTTTTCAGGAACTGCCAGTCTGTGTCCCAAAGCCAGCATACCGTGTCCCGTCCCCACCAGCAGTGCAGGAGGGTTCCAATTTCTCCCCATCCTCGCCACCACTTGTTACGGTATGTCTTTTTCATCATAGCCATCTTAGTATGTGTGACATAGTGGTCTCCTTGTGGTCTGGATCGGCAGTTCCCTGATGGCTAACGATGTTGAGCATCTTTTTATGTCTTTATGAACAGATCTGTCTTCCTTCACGAGCCTTTCTAAGATTTTATGCATTCTTTCAAATTTCACATTCTGCCAAACACTCGGCATCCGGGTCCCTTTTGCTCCCGGATCCCGGTGCTTCCCCGCCCCGCCCCCACCAACAGCCTGTGAGCCTCATGGAACCTGGAATCTCAGCCTTCAGACCTGGAAGGGGATGAAAGAACGTCTAATCAAGCACTTACAGGTTTGACAGACAAGAGAAGGAAGCAGAGGCAGGGCCAGGTGGCTTGGCAAAGCAAACGCAACTCCGTGACGGATGAAGTGAAGCTCCCAGGCCTCTGGACTAGTCTTTCCCCCAAGCCAGGCCATGCCCCTAAGTCAGCACCTGCCATCTCTTAAGTGCCACAAAGTCCCCGAACTCCGGGAGACACAAAGGTACGTGCAACTATTAGATGAGCACTCGTTATTCTCCTGGGCCGAACGCGGCACAAGCAGGGCACGGAGGCCGCCTGTGGGTGTGCACGGTCAGTGCGGAGACGTGCACAAGGCGCCAACGTGATATGCACGTGCACAAGGGTCTAAGGACAGAGCTGCTGACTCTACCTGGAGACGCAGGCGAGGCGTCCAGAGCGGAGAGTTGACAGAGCCTGGCCAGTGGGCTCGAATCAGACAGTAAATAGTGAGGAAGACACTCAGGCAGAGGGAACAGCACATTCAAAGGCCCAGTTTCAGGACACAGCAGGTGTTTTTGAAAGAAGTAGCAGGGTCACGGGCAGCGTCGTAGGCAGACCCAGGGCTGAAAAGAAAGGTTGGATCCGGCTGGTGGAGATTTCCCGGTCATGCTACGCTGGGCGCTGGGCGTTTGTGGATCAGGAAATGCAGACCTTGGGAGTTTTTGAGAAAGGAAGGGAAGTGATCAGGTCTGTACTTAAATCACTCCAGGAGGGCCTGGGTGGCTCAGTCAGCTTCAGCTCAGGTTACGTTCTCAAGGTTCGTGGGTTCGAGCCCTGCATCGGGCTCTGTGCTGACAGCTCAGAGCCTGGAGCTGCTTCAGATTCCGTGTCTCCTTCTCTCTCTCTGCCCCTTTCCCACTCACTCTCTGTCCCTCTCTCAAAAATAAACAAAACATTAAAAATTAAAAAAAAAAAAGGGCTCACTCCAATGACTGTGTCCCAGAATATCATACAGATAGACTTTTTTCAGCAAAAAGTTATGAAAACTGAAAATTACTATAAAATAACACATAAACTTATTGAAGATTCTCTTGGTATTATTTCTTCTTGGAGAAGTTTTTCTGCTCAAGACCAAAGAGCACATTTCAAACTCCTGCCAGGGGCTTAATAAATGCTATATGACTTGATGAATTCTGCTATGTGTCCCAAAACAGTGCCTTTCTAAACTTTAGCTTGCATATTAAAAGGTTAAAAAAACTATGTTTTGCATATTTTTAAGTTGTCATATAAAGGTTTTCGATCTAAGCTTGATAGTTGCCAAAAATGGAATTTCCTACTTAGGATAGATATTGATATTTTAAATAAAACCATTACATCATTCTTTTAAATATATTCAAAGGAATCAAAGTACCACAAAAACGTGTCGGCCACCATCATCTATTTAAAAAGTACATGAACAGGGGCACCTGGGTGGCTCAGTGGGTTAAGCATCTGGCTCCTGATCTCAGTTCAGGTCTCATGATCTCACAGCCGTTGACACTGAGCCCTGCATCAGGCTCAGCACAGAGCGAGGAGCCTGCTTGGACTCTCCGTCTCTTTCTCTTCCTCCCTCCCTCCCTCCTTCTCTCTCTCTCTCTCTCTGCCCCTCCCCTGCTCATGCTCTCTTTCTCTCAAAATAAATAAACTTTAAAAAAAAAAAGCACATAAAAAAGGTCGGGGGGCACCTGAGTGGCTCAGTCGGTTAAGCGTCTGACTTTGGCTCAGGTCATGATCTTGCGGTTCGTGAGTTTGAGCCCCACGTTGGGCTCCATGCCGACAGCTCAGAGCGTGGAGCTGGAGCCTGCTTTGGATTCTGTGTCTCCCCCTCTCTCTCTGCCCTTCCCCCACTCACACTCAGTCTCTCTCTCTCTCGAAAATGAATAAACACTTTTTTAAAAAGTACAGGAACAAACTTCCTTAATCAGAAATTTTCATTCCTTTTTCTCCGTCAGTAAAATTCCATTTCACCTCCAGAATCTCATCCTAATAAAATCATTTTATGCTTGAAAGTCTTAACCTCCCTGTTTTACTTGTCTACAATAAAAATACATATTCAATATTTGACGTTTTTAATTGCTTAACTTCCTCTGACCATAAAGCTCTGAGAATTAAAAAAATTTTTATTGTAGGTTGATTTATAGCTATAATTATCAACTGTACAGAATTGCTCAAAATATCAATGTTTCAGATGTTGATAAAAATATTACACATAAAACCTCGGAATCCACCGGGAATACACCTGTTAAGCAATGAACGGGCCCCTCTTCTTTACTGGATCCATGAGTGGATATTACTTAGTGCTTATGTGACAGAAGGCAGCAGCAAGTCCATTCCTACTTTCCATTTCCAGAGATTAAACATCAAGAAACCTTGCTCACATACATAACAATGGGGAGACAGAACTAGTCTTTTTTTAAGTTTATTTCTTTGGAGGCAGAGAGAGAGAATCCCAAGCACGTTCCACACTGTCAGTGCAGAGCCTGACAGGGGACTCAAACTCACAAACAGGGAGATCAAGGCCTGAGCCGAAATCAAGACTCAGACAGTTACCCAAGTGAGCCACCCAGATACCCCTAGCAGGAGTTTAACTACAGCAACGTCACTTAATTCTTTAAAGTCCTTCCAACTCATTTGCCAAAAATCACACCCTTATCTGTCATCGAAGAATCTTTTTAATGACCTGTCGGCTAACAGACTGTCAGGTCCTCCTTCAGTTTTGTCTCAAGAACTCGAAACCACCTGACACGCAAGAGGAACTGCCACCCAGAGTTATTCACTTTCTTGCATCCGTATTTCACACTTGCCTTCTGTTTGCCACCCTAGAGGTTGCTCCACAAGGGTGAGTGGGCGGGTGGGTGAGAAAGGAGAGTTACGAAGGGGAGTTATGAGGGTGGGATGTTTTATACACCCGATGCCACCGCAGGCATCGATTTTAGGGAAGAGTCCGTGTAGAGGCTGAAGGTCCAAAACCTGAACCCTCCCCACACACGTACCCCAGAATGCACCATTTAAAGACCCCCTGCTCCGGGGCGCCTGGGCGGCTCAGTCGGTTAAGTGTCCAACTACAGCTTAGGTCACGATCTTGTGGTTCATGAGTTCAAGCCCCACGTCGGGCTCTGTGCTGACAACTCAGAGCCTGGAGCCTCCTTTGGATTCTGTGTCTCCTCTCTCTGCCCCTCCCCTGCTCACGCTCTGTCTCTCTCTCACACACAAAAAATGAAGAAACATTCAAAACCAAAGTACATGAACAAACTTCCGTAATCAGAAATTTTCATTCCTTTTTCTCCATCAACCAAATTCCATTTCACTTCCAGAATCTCATCCTAATAAAATCATTTTACGCTTGAAACTCCTGGGGCGTCTGGGTGGCTCGGTCGGTTGAGCGTCCAACTTTGGCTCAGGTCATGATCTCGTGGTTCCTGAGTTCGAGCTCTGCATGGGGCTCTGTGCTGACAGCTCAGAGCCTGGAGCCTGCTCCAGATTGTGTGTCTCCCCTTCTCTCTGCCCTTCCCCTGCTCATACTCTGTTTCTCTCTCTCTCTCTCAAAATTAAAAAATGAACATTTAAAAAAAAATTTTATTAAAAAAAAATACAGACCCCTGCTCCCAGGCGCACATTTGCAGACTGCGGGGTCTACTCCTCTGATTCGCCCTGGAAAGGAAGCTTTGTTCCTATCCATGCCGAGAAAGGTCAGGGAAGCCAGAATGAAGCAAAGCCAGAAAAGGGTGAAAAGATAAAAAGACCAGGAAGGGCTTTAAAAAAAAAAAAAAAAAACAACTGAGAGGAACTCTAGAAACCAGTGTTGTGCCCCCTGCCCCAAGGAAGTACATGAAATGAAGGCGCCGCCCTCCTAGGCGGCCTCCCCGCCAGCTCCTGACTCTCCCCGACTGTGCTCACACGATCTCTTCCTTCTTTACACCAAGTACTCGCTGTTGTTGTTTTCAAAGCAAAGGGCCATCATTTCGACCCCAGTTTTTCCAAATGAACAGTAAACGTGACAGAGCGTTCTGACCCCATTGCCAGCACGCTGATATGGTCTCAGACCTGAAAATTATTCCCTATCGTGTGCACTTTATCTGACATCAGCTACCACACGAGTTTTTAATACACAGTCAGCAGATGGCCCCAGGAACTTCCCTTATATCTCACATCTGGTATTGTACTCCATATAAGGTGCTGAGTCCGATTTTTTAATAAAAACATGGCCTGAGCTTGTAAAAGTTCAAGTAAAATATACCTCTAAAACTGCTGTATTTAATTTCCAGTCATGAAAGTCTAAAATTATTGTAAAATAATACTCAACCTTTTTCATAGATCCGTTCAATGAAGCTTAAAACTACTTTCCTTTCAGAAAGGAAAAGAGCTTCATAACTAACAGCTTCTTGAATTCACATGTGCTATCTTACTTTTAGGAGCCTGAATTGTATAAATTTTATAACCTTTCAATCTGGACAAAATTAGTTTGGTTAGTAGCGCAGAGTAATAAGGCACTGAAGTTTCTGGAAAGCGGCCGGGGGGAGGGGACGGGGAAGGGAAGGGAAAGGCGAAAACGCTGAAAATGGAATCAGATCGATAACCTGAGGCTTGGAAAAATAAATCTTCCTTTCAAAATGAAACTAAAGAGCGAAAAGGAAGATACACGCCAGGAAATAAAGACATCAGCAAATGCACAGATGATCATGAACAGGATTTTCTCATTAAATAACCATTTCGACTCTGTCCCCATGCTGTACACGAGGGTGGTGTGCAAGCCTGTCCACCGAAACGATACAGATTTGTGCAAGCTCAAACCCATGTCCACGAAGCCACCTGGCTCTCAGTGGCTGTGCGAGCACCAATGTTGTATCCCGCTCTGGTCTATGAAGAATGCAGTTCCTCTAATTTACATGACTGTTCTCATGATTTGAGCAAATCCACAGCGGAAACACAGGGATCACATTCCTTCGATCATAAATTCCTCAAAAGCAATCTTGCTCTAAAGGCAGCTGGTTCTAAATCAAAAGGTAACTTTCATTTCCTTTAAATAATTTGGTTTCATCTTTAACTATCATCTTCAACCACAGATTTTTAAATTATTACTAAATTGGGTAACTAAGTAGAAATAAATTAGTATTAGATGCTGGCTATAAAACAAAGCCAAAAAGTTGAGTAGTTAAAAAAAAAAGTGTTCTGTTCTAATGAATCTATTCAGTCATAAATATTTCTCCAAAGAACTTGCATATTAGTGTTTCATTTTTCCTTTTGGAGGGGGGAAGATGGGGGGGGGTGCTTAACCTCCCTGGTTGTCAGAATTAAAATGTAAGAATCAGTTGATGGGCCATTGTAGGCAAATAGGTTCTCTCAAATCCCCAGAGCCAAAGCATACACTGGCATATCCACCCGGTTTGGGGTTTGGGAGGCAGTTTAAGAAAAGCTATCCAGACTACAGATACATCCCTGATGAGCCAGTTCCCACAGGAGAGAAACACCGCACATGTCCAGAACCATCCCTGTAATGCAGCTAACTATGCACTAGCAGGAAATGACTGAACAAACAGTGGTCGTTCTTGCTGTGGAAGCTCATGGAGCAGTGAAACCCAATGGGCTGGACTGATACACTGTAACTGTCCCCAAGACACCTGGTGAATGACAGAACATCGCCAGGGCAAAGTCAGAGAACGGGGATCCCACATCTATTCTCCCTTCCTCCTGGCCGCTCCCCCACCCCGCCCCGCACCTCCTGCATGTCATTTCAGCCAAGCTGGTGGGGACCAGGCTCTTGCCAAAGGACAGCCAGTGTGTGTCACCCTGTGCCACACTTAACACTCCCTGTTTAAGAGAAGATCTCTGGCCCTCTATTTCCACCCTTCTGCTCTTCCCACCGGCTGGAATAGCAACCACCGGACTGACGTAGAAAGCCAAGTGTTAAAGACACAGAACCACTGTCAGCCTGGGTCCCCGAATGACTGCAAGGGTCAATGACCTAGGCTACTTACCCTGGACTCTTGCACGAGGCTGAACTAAATACCTTTCTTTTAAAGCTAAATTACTATCAGGTCTCCTGCAATTTAGCAACTTAGCTTTATATCTCAATATAGAAACACACAAACACCTGTGAGATAATGCTATACAAAAAATCCTTGAAAAAGACAGATCAGCCTCCCAAGGTGGGAACGGGGCAAATACGAGCAACGGGGCTGGGACGACCTTTAATAACAGATGTTAATTTTTAATCTTAGAGAAGCAAAAAACATTCCTGTGCCGCATCCATAATTTGAAAGGTGAGAACAATCTATATGATTTTGTGATTTTTGGTACCAATGCCTCCTTTCGCTTAGATGCTCCACTGGGTTTGCATTTAAATCCCAATGGAACCCCAGCAAATATCTCTTTCTGCAAAGTAGAAGGAAAATGACAACCACAATAAAAACCGCACTGGGGAGAAGTGCCCAGAGAACAATGCTGGCCTGCCCCACGCACCCTTGGAAAGAAGGGGAACATCTGCCCGACACAAGCAAAGAACTCTGTCTGGAGGGAGTGTGGTCATCCCTGTCTGGGGGTCTCCGGACTGTGGGAGCAGCCCATCCCCCCAGGCCAGGGGCGCCCTGGGCTTGGGCAGGAGCTGGGGTAGAGGCGCCGGGAGGTTACAGCAGCCCCGCCTCCCCACAAGCTGCACTTTTCTTCCCATGGAAAACGGAAAGACTAGAGAGACCGAGTCTGAGCTTTGACTCCTCCGACCCTCGCCTCGGCTGGAACATTTAAAGGCAAAATTACAACTTTTTTTTTTTTAATGACCCGTGTCCATTTTTTTTTTTAGGGGAAAGAGGTTTAATTGTAGACAAGTTGCTTCCAGCTATTACATGATGCGCCAGAAAAGAGATTTTCGTTTTCAGATCGCATTTCTGTTCTGCAGATTATCCACGCAAACTGCATTCTGTGTTTGCAAAATGGCCTTTGCCTTAAAAGGCAGGAGTCGGGGCAGGCACGCTTCAGGAGTTTCGCCGTTCTCAGAGCACACTCGGTCCGACAGCTCTCGTCTTTACCAGCTCCACCGAGCCCTGGTCAATTGTCTCCCCCGGATGAAAGTCTGTTTCTGATACCGGAGCCTTAGTTTGTTAAGCCTTCACTGTAAATTTGCTGACATCCGTAATCTCGTGTTTATATCGGCGGGGTTGAAACCGCAGACTCTGAGAACTTCAGCACTACCTCAAGGTAGTGCATCAAATCCAATACACTAAAAAAAAAAAAAAAAAAAAAACTGGGGCAGGGGGCTTAGCTGGTTAAGCCTCCGACTCCTGATTTCTGCTCAGATCATAATCTCACAGTTCGTGAGTTCAAGCCCCACACCAGGCTCCGTGCTGACAGCACAGAGCCTGGCTTGGGATTCTCTCTCTCTCCCTCTCTCTCTGCCCCTCCCCCACTTCCTCTCCATCCCTCTCTTTCAAAAATAAATAAATTAAAAAAAGAATGGAGGCCTGTCCACCCAGAATTATTTGATGAACAATAAGGGAGCTTGATTTTTAGAGGAACAGAACAGGGATAGGAGCAGCAAAGACTCACTCTTACGTTAAAAGCTTTATGCCCGGGTATCTGTCACGGCCCCACGCTGCAAAGGAATCTCAAGAGGCAAAGTTGGTTGCCGCTATTTTAAAATTAATTCTGCACCCAGGCATGTGTGCTTTTCACAGAAGGGACTTTAGAAATTGATTCTGAAGGACTGTCACTGACAAGGTCTGGCTACTTTCGTTTGGCTAGGAACACAGCATCTGGCCACCAGCAGCCCGCACAAAAGCTCCGTCGACCGTTGTGTCTCCTCAGATGTTCTTCAGGCTTCTTCAGGCCACACAGGAGCATGGGGAGGGGAGAGGAGAAATTCTGGAAAGTTCTTATCAGTGGGCCCTGTACACAGTCTCAGAAAACAGTCTCTCGAGTAGCTATTAGCTATTAACTCACTATCCTTTCAGTGACTGCTCACAATGATTTCCACCTAAATGAGCACACTGCTCCTTCCCATTTCTTAAAAGATCTTCCCAGAAAACAGTTTGTGAATAACTTAAAAACTAGATTATCAACAGGGGCGCCTGGGTGGCTCAGTCAGGGAAGCATCCAACTCTTAGTTTAGGCTGAGGTCGTGATCTCATGGTTTCATGAGTTCGAGCCCTGCATCAGGCTCTGCGCTAGCAGCACAGAGCCTGCTTGGGATTCTCATTCTCTCTCTCTCTCTCTCTCTCTCTCTCTCATGCTATCTCTCTCTCTCTCAAAATAAATAAACTGTTTTAAAAAAACCCACTAGATTATCAATAAAAAGAAAGAAGCTGCATTACTACCTATGTCATCATTCCATGTGTTATTGGCAAATTTGCTAAGTTTGGAGATAGGAGGATTTTCATCTCATTCTCCCCCCAGAGGTCACTGTTGAGGATGAAGGGGAAGGGACATTGCTTCAAGACAAAACATCACATGAGGAAAAATGTCTTAAAGACTAGTTATCCGAAGAATTCCCAATAATATTATGAGCTAGATATCCGACTAAAACCCAAACACCAGGAGAAGGCGGCCAGCCCCTCACCGGTCCACTCTCGACAGAAGAGTCTGGAAAATAGCATCTTAGGAAGCAGAGAATTCAGCACCTACGCCCCCATCCCCGCCCGCCGCACCCCCTTCTGGCTAGACCCTTGGAGAGGCTCTTTTGAGCAACTGTGGAGTAAAATTACATCAGAATATACATTAATGAGAGTGTTTTAAATAACGAGAACGCTGCTAATTATATCTTCTCTTTTAACCAGAGTTGAACACTTTACGGCAACTCTGAGACTCGCGGTGTGCCCAGCAGGGAGCCTCCTGCCCAGCACACACTTGTAAAGAGCATGATAGCAGCTTGGACGATATGAGGTGTGAGAAATGAAAACTTTATGTGCAGACAAATTTAGATTTTTAAAATATTTTCACTAGGGGCATAAATAAAGTGAAATTGGGCCACTGGGATTTCAGAAAACGAGAATACAGACTGTGAATTTTGCTTTAAATTTTAGTACTCAGAATACCCAATACCTAAGGAGTAAATAATCCAGCAAGCCACCAAAAGTAACACTTCAGCGTTAACTTTATACTTTGCATGTACTTGAAGTTATTGTGTTCAAGGAAGGGAGAGAGAAAACTGTGGACATTTAAGTAAAAGAAAGAAAACGAGGGAGAAAAATGTTTGAACGTAGGAAGCAACATTCTTTTCCTTTTATGATGTGGCTTTCGTATGGAACTGAGGGGATCAAGTGTTTACACAACTCCAATTTTCGTAAACTTATTTTAAGTATACTAGCATGACTATTTAAAATTCTTCCACTGTGATTCACTTATTACAAAAATTAAGGACACATTGCAGCAAAGGTGAATTTTGGAGTGAACACTCATGTGCCCAGCCCCCAGCTAAATGTGCCATTAATATGCTATCACATCAGCCTTAGTACATATCTATGAATGAGTCGATGCACCCATTACTGCTTTAGGTATTTCAACATAAATTTCAGGGGTGTCTGGGTGGCTCGGTCTGTTGAGCATCCAACTCTTGGTTTCGGCTCATGTCATAATCTCTTGCTTTTGTGGGTTTGAACCCCACACCAGGCTTTGTGCTGACGGTGCAGAGCCTGTTTGGGATTCTCCCTCTCTCTGCCTCTCCCCCACTCACGTGGTCTCTGTCTCTCTCAAAAATGAATTTTAAAAAAAAAAAAACCATAAACTTCAGATAGTCCCCTCTTCTTTTAAACTTAAAAAAACTTTAAAAATTTTTTTAAATGTTTTTATTTATCTCTGAGAGAGGAGAGAGAACGTGAGCAGAAGAGGGGCAGAGAGAGAGGGAGACACAGGATCCCAATACAGGAACCGGGTGATCTGACCTGAGCCAAAGTTGGACACTTAACTGCCTGAGCCACCCAGGTGCCCCTCAGATACCTCCCTCTTAATACTTAAGCCTGCATTTAACTATTTTAGTTTGTATGTAACATTTACCTGCAGTGATATCGTAAGATCTGCTGGGTTCCGATAAATGTATACATCGTCTTACTAAAAGCTCTATCGAAACAAGAAACTTGACCATCACTCAAGAGGTTCCTCCTGTCCATTGGGGTTGATTTCCACCCCCGACTGCTAGAGACCATACCTCTTCTGATCTCCTCCCATCACAGATCAGATTTGCCTGCTCCAGAACTTTATAAAATGGGAGTAAAACATCAGGCACTATTTTGTGGAAGGCTTCTTTCACCGTGCATGAAGTTTTTCAGATTCATGCAAGTTGATGAATGCCTCAGGGGTCATCTTTTTTTATTGCGGAGTGATGTTCAAGTGTACGAATACGTTACAGTGTATCCATTCATCTGCTGATAGACATTTGGGTTGTTTCCAGGTTTTGGCTATTAAAAATTAAGTGCTATGAACAACTGACATACAAGATGTTGTATACACACATATTTTCCCATATCCTGGGTGAATAACGAGGAAAGCACAGGACTGTCGGGTCAGAAGGGAAGCATATGTTTACTTTTATATGAAAACTGCCGCAGCATTTTTTCAAAGTGGCTCTGTCATTTTCTATTCCCGCCAACAATGAGATGTCTAGGAACTGTGGCTGTTCCACATCCTCGCCAATATTTGGTGTGATCATTTTCTTTATTTTTAGCTTATCTGGTGGGTGTGGTGGGTGTGTAATGGAACCCCGTTCTGGTTTTGATTTGCGTTTTCCTGAAAACGGAGAATGTTAAGGATCTTTTTCTGCACTTACTTGGCTGTGGACATTCCTATTTCATCAAGTGTGGTTCACATGCTTTAACTGAGCTGTTTGTCATTTAATTATTGAGTTGTAGATGTTCTTTAGGTCTTACGGATACCAGTTTCCACCAGTTATATGTTTTTGCCAATATTATCTCCCAGCGTGTGGCTAGTCTATTCATCTTATCACTATCTTTTGAAGAGCATAATGTTTTATTTTTAGGAAGACTAATTTGTCAGTTTTTTTTTCTTCTATAGTTACTGCTTCTGTAACCAGTGTATGAAATCTCTGACTACCACCGAGTCATGAAGATATTCTACTTCCTTTTAGGAGCATTATATTCTTAGCTCTTGGATTAAGGTCTATGATCTATCTCAATCAATCTTAGTTTATGATGTGAGACAGGGGTTAAGACTCATTTATATGCAGGGCGCCTGGATGGCTCAGTCGGTTAAGCATCCAACTTCGGCTCAGGTCCTATATCACAGTTCATGAGTTGAAGCCCCACATCGGGCTCTGTACTAACAGCTCAGAGCCTGGAGCCTGCTTTGGATTCTGTGTCTCCCTCTCTCTGCCCCACCCCTGTTCATACTCTCTCTCTTAAAAATAAATAAAACATTTAAAAAAATGTTTTTAAAAAGATTCATTTATCTTCCTATATGGAGTATGTATGCCAGCACCGTTTCTTGAAAAGATACTCCTTTCTCTGATGGATTGTTTTGACACCTGTGTCAAAAATCAAATGGCCAATTAAGGGCAGGTCTATTTCAGAAATATTCTCTCTGTTCTATTGATCTATTTCTTGTTATTGCCAATACCATGTGCTTTAGGATATGACCTCTCCAATTTTGTTCTTGTTCAAAATTATTTTCCCTGTTGTAGGGTTCTTGCATTCCTATGTAAATTATATGTAAATTTTACAATCAGCTTATACATTTCTACTAAAACTCCTCCCGTGATTTTGATTAAGCTTATACTGAATCCATTAATCAATTTAAAGAAAACTGGCACTGTAACAATATTGAGTTTTCTCTTCATACAATCATGGTATCTCTATTTATTTAAATAGTCCTTAACTTCAAAAAGTTTCTAACTTCTTTTTTTTTTTAATGTCTTTAATGTTTGTTTATTTTGAGAGAGAGACAGAGTGTGAGTGGAGGGGGAAGACAGAGAAGGAGACAGAGAATCCGAAGCAGGCTCCAGGCTCTGCACTGTTAGCACAGAGCCTGATGAGGGGCTCAACCCCACAAACCATGAGATCATGACCTGAGCCAAAGTCAGGTGCTTAATGGACTGAGCCACCCAGGTGCCCCTCTTAATTTTTTTTTTTTTTTTAGTAGGCTCCACACCCAGTGTGGAGTACAATATAGGGCTTGAACTCATGACCCTGAGATTATGACCTGAGCTGAGATCAAGAGTCAGAAGCTTAACCGACTGAGCCACCCACCCAGGGACTCCAAATTTCTAAATTCTGTAGTGATTTCTCCCTTGACCCATGGATTATTTACCTTTGTGTGGCTTAATTTTAAAATATTTGTGATTTTCTGAGATACATTTTTGTTACTGACTTCTAATTTAATTCCACTGTGGACAGAGAAGGTAACTGTTCTATGTGATTTCCATCACTTTACTTTTAAGGAGACACATTTTATGGCCCAGCATATAATCTACCATGGTGAACAGATCATGTGCACTTGAAGAGAATGTGCATTTAGCTGGATGTCATGTTCTAGAAACACCAATTAGATGATAGCAGTTGACAGTGTCAGATCCTCTACGTTTTTCACTATTTCTGATTAGTTATTTTACCACCTGTTAAGAGAGTAATATTAAAATCTCCAGACTTCATTCTGGACTTCTCTATTTTTCTCTTCAATCCTGTCCATTTTTTTTTTTTTTTTTGAAACTCTGTTATCAGGTAAATACACATCTATGATTGTTATGTCTTCTCAATCAATCGACCCTTTTAACATTAAGAAATATCCCTCCTAATCTTTCCTCATTCTTTGTGCTGAAGTCTGTTTTACTGGATGTTAATGAAATCACTGCAGCCTTCCTAAGCTTGCTGTTTGCATGGTATGCCTTTTCTCATCCTTTTGATTGTAACCTGTGTTTTTATAATTATGTCTTAAAGGGAACATATACTCAGATCTTGCTTTCTTTTTTTTGTATCCATTCTGATACTCTCTGACTTTTAACCACAGCGCTTGGTTTATTACCATTTAAGATAATAATTGGTAAAGCTGAATTAGGTCTACCATTTTGTTCATTTTTGTTTTTTCCTTCAATATTTTGTTCCAAGATTCCTTTTCTTGCTGCCTTCTGTTTGATTATTTGGATATTTTATCTATTGGCTTTTTAGCTATACCTCTTTGCCTTACACTTTTAGTGGTTACTCCAGGAATTATAATATAAATGCTTAATCTACACATCTACTGAGTTTATACCATTTCACATCAGACGTAGAAATACTGCCACCATGTAATCCCACTTACCCTCCTTTTTTCAATGTTCATTGATTTATTTTGAGAAAGAGTGCGAGAGAGAAAGAGAAACAAGTGGGGGAAGGGCAGAGAGAGATGGAGAGAGAGAATCCCAAGCAGGCTCCGCACTGTCAGCATAGAGCCCTAAACGGGGCTCAATCCCACGAACCATGAGATCATGACCTGAGCCGAAATCAAGAGTCTGACACTTGATTGAGCCACCCAGGTGCCTCTCCACTTACCCCCCTCCTTCTATTGTCCTTTATGCTACAGCTGTCATATGTACGACATCAGATTACATGAGATTACACAAGATGATGTTATAATATTTGCTTTAAACGGTCATATACGTTTTAAAGAAATTAAGTGGGGGACAGTATTTTAAATTTACTCAGCTACATGTCATTTTATTCCTTCTCGAAGGATTCAAGTTTCCCTCTGGTGTACTTCCCTCTACCCTCTGAACTCCCGCTGGCAATCTATCCAGAAGGTCTGCACTGTAACAAATTGTCTTAGTGTTCTTTTATCTGAAAATGGATTTTGCCTTCATTGTTTAAGCCTATTTTTGCTGGGTATAGAATTCTGGGTTGATGTTTTTTTGTTTGTTTTTTTTTAAAGCCCTTTAAAAATACTGTTCCACTCTCCTCGGGACTCCATCATTTTTGATGAGAAACTGTGCACATTCAATTCATCATTCCTTGGCATGCAAAGTGATATTTCCTCAGGCTGCTTTCAGTATTTCTCCTTTATCTTTGTCGTCAGCAGTTGTACGCCAATGCGCTCAGGTGTATTTTCTTCATATTTTCCTGCTCAGGGTTTGCTGAACATACTGAACTAGACAATTCATGTCTTTTACTAATGAGGAGGATCGTTTGGCCATTGTTTCCTCAAATATGTTTTTCTGCCTCATTCTGTCTGTCTTCCCAAAGGACTCCAATTATACTACATTGGACATTTTTAGATTATCCCCCAGGTTCCTGAAGCTTAATTTTTTTTCAGTCTTTTTCTCTCTTCTTCAAATTGGGTAATTACTATTATTCTATTTTCAAGTCCACAAAACTTGGGAGCATGAGGAAGATATAATTAAATTCAGATGGCTAATCTTTGAAGGGTTACTGTGAACTAGACAAGCTAAAAGAAACATGCCATTCTAATTTTCAGAGGACATTATGCTAACTAGAGATGTCCTATCCCTACTGAAATTCAAGGAAATTACTACTACTGAGTACCTAGTATTACTTGAATAAAAGTACAGCACAGGAACTGAACTGAGACTTTTATATAAATGCTTCTGTTTAACTCAGATCACAGCCCATTAATTAGACATTATTGTCCATGTTTTACATATAATGGTACAGAAGAAAAAACAAGTTACATAAGATGTCCCACTAGTAAGTTCAAGAGCTGAGACTTTAACTTACGATTCCCATATCTGTTTCCACAAAAAAAAAGAAAACTCCTAAAAATTTTAAGAAAATCACCAAAATTTAAATATGTCAGCTAGCCTATTTCTTTTTATAACAAATTAGTGTGTACACACACACACACACACACACAAATGTTGGGAGTAGAAAGGATATAGTGTATTAGGATTTCAGCAAAGTACCTGTAGCAATATAGTAGTAGGGCTAAGAATTAAGGGTCTCAAGACAAACAAATCTTGGGGCGCCTGGGTGGCTTAGTTGGTTGAGCGTCTGACTTTCGCTTAGGTCATGATCTTGCGGTTCGTAGGCTCGGGCCCCGCGTCGGGCTCTGTGCTGACTGCCAGCTCAGAGCCTGGAGCCTGTTTCAGTCTGTGACTCCNAAAAAAAAAAAAAGAAAAAAAAAGACAAACAAATCTTTTAAATACTGGTTCTACCATTTAACTCTTCATGTAGCTCTAGCCAAGCCATTTGAACCCTCTAAGCAACAGCTTCCTCATTTCTTAAAATGGGTACTACAATGATACCTATCTGGGGCACCTGGGTGGCTCAGATGGTTAAATGTCTGACTTCAGCTCAGGTCATGATCTCTNTGGTCAAGATTGAATGGGAAAAATGCACACAGTACACAGTACCTTCCACAAAGTAAATGCCAAATTAATGTTAGCTATTATTAAGACATGACATCTCTGTGGACAAAAGATTAAATAATGTGAAAAAATTGTACGACAGTGATGAAATAGTATGAAATATTATAAACAACAAGTATCACTAGCCTCATCCTGTTCAGCTCTATCAACGTCTGTTTTTTTAAATAATTTTCCAATTATCTTCTAGAAAAGAAAAATTGTAATGGGTTCACTAAAGAATTATACAGAGTTGCTGGCTCAAAAACAAATATGCTTATTATGTAGAATCAGAAAACACTTGAAATGACAGGAAGGCACATTCACTGGAGATTGCTTAGATAAATCATTGCCAAACTGTATGCACTGTAACAAAGATGTGTTTTTAGCAGACTATCTGATTGTATGGGAAGTGATTATTTCATAAACAACACAGCCACAGTTTTACATACATTGTGTAGGAGGAAAACAGACTAGAAGAAAATATACCAAAAGATTAAGATGATCGTGTATAGGTGGCGGGGTTACAGATGATTTTCATTTCCTTACCACAAATGACTACAATGCCTTGTGTTCTACAATGTCCAAGAATTCTTTTTATAACTAAAAAATATTTCCAGAAAAAGTAATTAGTTTTATGTACCCTGACGGACTTTATGTCAGGGCTGCTGATCTTCTGGACCTAAAGTTTTCATCTCCACCATAGGGACATGACTAAGTGTTCATTACGGGAGACGCTTAGAAAAATTCTAAGGCAATATGGGGATGAAAAAGGCCAATAACGACCTTCAAGTATCTGAAACTAGTGGAGCTAATTAACAGATCTTTTAACTATCATTTGGGAGGAAGTTAAATTTTCTCTGCTGGGATCCATAGCCAGGTTTCTTTTTTGGAATGGGAGGGTTTCAAAGGACCCATCCCAAGAGGCAGCGGCTGGCCCAAGATGCTGGGATGAGCTGCCTGAAGGTATAACAGCTCCATAAATATTTGTTACTTGAACAAACGCCAGAAAGCTCCTCACCATCAAGGACTCAGACACATCCGAAGCCACGCAGAGGGCACTCAGGAAGCAGGGGGGACTGGCCCTTTGGGTACCCTTCCCCTCAAGATCTGAGAGATGATGCGCGTTTTGGTATTCAGCACTGGTCTGACCTCGGGTTTACGAGACGTAGAATCGTTCTATCCCAACTATGACAACAAGGTGCTGAACAGATTTGGTCTGTTTTATGATAGTTCTCCAGGTGCCACAGAAAAAAAGTAAAAGTGTCCCAATCTTCCCATGGGGCTCTATCTCCACTGACCTGCAGGACAGCCCCAAGGGGAGGCTCCGTTGACCTTCGACAGCTGGGAGGCGCTATACTTTGCAACAGAAAGAAGGGAAGGAGAAAGAAGAGAAGGGAACGGAATGGAACACCACCTAGACTCAAAGCTACGGGAAGCATTTTAACTGAGCTTTGAAACAAAAACAAAAACGACTTTTTGTAAGATGTGCTTCTCATCAGAGACTTGCAATCCTGACAGGCATGAGGCAAGTTTCTTGCATTATCTTCACGGATAAGCACAGAATGTTAAAAATCAGGTTACATTTCATTTGGTTGAAGTTTAGAAAAGAGCAGGTGCCTTAGGGTATTGTCAGAAGTAAGAGGGACTGGAAGCTTACGAATAGAAACTCCAGGAAACCCGGATGAAAGCCACTTGTGTAAATCCTGACCCCAAACTCCGCACCACTGTTCAAGCACACTCAACCCATACTCAGATTCCAGGGCAAATTGTACGCTATGTTAATGAGTCAAGCAAACTTTAATGAAACTTCAAAATCTAAAACATTGATCCAGGTGCATTTGGGTGGCTCATCAGTTAAGCATCCAACTTCGGCTCAGGTGGTGATCTCATGGTTTATGGGTTCGAGCCCCACATCGGGCTCTGTGCTGACAGCTCAGAGCCTGCAGCCTGCTTCAGATTCTGTGTCTTCCTCTCTCTCTGTCCCTTCCTTGCTCATACTCTTTCTCTCTCTCAAAAACGAATAAAAGTTAATAAAATAAAAGTGAAGTAAAATAAAATAAATAGAACGTTGACCAAGACCTCGTATGAGACAACTATGCACCCACCCCAACCCCCCATATTTCCACCACTGCCTCTCCCCCACATCCCCTACACCCCTCCCAGAGCACTCCTAAAGGGTTCGGGAACTGAGGGGCATTCTCTACCAGAGCTGAGATCTCTATGCCATGGTATCATCCCCTTTCGAGTCTGGGTGTCTGAAACCCAAGCTACAGCAGCAGAAGCTCTCCCTCTCAGACATGACTCCTCTGTAACCAGACACATCTGAGTAGCCACTAGATAATCACCCCTGAACACAACAGCTACTCGGCTTAACAGAGGCAGGGGACCCACACAGGTCTCCCTGGATTCCAGAAGGGAATCACAGTTACTCAGTCCTCACTGTTAGTCTGGGGAAGTCGGGAAACTCTGAATGGTGCTGAGTTTTATGAATAATATGCATACAGCTTTGACGTGTCGTATAATAACAACCACAGAAACAGTGCAATCCAGTGGGTTATATGGCGCACCCACAGGAGGAGAAAGAACTTGCCTCATAACAGATATACTTAAATCCCCACTGCCTTAAATCCTCTTGGAACAAGGCAGGGTCTAAAAACAAATAGTCCAATCAATCACTCAGCCTGCAATTAAGATATGACCGTCCCAGTCAGTTGTGCTGTTGAGGTGGCAGGACCTTGGGCACTTTCTTGGCCAGTGGTCTTGACAACCATGCCCTGAGGAGCCTGGGCTCAAAGAATGCTCCTTAGCCACAGTTGTATTGTGGGGTGGTTCATGTAAAAAGGGGCTTTACTGCTAAAAATATATATACACATATGTATATATGTATATGTATTATATATATACATGTATATATACACATATATATAATTAAGCCACTGATCTAGTACAGCCGTCTCATGTTACAGATAAGAAAACACATCCAGGGGATTTGGGTGGTTCGCCCAACGTCACACAGCTGGTGTGTGAGAACGACACAGATAAAATTACAGCCTAAACAACAGATGTTGGCGAGGATGCAGAGAAAGAGGAACTCTTTTGCACTGCTGGTGGGAATGCGAACTGGTGCAGCCGCTCTGGAAAACAGTATGGAGGTTCCTCAAGAAGTTAAAAATAGATCTACCTTCCGACCCAACAAATGCTCTCCTAGGTATTTTTCCAAAGAATACAGGAGCGCTGGTTCATAAGGGCACACGCACCCCAATGTTCATAGCAGGTGCTATCAGCAATAGCCCAAGTATGGAAGATCCAAATGTCCATCGATGGATAAAGAAGACGTGGTGTGTCTATACACACACACACACACACGTATATGTATATGTATATGTACATAGACACACATACACACACACATTTAGACACACATACGTACAATGGAGTATTACTCAGCAATCAAAAAGTATGAAATCCTGCCATTTGCAACAGCGTGGACGAAACTAGAGGGTATTATGCTAAGCGAAATTAGTCAGAGAAAGACAAATATCATATGACTTCACTCAATGTGGAATGAAAGATACAAAACAGATGAACATAGGGAAGGGAAGTAATAAAATATATTACTGTTATAAAAACAGGGAGGGGAACAAAACATGAGAGACTTAAATACAGAGAACAAACTGAGGGCTGCTGGAGGGGTTGTGGGGGGGGGATGGGCTAAATGGACGAGGGGCATCAAGGTAAGCACTTGTTGGGATGAGCATTGGGTGTTATACGTAGGGGATGAATCACTGGAATCTACTCCTGAAACCATTACTACACTAGATGCTAACTAACCTGGATGTAAATCACAAAAAAAAGAAAAAAAAACCCACCACAGCCTAAGTTTCCAAGGTCACTGACACTGCCATCCCACCATGTAGTTGCATTTTAGGGCTAAATTCTGTACACATATTACCCAGCTGTAAACTGTGAAAACGACGCTAGCATCCAGGTGACCCCTGGGAGCAAAGGCCAGAAAAAAGAGGGAAGGTACAGACCTCCCCGCAACCCCTTCCCTTTCTCTGGTCTCCTCCGCCCTTCCCACATCCCGAGAAAACACTTCTCTGCCAGGCAATGACTTCATCATTTTCCTTCTCGCTAATTTGAATACTCTGGTGGGAGAGCCAAACGAAAAATGAAAATGATGAATGACCCCTTGTGCAATGCAGAAAAAATGTGGCGTCTGGGGCTCAGAGTGACGGAATGCCCCTCATGCAGAAATAGAACATGCTTCTCTCCAAAACAAGAAGCAGAAACCAGGGCGCTGCAGAGCTCCGAGTGTGTTTGGACAAATGGTGGGTGTGGCAGAGATTTTCAAGGGGCGGATGAAAGCAAATCAACCCTCACCTCCAAAGCAGGTAAGTGTTTCATGTGCAAGAAAAACAGAAGTTTTTCTAAGTGAGTCACAAGCAAAGTCAGGGGAGAAATGGAAATGAGGGAGACGGACACAGAATAGGGTAAAGGAAAAATATCTGCTTGATCACCTAACACATTTAAAAAAATTTTTTTAATTGTTATTTTTGAGACAGAGAGAGAGAGAGAGAGAGAGCGTGAGTGGAGGAAGGGCAGAGAGAGAGAGAGAGAGACTGAGAATCTAAAACAGGCTCTGTACTGTCAGGCTGACAGCCGTGAGCCTGATGTGGGGCTCGAATTCATAAACCACAAGATCATGACGTGAGTCAAAGTCGGACACTCAACCGACTGAGCCACCCGGGCGCCCCTCACCTAACACATCTTAACAATGTTTTAACTCACAGCTCAGCCTCCACCTCCGCACATGTATACAGGCGAGTGGCCATATTTGGATCATCATGAACACCAAATTCTGAGATTTAAAACTTTTCCACTTAGAAACTAATATTAATTCAGGGCACCTGGGTGGCTCAGTCGGTTAAGCGTCTGACTTCAGCTCAGGTCATGATCTCACGGTTCGTGGGTTCGAGCCCCACGTCGGGCTCTGTGCTGACAGCTAGTTCAGAGCCTGGAGCCTATTTCAGATTCTGTGCCTCCCTCTCCCTCTGACCCTTGCTCGCACGGTCTCTCTCTCTCTCAGAAATAAAAACATTAAAAAAAAATTTTTTTAAAGAAACTAATGTTAATTCACAAACTGAGATTTACCTTTTATTGCAGAGAGTTTTACTTTTTTAATTGAAGTCTATTTGACATGCAACATTGTATAAATTTAAGGTGTATATGTGAATTTGATACATTTAGATATTGTAACAGATTGCTATTGTGGCAATAATTGGCACCTCTATCCCATTACTTATCCTCTTTTTTTTTTTAATGTTTTATTTATTTTTGAGAGAGAGAGACAGCATGAGCAGGGAAGGGTCAGAGAGAGAGGGAGACACAGAATCTAAAGACAGGCTCCAGGCTCTGAGCTAGCTGTCAGCACAGAGCCTGACACAGGGCTCGAAGCCATGATCCATGAGATCATGACCTGAGCCGAAGTCAGACGCTTAACCGACTGAGCCACCCAGGCGCCCCTACTTACCATTTCTTTTTAGGGGTTGGAGTAATTAGTTTCTAAGTCTCTAAGCAAGTTTGACGATTAGGGTACTGTGGCCAATATTCACCGTGCTGTGTATTAGAGCATGAGAAGATAACTACGAGGACTACTTGTTGCAAGTTTGTACCTTATGATTTGAAAGAGAGAGAAAGAGAGACAGTGTGTGAGCAGGGGAGGAGCAGAGAGAGAGGGAGACACAGAATCCGAAGCAGGCTCCAGGCTCTGAGCTGTCAGCACAGAGCCCGACGTGGGGCTCGAACCCATAAACTACGAGATGGCGAGCTGAGCAGAAGCCAGACACTCGTGTACCTTAAACAGCATCTGATCCAGTCTCCCACCCTCATTCCCTGGTAACCAGCATTTACCTCTGTCTTTAATGATTCTGGCTTTTTTAGATTCCACATATAAGTGATCGTACACAGTAAAGATCTTTCTCTCACTTCTCTCACTTAGCCTGATATTATGTCCTTGTTTGTGTTGTCACCTAACCAAGTTTTTAAAATGCTGTTTTCTGGGATGCCTGGGTGGCTCAGTGGGTTAAGCGTCCAACTTAGCTCTGACGGTCATGATCTTGCAGTTTGTGGGTTCGAGCCCTACGTCAGGCTCTGAGCTGTCAGCTTCGGATTCTGCGTCTCCTCTCTCTGGCCCTCCCCCACTCATACTTGGTCTCTCTTCTCTTGCTCTCAAACATAAATAAACACTAAAAAAAAATTAAAATGCTATTTTCTTATCATACGCTTTTTACTGCATTAGAACCTTGGAACATATTCTCAAGGTTAATTTTGCAGCTTCCAGGCAGGTGGCTGTCAGCAGCGTCCATCCAGAGAAAGCCCCCCTCTCAGACGGCAGACAAAGAGGAGACAAGACCAGCACTTACCACCTGCTCCCACGTCAGAGACCGAAAACAGGCCTCCCCATGTCACCAACTCCCTTTGACCCTTAAAACGTGAGCGCCAGCCCTACGAGTGGACATCACTACACTTTGCCCATTTTAAGATGGGAAGTCATGGAATTCGCCAACGACGCTCCGAGGCCTGAGATGCCGTCGGTCCCCGTGCTGCCCTGGCCACTGTAAGTCAGATTCCTCTCCCGCCCACTGTGGGCCTCCCAGGGCACATCCACGGCCCTGTCGCTAAGAAATAACTACCCTGCACTCAACACCCAAGAGGAAAAACAGTCCCAATCACCACAGGACACGGCTCGCTTCTAAACTGCACTTAACACCCGGCTTTCTCTCTAAGATATATTGCAACTGGGGAAATAACAAGCTCAGGGGATTCCCTACCACCATCTTCAGTGAAGGTCTTTTCCAACCGCAAACTTTGCTTTATTACCCTTTGTGGTGTTTTCTTATTCATTCGAACAGAACAGACGCATTTGACAAAACGAGCATCAAACGCACCACACAGTTGAGCGATTCCGCGCAGCAGTAAGGATCTGAGACATTTCAAGCATCTTGAGACAGCGGAGCAACATCAGACACAAGCATTTCTCACTGGTACAAGCGGTTTAGGGGCTCAAGGAAGACACAGGTGATGCACAAGGCATATCCGTTCAAAGGGTAGAAGTTCTGGCTCTTTCCAAACGATTGCTGCTGCCTAAGAAAATCATAAATTGTTAAGATTTTAAAAAAGAGTCAGTTTGATTTAAAAAAAAAAAAGGGATTGAGTGCATATGTTAAGGGTCACACAAACACGGACAACTGACTGTTTTCTCATCTTTCGAGATAAGCTGGACTAAAACAACACATTTTTGGCAAAATAGTAACTAGTGGTGGGCCGTCACACTTCTTGGCTGACAAGAAAACACTGCCAAAATCTTCAGCAAAAACTCCACCCCAAGAAACACATATTACAATCCGCGGTGAAGACAATGCAATGTTGGTTTGTTTCATGGACACACGCGCACTGCCATTGAAGAAGGCATGATGAAGGTCAAAGACAAATAAACAAAAGGATTACACCAAAGTTTAAATGATAGTGAGTGTGTAGGCAATATGAGCTCTGGGCTGATGGGGCGCCTGGTGGCTGACTTCAGCTCAGGTCATGATCTCAAGGCTTGTGAGTTTGAGCCCCGCATCAGGCTCTGGAGCCTGAGGCCTGCTTCGGATTCTGTGTCTCCCTCTCTCTCTGCTCCTCCCCTGCTTTCTCTCTTTCTCTCTCAAAAATAAATAAACATTTTAAAAAAAGGAAGATCTCACATGTCCACTGCCTTTCCCCATTGGGTCCCAGAGCCTACGGCGAAGGCCTGCACACGGCTGGTGCCGAAGACAAGTTAGTTGAGCGACTGAACTTAAAAAGAAAAAAAAAAGAAGAAGAAAGCAGAGACTACCAGCTACATAATTTGGATAAAGAAATGGATTCTTGAATGGTTTCTAATTTACCCAAGGTCATTCATGTGGTAAAAGGCAGAACTGGAATTCCAACCCAGGACAGTAGTATCCCAACCTGAGATCTAAGCCCCTAGGTCAAACCAAAAGCCTATCCTCCATAAATCGAAATGAGTGGGGGGAAAAAGGAGGGATAGGCACCTGGCAGGCTCAGTCAGTTAAGCATCCGACTTCAACTCAGGTCATGATCTCGCAGTCTGTGAGTTCCAGCCCCGCGTCAGGCTCTGTGCTGACAGCTCAGATCCTGGAGCCTGCTTCCGATTCTGTGTCTCCCTCTCTCTCTGCCTCTCCCCTGCTTGCATTCTCTCTCTCCTTTCTCCCTCTCTCTCTCTCTCAAAAATAAACATTAAGAAAGAAAGAAAGAAAGAAAAGAAAGAAAGAAAGAAAGAAAGAAAGAAAGAAAGAGAGAAGAAAGAAAGAAAGAAAGAAAGAAAGAAAGAAAGAAAGAAAGAAAGAAAGAAAGAAAGAAAGAAAGAAAGAAAGAGAAAGAAAGAAATGAATGAATGAACCATGGACAACTAATTGTGTTTGCAAATACTTCCCACAAGGGACAGACAGCTTGGCATAGTGTCTGGAGTTTTTTGTTTTGTTTCGTTTTTTCTAAGAGCCTGGTATACCCTCAAAAGAGTAAGACCTCTACCACTGGGAACATGCAAAGGACTGTGCTGTGTGTTGGGAAGAAGGTTCTGGAAGGACTTCCACCATGTGCCGGGCACAGCAGAACCGCCACCATGGCTGGGCAGCCTGTCCCTTGGCTGCTCACACGGCATTGGGCAGACACTTACACTCACCCTCACTCTCCCACGCAGTAAAACCTGGGACGCTTCTGGTCGTCCGACAGTTAAATGTGGTTCAACGAGGAGAGAGAGAGAGAGACAAAGAAGGTCCAATTCTAACGAAAACGCCATCTACACAGAATGCGCCAGAACCACCGTAAAATGGCAAACCTCACGGTAAGTTTACCCTGTCCAAAAACATCAGCTACAGAATATGAAAGTAAACATCCTAAAACACTAAAAATTAATGTGGTGGCATCTATGGAAAATAATAGGCCCCTTCATAATTCATTTCCAGGAGTTTGGCACGTGAAAGGTTAACTTATTCAGGTGCTGAACCAGGGTGGGAGGGGGAGGAGGGAAGCATTTGATGGAGAACTTGCCAGAACAGCCCTTCAGTCATGACCTCCAGAGTCAAAGGCTGGAGTTCTGTTCGAAACCTTAGTTTAGAAGTAAACATTAAAATGAAGGTTTCTTTAAAATTCTCCAATAATTTTCACTTTAAAAGCACCTAACCAGCCCATAAAAGAGCTCACACTAATTATTCCAGAGCAATCAACTTCTTAAAAACCCTTTACTTCACGATTACACCAACATCCCATTAATTTGGGACACTTACCGCGTATTTATTCTCTGCTCATTACCTATGTGCACATTAAGAGCACACCGATAACACAATACAGGCATTAATATGTAAAACATCAACAAAAGCCATCTGGAAAAGCTAATGAATAATCAAGGGATTTCAAATTAAACTACAGAATTTTCCCTTAGAATCTTTAGGACAACACTGTCAAGTTCAATCTATTCACTTCGCCTCCAGAATCAATTTTTCAAACCCTATGACAGGTCTAATCGCTTCCACCTGTGTCTCTAGCTTGACTCTTGACGGGCATGCTACCAGCCAAGGTGGAAATGTAGACAAAGACCCCTATTAGGATCCGGCTGTTTCTCTACTGTGAGGTCACTCAGCCATTAAATTAGTTCCAGCCCAATTTCTGTCTCTCAGGCCTCGACTTGAGGGGAGGAGGCTGTAGGCAAGAGCAAGTTTGGGGGCAGAACCACAAGAGCAGAAAAGGGGAAAGAGATGTTGGGGACAGAGGAGACATGCATGCACAGACGCAAAAGGCTGGGGTTGGCCCCAAATCCTGAAACAAAAATCCTCTTTCTCAGATGATGGTGGCCGTTCTCCCCAATGCGATGTCCCCCATAAAGGTCTGCAAAAACTGTGGCGTGGGATTGTTTTTCCTTTTCATTCCCTTTGCCTGTAGAAAGGCAATGGTCTCCCCTACGAAGCGTCGTCGAATGACGGGGGCCCAATTCACAAAACCACTTCAGCCCCCTAAAGGCGCTGGAGGTTACGAGAGACAGAAAGGCTGGCTGGTGGAAGAGGCGGCCTCGGGAGGAGCGTGCCATCAAGTCCGCTGACACGGAGGGAGTGTCCACAGCCCCGGGTCTCGCGGCTGAGGAAAGCAAGGCCCGGGGGAGGGACACTGCCAAGGTTACAGAGCCAGCCGGTGACAAAATCTTCAGTTCCAGCATCTTCCCTCCCAGACCGGGAGATCTATGGCATCGGGAATGATGACTGATGCCGAGTAACTGCTCAAAAACAATTCACTGACCAGTCTACTTCCTTCCTTCCCTACATCGCGTTATCTACGGCACCCACTTCTCTCTGCCCAGACTCGCAGCTCTCAGAACGAGGGCACACGACTTGAGGTAACGGCACGCGCACTGGCATCTGGTTCTTCCGATGCACTGGAAGGCAGGTAGCTCCTTCTCCATCATCCTCCCTCAGTGCCTAACGCAGCGCCTGGCATATAGAAGGCATTCCGTCAGTGCTTACTGCATCAGTGATGACGGCGAACTTTTGCCTCCGGGAAATCAAGGGCCTCAAACAATATTAAGAAATTAAACTTACTGCGGCACCTGGGTGGCTCAGTTGGTTGAGCGTCCAACTTCAGCTCAGGTCATGATCTCACGGGTCATGGGTTCGAGCCCCACGTTGGGCTCTGTGCTGACAGCTAGGAGCCTGGAACCTGCTTCGGATACTGTGTACTGTGTCTCCCTCTCTCTGCCCCTCCCCTGCTTACGCTCTGTATCTCTCTCAAAGTTAATAAACAGTAAAAAATTTAAAAAAAAGAAAAGAAAAGAACCATATTTCATAAGGAGGACTGCATTATGCTTTGCAAATAAAAAGCTCAACTCTTGGCCAGTTTATTGAGGACTGAGAAGTACACAAGGGTAATCAGTATGAACAAGTCTGCCCTCGCCAGCCACACCATAAACCGTGGCTTCACATGTGAGTTATTTCAATATCGGAAGTGATTTGGTAGGAGTCATCAAAAAAGATGAGATAAGCCAAAATCTAGTAAGTGACAGCTCCAAAATTATCATGACTCAGTGACCCCCAAGGTCTGTGCTCCATGGTCTAGCCTAACACCTTCCCCACAGCAGAGGGCCAATCACCACTTGCCACAAGATGAGACAGAATGTGGCATCCTGACCGGGCCACCTGGTGGTGGTTCTCCCCATGGAGTAGCGGTGACCACACTCACTCGTGCGGACACCACCACCAGGAGCTCCTATTTGCAAATGGCTCCCGGGGTGCGTAGCTGTAGGATGAGACTATGGGACACCATAAAGTTCACTGGGCCAGACAGTACTGAATCCATGTCCTCGGGACCCTATCCAACCAGCTGAGCTAACTGGTCAGAGGGAAACCTACCAGGAAATGGGGCAGAAAGGAAAAGAAAGGTGTCTAAAGGCAATTAACATCAGCATCGCATCTGAAAGGCTACCCTGACAATAGACTAGAAAACACAAGTCATGCTCAGAATCACAGTTCCAGAGAAAATGACAGGGACAGGGGACACAGGGTGACATTATCTATTCTAACCAGACTGGATGGGTAGCTCAGGCAAGTCAGTCCTTGGGGGAAACATCACTCACTGACATGGCTTTCACTTTTTATTTTTGGAAAGGGAAGCCCACAGGCCCTTCGATGGTCTTAAGTTACCATCAGCAAGTAGCCCCCTTATATCGCCTGGTCACTCCCTTTCTCCAGAGCTCCTTCCCCTCTACTGAATTACTAACATATTTTTATGTATTTTCTTTTCTGTAATGTTTGTTTATCTTTGAGAGAGAGAGACAGAGCGCTAGTGGGGGAGGGGCAGGGAGAGAGGGAGACACAGAATGGGAAGCAGGCTCCAGGCTCCGAGCTGTCAGCACAGAGCCCGACGCGGGGCTCGAACCCATGAACCATGAGATCGTGACCTGAGCCGAAGTGGTCACCTAGCCAACTGAGCCACCTGGGTGTCCCACAGCATGTCTTTAAAATTCACAAGTTAAGGGCGCCTAGGTGGTTCAGTCGGTTAAGTGTCCGGCTCTTGGTTTTGGCTCAGGTCATGATCTTGTAGTTTGTGGGTTCAAGTCCCACATCGGGCCCTGCACTGACAGTTTGGAGCCTGCTTAGGCTCTTTCTCTCTCCCTCTCTTTGCCCCTTTCCTGCTAGCTCACTCTCTCTCCCTCTTAAAATAAATAAAGAGACATTTAAAAAGATATGAAATGAAATGAAATGAAATGAAATAAAATAAAATGAATTTCACCGGTTACAGGCAGGAGGTGAAGGTGGTGGTGGTTCATGGCTTTTAGATCAGCCTATTTTCATACTCTGGGATCAAATGAAAGCTTTCAGTCTATCTCAGGGCCATGGTCATTTCACTGTTTGGGTTTTTTTTGTGTGCTTTTTTTTTATTTTTTTAATGTTTTATTTAATTCTGAGAGAGAGAGAGACTGCGTGAGCAGAGGAGGGTCAGAGAGAGAGGGAGACACAGAATCCAAAGCAGGCTCCAGGCTCTGAGCTGTCAGCACAGAGCCCGACGTGGGGCTCAAACCCACAAACCGCGAGATCATGACCTGAGCCGAAGTCGGAGGCTTAACCGACTGAGCCACCCACCCATTTTGCGAGGTTTGTAGTCAGAGAAGAAAGCACGATGCCCTCCCAAAATAGTCGTCAGAAGAGAAATTTCCAAATCATCCTAGATTTACGCGAGTAACATGAAGAAAAATACCTCTAATGGCATTGAGTAAGCAGTGAAACAGATCTAGTGTTACTATTCAAATAAATTATTTTCGGCCATGATTTTAAACCTTATAGACACTGGGGCTATCCTTACGTGGATACGACTTAAAGGCCCCCAGCTGTTTTTCTTAGTAGTCTGACAAATAAACAGTCCATGCCTGGGACAAAGACTTCTAATTGTTCTCTGATATCTACTCTCCATTCCTCCGTCACACAGGGACCCTGAATTGCAGTGGATTCGTGGATACTGAATATAAAGACCACATTTATTTCCTCGCCTTCTTTGTGGGCAGATATGGTCCTGTGCCTAGATCCTAGCCCTAGAATATAAACAAAAATGTCAGGAGCAATTTCTGGAAAGAGTCCATAAAGAGTGGAGGCACACCCACTGTACCCCTCCCCCTGCTTGCTGGCTAGACCAAGAACAGAAATGCCTGGGCTTCTCTTAGATCACTTGCTGGGGGTGACAGAGCCACCCACTTGCGTCCCTGGCACTGTGGGCCATACACTGACCGCCCCTGGACTGCCTGTCTCAGCCTATGTCACTTAAAGGACAGAGAAATAAGCTTCAATCTTTCTTGAAACACTTGAACGTGGGGATATCTGTCTAATCCTAATTGACCTAGAAACTGGCACCCAAGTACAGTGAATACCAGGTTTACGCATGTCTGAAAAATCAAGGCCTAAAGCTGCAGCCCAATGTGGAGGTCCGAGGCAGGCAGCAGCTGCAGAGAACATGGGTCTCACAGGCTTATAACTGGACATCACTATCGTTGCACAGCGGCGACGCATTCAATAGAGGGGCATCCGACTTCAGCTCAGGTCACGATCTCAGGGTTCATGGGTTCAAGTCTTGCGTCAGGCTCTGCACTGACAAGGCAGAGTCTGCTTGCTTCTCTCTCTCTCCGCCCCTCCCCTGCTTGCTCTCTCTCTCTCAAAATAAATACACTTAAAAAACAAAAACATTCGCTAGAGGCCTGGCTTTCTATAGCTTGGGAGGAAGACTCTGCATCTGTTAGAAGCTCTAATTATAATTTAAAAAAACTCTGAAGACTCACAATGTCAGTGTTTGTCAGTCCTTCCTGACACTCTCAGCAAAGTCCACTGAAACAGAAATAATCTCCGCTAGAGCTAACTGATCTCAAAGGATGGAAAAGAGAACAGATCTGATCAGAGGGGCTCTTGGTTGGCGACCAGCAGTCAATGATGGAGTCTATGGGGCTGTCCCACCAGCCCCAGGAGGTGCTAAGACAGACGTTTCTGCAAAGATAGCCTGGAGCCTTGTGCCAAAGGTATTATCGAGAGCCTGGCCTTTCTTTGACCCAAGCCACTGTTTCATCCAGCCAAGGGAGCTGCCATCTAACTGGGAGAGAAGGGGATGGGCTGGGATTCAAGGCCTTTGAAAGACCAGAGGTTTTAGACTGAAACATTCTGTCCTGATAAGATCTTAGCCACATGGACCCATCAGAGGCCCACTAAACTCTTAAGAAACTTCTATCTCCATGGAAGCCATAAGGCTGACCTAGAAAAAGTTGTGATTGTTCGCCCTCAAAACAATACCCAGATTCCAAACCCTCAGAGGCAGTGGATGTCATGTGCCCATCCCTCTGATGCACATCTCAGAAGTGGCACAGTTAAGACCTCCCGTAAGGGTGCCTGGGTGGCTCAATCGGTTAAACAGCCGACTTCGGCTCAAGTCATGATCTCATGGTTCGTGGGTTCAAGCCCTGCGTTGGGCTCTGTGCTGACAGCTCAGAGCCTGGAGCCTGCTTCAGATTCTGTGCCTCCCTCTCTCTCTGACCCTCCCCTGCTCATGCT
Organism: Crocuta crocuta; assembly: GCF_008692635.1. Lineage (NCBI taxonomy): Eukaryota > Metazoa > Chordata > Mammalia > Carnivora > Hyaenidae > Crocuta > Crocuta crocuta. The sequence continues at coordinate 3,790,684 of NW_027530213.1, read as the reverse complement.
GTCTCTCTCTCTCTCTTTCTCTCTCAGAAATAAGTAAAATGTTAAAAAAAAACTTTAAAAAAAGTTTCATACTAATCTCTTTCCTTATTTAAAAAAAAAAAAAAAAAGACCTCCCCAAAAGGCAAAGCCATGACCACGTGGACACCAGGCAAAGATGCCTTCCTAGAGAACAGAACCAGGGCTGTCAGACGCACGGCTATGTTTGTGATTTTGTTTTGTTTTGTTTTTTAGTTTTTTTGGTTTTTTTTGTTTTTGTTCTTGTTTTTAAGAGAGAGAGAAACAAAGAGAGTGTGAACGGGGGAGGGGCAGAAAGAGAGGGAGAGAGACAGAATCCCAAGCAGGCTCCACGTTTAATGCGGGACTCGAACTCACGAAACTGGGAGATTATGACCTGAGCTGAGATCAAGCTTAGTCAACTGAGCCACCAGGTGCCCTTGAGGACACATCTGTTTAACCAGCGACTGCCAGACCTCAGACCTCAGTGAGCCATGTCCAGCCCTGAGAGAGAAGATTCTGTCCCCAGAGATCCGGAATCTGCTCGAGAGGAAGTAAACAAGTAGACTGGCAGGGCTAG
>NW_027530213.1:3760071-3790012 GCF_008692635.1 Crocuta crocuta | reverse complement strand
GCAACAAATATATTTGGGATTGGGGCAGAAATTACTGGCTGTTCCCCACTGTGTACTCCCCCCCTCCTTTCTTGAGAAGAGAACTCAATTTTTAGCTGCTGTAAGTCCCAGTGGGTAGCAGTGGGGGGCACAGAAAAAGGATTTGAGAAACTTCCTAATAAAGATCTGTTATCTAATTTACATTTTACTTCTATTCCAGACTACTAGGAAAGAGCCACAAAAGTAACCGATGTAAAGAAACATGCATGGAGTTCAAACCCAGGCCACAGTTCTGAAAAGTCTTCTTGCCCTGGACTTACAGACGTGGTCAGTCCACAGGAACAATTCACATACACTAACTGGTGATACGTAGCTTCCTACACGCTGGTGGGACACTAGAGTTTGACTCTGGTGACCCTAGGCACTAAAAGATGACGTATGAAATTGGTGGATACATGTAACATACACGAAAGCAGTGTCTGGAAGATAAAAGGTCTTGATACATGTTGGCTGGTATTATTGCTATTATTATCACAACCACAGACTGCTTCCTTGAGGAAGGCCCATGTGGGACCCAACAGAATCTTAGCTACAGAAATGGTCTTGGTCTTACTCTTAGAGAGTGATAAGCCATATATTCCGTGTACCTATCTCATGGTCCCTTTGTGCTCAGCTGTGAGTTTTGGGCATCAAGGTGACCGCTTCAAGGTCCTTCTAAAAAAGAATACAGCCCATCCACCCCACCCCCAGGAACTTCTCACCAGCCTTGCTGACCTCACGAAGCTGCAATGAGTAACTTTATCTCTTAGCCTTAGGAAGGAACCCACATGAGCAGTGGAAGAAGACATCTGGAGGTTACATTGAGCGGCCACTATTTATTCATTCAATATCTGCTCTGTGCCAGGCGGAGGGATTAATCATTAATCATCAAAGCCATTTCATTTTCTGTGCTCTACAGAGACCAGACAAGAAGCAAAACAAAGAAGCTTCCCAAATGCCCTCGGAAAAGCCAAAATATTTTTTCTCTTTCATAAAAATAAAAACTCTTTATCTTACAGAAGGTTCTGACTCCATTAGTGTTGAACTCACTACACATTTTTAGACCTGAGTTGCTTAAGACAGAATTAAAAACAAAGTTCAATATCAAAAAGGAACTCACCAACATCCAAGGGCACTAAAGCAGTGTATTTACATGGCATTTTCCCCCCATCCTAAAACATGTGCTCACAAGTGTGTAAGGAAACCCAACCATCTGATTACATGGGAGACTCAGTCCATCTACTCGAAAGGGCTCACGGCCATCTTAGTAATAATATACTGCCCACTATACAAGCTCAGAGGCCGTAACTCCACTGGTTCAAGATCATCTCAACATAAAATATTCTTTACTGACTATCCATCAAAAATGGACAAGACAGGGGCGCCTGGGTGGCTCAGTCGGTTGAGTGTCTGACTTCGGCTCAGGTCATGATCTCACAGTTCATGGGTTCAAGCCCCACATCGGGCTCTGTGCTGACAGCTAGCTCAGAGCCTGGAGCGTGTTTCGGATTCTGTGTCTCCCTCTCTCTCTGACCCTCCCGGCTCACACTGTCTTTCTCTCTCAGAAATAAATTTTAAAAAAATTAAAAAAAAAAAAATGGACAAGACATGCCAATGTTTTCCTTTTTAAATTTAATCTCCCCAAATCTTATGTTAAATGCCATGTCTGATTTTTTATTTGGAAAATATAATAATAGGTCACCTTTTCAGTATAAATCATGTTCTCTTGAGCGACAAAGGATTATCACAGAATTCACATGAGCAAGTAATGCTTGTTCCGTATACAAACACAGGCTTTTCCCTGCTCATCCAAGAAGAGGGCACTGGGAAGGAGGGAAAGCCAGGAGAGGGGGGTAACACTGACAAATAAAAGTACCCGTGGCAACATAAGAACCATTCATGACCGTGGCTCATAGTGCCCTTCCTATGACACTCACCTCGCTCTACCAATTCCACTACACTGATGCTTTCTCTACATACTATACCCACATAGAACTGCCAGTTCCATGAGAATGGAGTAGGGGTGAGTAGGACAGTCTGGAAAATACTACGGTATCACATCATTTCAACATATCGTATCAACATGTTATGGAATTCCAGAAGTTATTAAGAAAGTCCCAAATATTTCCCCGCGTTGAATTCTGCATCTACTTGCGCAGTCCCATGAGAGAAAATACCTAGAAACTGTGAATCCAGTGGTTCTTTTGGGATCTTAACACTCCTGAAATTTCAGTCTCATGTCGAGGAAAGATGCCTTTCTTATTCACTCCCTCTATAAGCCTACTTTTTAAACTATCTCAATAGAAGAGTACTGATTAATACTAATTTAAGAGTTACAAAAAATCCTTTCATCTCTTTGCCATTTTTTAACCTTTAACCAACATCCACGGAACATGAGCAAAGGGGAGAAAAAACAAAGAGAGAAGCAAACCGAGANATGCACTTGTTGTGAGGAGCACAGGGTATTGTACAGAAGTGTTGAATCACTATATTGTACACCTGAAACTAATATTTCACTGTTAACTGGAATATAAGCTAAAGGAACTTTTTAAAAAGTCTACAAAACAAGAAATAAGAAGGAAAACTCAGTAAGAATAAATCTTGAACATCTGAACAAGATGACAGAGGACCTACAAAGTGTGTTGAATAGGAACATACCAAAACAGGTTTCCAAAAGTACGAAATCTCCACTTCATGTCCACCTAACGCAGCGTACGTGTCATTCAGATTTCCTATTTTAGTGCTCCCGCAAAACATTTTCAAGTAAATGTTTAACACTGGTTATAACAATACAAAAATCAAATGATAGCCTGAGTAATAATGTCACCCATTAAAGATATTTTTTCATCAAGTTCTTTGGCCAAGGATCATCTGAAAAGCCTGATACTAAAAGAAGTGGGTCACAATACACAAAATCGCCCTGCTTTAAAATATGCATCTGTGATCAAGGAAATCATTATTTAATTTCTCTCCGCCTGCATTACCTCGGACAGGACAAGGGTATTCCCAACCTTGCTAATGGGCTTGTTGAGACCTCTCCTTCGACGCCTCTGCCCCTTCTCCCCAGCACTGGTTAGACAGAACAGTCAATGTAACTGGACGACTCTGAGCAGGTGTGCAAGTCTAGTCACGACTCACCCATCCAGAAGATTCATCGTGGTGGGGGTCACTTCGGCAAACAGGACTACTTTTCCAAGTTGCTGTGTCTGCAGATTTTGTCGATAGATCTCTAAGTTAAAATGCTCTGATAAGAAGGACTCCACGTCAGTCACCACAGGTAGAGAAGATGGGGTGATTTCTATGTCAGACGTGTAGGAGGAAAGAAACTTAAGGGAGAGCTTGCTGGACTTGATTACTCCTTCAGGATCCACGTGTTTCCCCAGCCACTGCATAAGAGGGTCCCAGATTTCCTGTGGTATAAGGAAAGAAATGAAAAAGGTCATAATTTGGCATTACATTAGGTGAGGGTAGTCTTTCCTTAAAATGCCACTTTGGTAATAGAAGTACTTCCTAATTCATGACGAATAAGAGCTAAAGGAACATATTCCAAGCTTCTGTGCTATCATACAATCGACAATAAGTATACGAAGTATGCTTATGCTATAAAATTACAGTTGACTCTTGAACAATGTGGGTTACGAACCACATGGATCCCACCCATATACAGGCTTTTTTCAATAAATACAATACAGCGCTAGGGTGCGTGGCTGCCTCCATCGGAAGAACATGTGACTCAATCTCAGGGTCATGAATTCGAGCCCCATGTTGGGTGCAGAGATTATGTAAATAAATAAAACTTAAAAAAAATAATACAGTACGGTGCTGTAAATATATTTTCCCTTCCTTATGATTTCCTTAATACCTCTCCTTTTCTCTAGCTTATTCTAGTGTAAAGATACTGCATATAATACATGTACTACACAAAATACATGTTGGTCAACCGTTTAGGGATGGGTAAGGCTTCTAGTCAACAGTAGGGTATAGTAGTTAAGTTTTGGGGGAGCCAAAAGTTATATGCTGTGGATTTTTGACCATACTGGGGGGGGGGGCAGGGGGCTCCCCTAAGCTCCACGTCATTCAAGGGTAAACTGAACACTGTTTAGAAATAAACACAGCTCATTATTAAACTTTCTATCCTACGTTACATCCTAAGTCCTCAAAAGTCTTCTCCAGCTCTAGAATTCATTAGTAATCCTACAGTCCATACATTCTGCAGAAAATTTACAGTTTTACACTTTTGCCCCCCAAGGAAATTTCATTGTTCGAGCTGGGGAAATTCCATAAAGAGGCAGGTGAAAGCAGTCACGGAAGACAAAGCACAAAGACAGCAGCTTCCGCTCTCCGCTTCCAGAGCACCTTCACCTCCTGTCCTAGACGAGCTGACCACCACCAGCCGCTGACAGGTCACCCGCAGTGGGGACATGACTTTCACATGGGAAAATAATCGGAAACCCAACAGCGGCTTTTCCCATGTGGGAGTGGGGGGAGTAGAGCCTACCAGAAACCCTGCCTAACCCAGAACAAAGCTCTCGATTCTACCCCTGAAACAAGAAGCCTCCTAGAAGCCGCAGCTTCCTGTTGAGCCCTGGAGGACCCAGAGGCCTCCCTCCACGGTGGGGCACCACGGACCTACGGGGCCAAGGGAGTCATCACCCCAAGAGGCCAACACCAAATGTGTTAAAATCGGTCACAGTAAACACAGATGCAGGCTCTCGGCCACATTCATGCAAACGCTAGGCCTTTCAAAAGAGGAAAGGTAACCCCTCTGTTAACACGAGGGTATGTCCCAAAGGTGCACATGGCCACAGGGAAGAAGTAGCTCCAAAGATGAAATTTTATTCAACTCAATTCAATTAACGGACCATTAAAACTCACTTCAGCTTACAAAAAGTACAGAGGATAGGGGAACCAGTTCAATAACTTTGGAAGGAAGGAAATCAAAAGAAATCCAGACGGTGAGACATTTCACAAAACAAGAATCTGCAGGTCAGTGTCACAGGGGACAAAAAGGCAAGAAAGGGGGTGAGAGAAGAGGGGGAGACCCCGCCTGGAGGAGGAGAGACATACAAGGTAGAATCAAATACAGCAGCTGCCCGCAAGGGGGCCCACAGGAGGGGACCAAGGTGGGACCGGGCGCGAGTGTAACCCGCCCAGAGTGTAACCCTGGAGCTGCCAGCCCAGAGAAGGGCTGGAGGAGTTAGGTTGGGGTCAGGGCTTGAGACCAGCCCTTGTGTGAACCCTTGGCCCCAACCCACTCACCCTGGAGAAGCCCTAGGCAGGAACCCCGGCCTTATCAAACTACACAAGGTCTGGGCACCCCAGAGCATCTCCAAGATGACGGCTTCATCACAGAACCATATCTACCTCACTGCTGACACACTTGCCTCGGGCCTACAGGATGGAAGTTTTACCAGGCGCAATGACAGCTTCATCACGGGTAAGAAATGAGCCTGGAGACCGGGAACGCCATCCCCAGAGAAGAAGTGGACCTGTGTGTCCCCTGGTGTGTGCGGAAGCCAGCTTGGGGTCCAGCACACGCCCCCTGCGACCCCCAGTGTCATGCGAGGGTCTCTTCTGTGTCTGTGCTCCCAACCCTTCTTGGATGAACAAAGCCTGACCAGTATTCAGGGGAATCGTTTTTCTCCTTCCTGTTTCGGCCAGAGGTGTTGGGACCGTGTGACTTCTGAGTGATTTCCTATAGTGTCGGTTCCTCCCTCCAGGATGGAGGGCAGAGGGGCGCAATAGCCACCATTCCAGGAATTCTCAATGAATTTTTATTACTTAAAAAAAAAAATGGGGTGGCTGGGTGGCTCAGTTGGTTAGGTGTCAGACTCTTGATTTCGGCTTAGGTCATGATCTCCCAGATGGTGGGATCAAGCCCCGCAGTGGGCTCTGCATTGGGTGTGGAGCCTGCTTGGGATTCTCTGCCTCTCCCTCCACCTCCCTCCCACTCATGCTTCCACTCTCATGTGTGCACGCGCGCTCTCGCTCTTCTCAAAAAAAAAAAAAAAGAAAAAGATATGATCAAATACAATGAATGGTTCTTCACCAGCTTCTGGTTTGAAAATCAAGCTGGAAGAGACATTTTGAGACAATGAGGAAATTTGAATATGGACCATACGTATCAAATAACAAAGATTCACTGTCAGGTTCAGAAGGCATGATAACGGTACGTCCTTAATGTTAGAAACCTGCACGCGTCACGATGTCTGTAATTTACCCCCAAATTAGATGAAACAAAGAAGGAAAATGCTAATAAGTGTTAATTTTAGACCATGAATATTGGAGGAATTTGTTACACTACCCTCTCTATTCTCCAGGTTTTAAAACTATCATGATTAAAAGTAAAAAAGAAAACAAACAGACACAGACAAAAATGATAAAATAAACTGTAACTATTATAAAAATACACATTCCACTAAAGCGTTTTGTCAATCCATTCATCCAACAAATATTATGATCTTATGAGTGCCTACCATATGGCAGACATTCTCTGAGGTTCTGAGATTTGGCCGTGAATCAAGGGGCCAAATCTCCCATCCTCATAAGGTTTATATTCTAGAAAAGAATCAGTTAATTTTTAAAAATCCATCAGCACAAGACACAGAATGTTAGATAGTCCTAAGTGTCAAGAGGAGAAGAGATAAAAAGTGTTGGAGGTAAGACATTGTAGGAAGGGCATACATGAGAGGGACTCAAGGGAGGGAGGAATTATATTATTGTTTACAATGCATACATCGTATTATTAATTATATACAATGTACACATATTAATTATATACAATGTATATATTATGCTAATTGTATATTATTAACATATACAATCACTCTTATTTTTTCTTATTTTTTAATTTTTATTTTTGAGAGAGAGACACACAGAGTGTGAGCAGGCAAGGGGCAGAGAGAGGGGGAGATGCAGACTCTGAAGCAGGCTCCAGGCTCTGAGCTGTCAGCACAGAGCCCCACGCAGGCCTCGAACTCATGACCTGAGAGATCATGACCTGAGCTGAAGTCAGATGCTTAACCAACTGAGCCACCCAGGGGCCCTGCTCTCCGTCACTTATACAGAGGATTCCAAGGAGAAGCAGAGGCCCCGAGGGAGCGCGAGTGGGGAGGGAAGTCCAGGGACGCAGAGCGAGCCAGGAGGAGGGCAAGGGGCCCAGAGGGCGAGGGACAGCTGCACGCACACCGTGTAGGGCCTACAGGGGCACAGTGGGGCCTGGGGCCAACGAGGAGCCCTCGGGGGCTTTGAGGAAGGGAGCGTGGTGACCTACTCGGCACAGCCACAGCACGCTCACTCGCTGGGCAACCTGCACCGAGGGCGGACTGAGGGGCGCAAATCGGAGGAAGCAGACACCTGTCAGGAGGCCCCCGAGGTTCCTGGGAGGGCGGCGATAATGCCTGGACGGGTGTGACAGTGGGCATGGGAGAAGGGACTCTGGGGTAGCGGCTGTACGACTGGCGGACAGATCACATTTAGAGGAAATGGGGAGTCAAAAGGAGCCCAAGCAACCAATTCAGCCAACTTTATTTGCAAAGCAAGCAAACGCAGGCTTACTTCTCCAAGATTTCCGACCTGCGCACCGGGAGGGACAGAGGTGCCACTGAGAACAGCAAGGGCGGGAAGGGACAGGTTTGGAGCCAGCTCCGGGCACGGCACGTGTGAGACATGCGCCAGGAAATGCATGGAGGCGGCATTAAGCACTGGGACACGTGTGTCAGGGAGCTAGGGGACGGGGCCGCCCTGAGGACATAACCTTGGGAAACTCCAGACTGTGGATGCTAATTTGAAGCCAGAAGACAGGCTGAGCAGTGAGCGACTGACTGGATGAACAGAGTGGCTGCACTGGTGCCCTGAGGCTGCCGTTGCAAAGGGTCACAAAGTGTCACAAATCGGGGGCTCCGCAGAAATGTATTCTCTCCGAGCGCTGGGGGCTGGACGTCCACACTGAAGGTGTCGGCAGCGCCACACTCCCTCCGAAAGCTCTAGGGGAGAATCCGTTCTAGGCTGCTCTCCCAGCCACTGGTGTCGCTGGCGATCCGTGGCTCCCTTCCACGTGCCCAACTCTCTTCTCGTCTTCTTATAAGGACACTAGCCGCACTGCATTAGGGCCAGCTGCAGTGCCCTTCTTAACCGGATTGCATCTGCAAAGACCTTATTTATGTCCAAATAAGGTCACATTCACAGGTGCTGGAGATTAGGACTTCAGTGTACCTTTTGGGGGGGACAAAACTCAACCCACGACAGGGGTCACTGCTTAGATATCAGGGAGAGGAGAAGGCAAAGGAAAACCAAGTGTGTGTGTGCGTGTGCGTGTGGAGGGCGGAGGGCGAGTGCCCCGTGAGTTCTGGGGCCCAGTTTCACAGGTGGCGAGAAGGCAGGAAGATGAAGGTAAGGCAGTAAGAAGACGGCTGAGCTGTAACCACTGGACTCCGCAGGACAGAGCCCACTGGGTGCAGGCAACGCCTGATGTCAATAAGGGAAGGAGAGAAGGGCATCCGGTGGTTCAGTCAGTTAAGTATCTGACTTCAGCTCAGGTCATGGTCTCCCGGTTTGTGGGTTTGAGCCCTGCACTGGGCTCTCAGCTGTCAGCACAGAGCCCACCTCGGATCCTCTCCCCCTTCTGTCTGCACCTCCCCCACACATGTTCTCTCTCTCTCAAAAATAAATAAACATTAAAAAATAATAATAAGGGAAGGAAAGAAACTGCAGACTCTGGAAATAACAGCATGTTTTTTGTTGTTTTGTTTTGTTTTTTAATGATGATGCAAAAGGTCCCATCCAGAAAGGTAACAGGTGAACAGGTGAGGGCTGGACCCTAAAGCTCAAGCAGAGAGCTCAGCCTCGGGAGCAGAGCCCTCCCCTCCCCCCTGCTGCCCCGGGATGGACAGGGCTCCCATCCCCAATAGAGACACCCAGCCTGCTTCTCCACTGGGTCGCAGCCCCCCTCACCCCCGCCGACCACACGGCCATCCAGGATAGCACTGGAAATGCATCTACACGACCAGCACTCTGCTCCCAGCTGCAGGGAGGCAGGTAGGAGTCCTGGGTTGAAGGCTGTTGACATCATCTTTGGATTCCTTCTATTTTTTTCTCATAAATAAAAAAGCACGATCATCGGCTAAGAGGGAAAAGGAAGACGGAGGTTTGAGAAGGCAGAGTGAGAAAACGCAGGAAGCAGGGAAAATACAATGAGCAGCTAGAAGTGTTCAGGGTCCACTCCCAGGTTAGTGTTTCTGAATTTACAGTGAACTGTTGGCACAATTTTGTGTTTTTATCCAGCCTGCTCAGCTCCAGAGCTCTGTGGAATAGGTACAGAGGAGGCTGAGGAGGTATATAAAGTTACTGACCTACTGCAAAGGAGGCTCTGATGGAAATATAAAGATAAATAACAGGATAATCCTGGCCTAGGAGCTCACAACCCAGTGGGAAGGTCAGCAAGAGGAACACAGAACAGGAAAGGAAAATTTCAGAGGGAAAAGCAAAGTGCCCAAGAGGAAAGCAAAACAGGAAGTGATTCTGTTTCAACACAGCACCAGAAGAGTTGTTGAAAGAGGGAAAGCTGACATGCGTTCCCAGAAGCTACAGCCCTAACCTTCCACCTTTGCACAAAGAACCAAGATAAATTTTAAACACAGCATTCCCTGTTCACTGTTATTTCTTGGTATAAATTCTACTGGAGGAAGAAGGCAGAATGAATGAATAAAAAACATACAAAAGTAACCCCATTACAGACTAACCATTCGCGTCCCCCCAGAATTTATGTTGAAATTGACATCCCCATGATGGCATCAGGTGGTGGGGGCCTTTGGGAGATGATTAGGTCGTAAGGGAGGAGTCCTCCCGAATGGGTTCCGGCTCTTATAGCTCAGTCAGTTAAGCATCTGACTTCAGCTCAGATCATGATCTCAGGGTTCATGAGTTCAAGCCCCGGATCAGGCTCTGCTCTGACAGTGTGGAGCCTGCCTGGGATTCTCTCTCTCCCTCTCTCTGCCCTTCCCCCACCTGCATATGTGCACATGCACACTCTCTCTGTCTCTCTCTCAAAAATATGTTAATAAACTTAAAAAACTGCATACACACACACGCACACATGCACGCAACCCCAGAGAGATCATTCGCCCACTCCACCAAGCATGGACACAGCAAAAAAAGCAGCTGTCTGCAACCCAACAGAAGGTTCTCACCAGAATCAACCATGCTGTCACCTTGATCTCAGACGTGGAGACTCAAGAAGTGTCAGAAATAAATGTCTGTTGTTTACAAACCTGGTCTATGCACTTCTGTTGTAGCAGCCTGAACTAAGATAGCCCCAAACCTCAAATCTGGCCATTAGTTACAACCAACACCTTAAACTTAGTTTAACGCCCTTGAGGTGGAAAGTGAACAGATCTGAATTGCCTTCATCATGTTCTCCAGGTCACCTAGATGCCACAAGTGCACCACAAAGGTTAAAGATACATATGGGTGAATAGGTTAAATCATAAAAATAAAGGGAAAATAATCTGGAAAACAAGTATTTAACCAACTGCAGTTTTCATTAATTCAAGCAGAGGGTTAAGTGGTTATCCAGCAGCTGTAGGCAATGTGGATCTCCATTCGAAGTCGATGAAACCAAAAAGAAACACTTGGCACCAAGTAATAGTTAGAACGGGAACAAAGCAGGGAATCTCCTCTGGAGTGAGTTATTCAACTGGCCACCTACACGGGATTCATCTAAGAAATACATATGGAGCACCACTATTTCTCAAAGATAGTACCACAGAACAAAGAGAGGAGGAAAGGGGTGTCTAGGTGGCTCAGGTGGTTGAGTGTCCGACTTTGGCTCAGGTCAAGATCGCATGGCTCATGAAATCAAGCCCCACACTGGGCTAGCTGCTGTCAGTGCTGAGCCCTTTCCAGATCCTCAGTCCCTTTCTCTCTCTGCCCCTCCCCCATTCATGCTCATGCACACATGCACTCTCTCCCTCTCTATCTCTCAAAAATAAATAAAACATTAAAAAATATATATGGAGCACCCACTTTTTTTTAATGTTTATTTTTATTTTTGAGAGAGCGAGCGCAAGTGCAACAGGGGCAGAGAGAGACACACAGAACCCAAAGCAGGCTCCAGGCTCTGAGCTGTCAGCACAGAGCCCGACGCAGGGCTTTGACTCACCAACCACGAGATCGTGACCAGGACCAAAGTTGGACACTTAACCAACTGAGCCACCCAGGCACCCCAAGCACCCAGTATTTCTCAAAAATAGTACCACAGAATGAAGAGAGGAGGAAGGTATGCATACACACAACTACAACCTAGTATAACAAGTGCTTAAAAAATTCCTTCAAACTATTCAAATATACACAACCTTTGGCAAAGTGGGTCAATCTGGCCCATTAAGTTTAACCACTTACTCTTATTTGCATACAATTTGGGAGCCAGAGTCTCAAGGAATTACATTATCACTGTTACGTCTACTAATTACTAAAGTGATATTCCAAATTGTTTCCGGAAGCAATGCTTAAGAGATGCACAAACGTGCAAAATAAAATTGATGCAAGCAAGGAACATGGATTTTTGTTCTTAATGCCTTTTTCATGTAATCTTTCAGGACTTACTGGGAGCCAAATATATTACTCAGAACAAAGATAACCTAAAAGATATAAAATGAGACCTGAAACATCTGAAGAAAGGTAACTGTATACTACCTATAATTCTCCAAAGTATCTATATTCACGATAGTCAAATACAACTGTATCCCATCAAGTAAAACTGAGTACACACAGGAAACAATTACGCTCCTCCTCCCATCATCTCTGGACAGGAGAATAAAATTCTGGTTACAAGACATATCAAAATTACTACCCGTTGGATGCAAATCTGCCTGATACCTCCTCTCAGATGCACTCAGGTTACAAGGACTTAAGAGCTACAGAAGTAGCTGCTAACATATGTAAGAAAAAAGAATTAATCCATGATTTTTGGCTTAAGTCTACTAATGACCACTAAGGCAATCAGGAAATGCCACCCCCAAATCTACCTAACTTTTTGAATTAAATTACCAGAGTGTAGCTAGACATCACTACTTCAGGGAAGTCTTTTCTGACCCATGGATCTTCCCAATCTCAGCTAGAATTCTTACTCATAAACAGTGACTTTACAACTTCCATAGTTTGTATAACCATTTATTCAATGCCCCACTGTCTTGCTAGAAGGTAAGCTCCATAAAGACATTATATGCACATTTCAGTCTTGCCCAACTGTATCCATAGCAGCTAGTACCAGATCTGGCAAATAGTCCATGCTTAATAAGTATTCACCATATAAATGCACATTAAAGTCCTTACCAAAACTCCTCAAGTTACAGCTATAGAAAATAGATACAGATATAGAGATACAGAGATAGATGTATAGCTGTAGATACATACAGATATATATAGACATATATATTCCAAGAGGTAAAATCCAAAAAAGGCAGTGATAAGAAATGGTCTTGATATGGTTACATAAGCTTCAAAAACAAATCTGAAATCTATGAAAGTCAAGTCAGTCCTATTGAAAACAAAATAAATGCTATCAAATTTCACCACAATGAAATTCACAAAAACTTTCTAATTAATTTTTTTTAATTTGAACCACAAGAATTTAGTATTTACCTTTCCCAAGATTTAAAGCCAAATGAATACAATTCAGGTGGAACCAAAAACCGAATGTTTTAGAGTCACATACATGCTGGCCCTTTGAATTAGCCACAGCAATGGGGAAACACTAGCCATTCTCAAGAAAGGTGAATACAACTTTGCTTCTTATTGGGACATGTTGCACACAACATGAAAACCCCAAGGAATCTTCCAAAAAAAAAAAAAAAGTACTGAACGAGTAAGCAAGTTTAGCAAGGTTGCAAAATACAAGGTCAATACACAAAATTGGGTGTATTAGCAATTAGTACTGAGAGTATGAAATTTTTTTCAAATACTATTTTCAATGATGTCAATAGATCTGAAACATTTAGGGATACATTAAACAAAATATGCTGTCAGACCTATATACTGAAAACTACAAAACACTACTGAATTAAAATTTTTACAGCCTTAAATAATTGAAGAGATATACCATGTTCATTGATCAGAAGACACAATACTGTTAATATTGTTAAGATGTCAATTCTTCTCCAAATTGATCTATGGGTTCAGTGCAATCCCATCAAAATCCCAGGCCTTTTTTATAGAAACTAATATGCTGATTTTAAAACTTGCACAAAAATGGTGAAGACCTAAAATGGCCAAAACAATTTGGGGAAGAAAAGAGTTGACAGTCTTACATTATCTGATTTCAAGACTTACTCTAAAACTGCAACAATCGAGACAGTATGGTATTAGCATACAGATACAGATAACTGAAACAGAACAGAGGCCATAAATAGAGCCACACATACATATTCAATAGATTTTTGACAAAAGCACCAAGGTAATTCACTTGAAAAAGATTATCTTTCAATACATGATAGTGAAAAAATTGAACATCCATATGCAAAACAAACGAAATAACCTTGATCCTTACACCTTCCAGGTATACAAAACTTGTAATGAATACAGACCCAAATATGAAACTTCCAGAATGAAATAAATGAGAAAAACTTCTGACCTTGAGAAAGGTAAAGCCTTTCTCAGATAAAAGCATGAACCATAAAAGAAGAAAATAATAAACTGGACTTCATTAAAATTAAGAACTGCTGCTCATTAAGAGATAATGTTAAGAAAAATGAAAAGACAAACAGACTGAGAGAAACTCTTCTCAATTGATTTATGGATTTGAATCCATAAATAAGAATTCTTAAATCAAAATTACCAGGAAAAAAACCAATTCAACATACATCAAGAAAAAGATTTGAACAACACTGCCCAAAAGAAAACACAGCTGGCCAAAAAGTACATGGAAAAACTGCTTACTATGTCACCAGGGAAATGCAAATTAAAACCACAATGAACTACCACTACACACCCACTAGAATAGTTAAATTTTAAATTCTGACAATATATAGTTTTGGCAAAGAAGTGAAATAACTGGAACTCTCAGAGATTGCTTATGCAAATATAAAATGGAACAATGACTCTGGAAAACAATGTGGCAGTTTATTTTTGAATTAAAACATACACTTACCATACAATTCAGAAATTCTATTCCTAAGTATTTACCCAAGAGAAATAAAAACACATGTCCACAAAAACACCTGTGCATGAACAGTCAATAGCCAAAAATTACAGACAACCCAAATGTCTACTAACAGGTGAATGGATAAGTAAGTTATGGCTTATCTATACAATGGAACACTACTTGGCAATTAAAAGGAATGAATTACTCATATATGAAATAACATGGATGAATCCCAAAACCATAATGATGAGGGTTTTTTCAAGTTTTTATTTAAATTCTAGTTAGTTAACATATATGGTAAAATTGGTTTCAGGTGTAGAACTTAGTGATTCATCACTTACATATAACACCCAGTGCCCATTACAACAAGTGCCCTCTTTAATGTCCATCACCCATCTAGCCCATTCCCTACTCATCTCTCTCCAACAACCCTCAGTTTGTTCTCTATCATTAACAGCCTCTCATGGTTTGTTTCCCTCTTTTTTTCCTTCCTTCCCACATGTTCATCTGTATTGTTTCTTAAATTCCACATATGAGTGAAATCATGGGGTATTTGTCTTTCTCTGACCGACTTATTTCACTTAGCATAATACAAGCTAGCTCCACCAATGTCGTTGCAAATCACAAGATTTCATTCTTTTTGATGGCTGAGTAATATTCCTGTGTGTGTGTGTGTGTGTACACACACATATACACCACACCTTCTTTATCCATTCATTAGTTGATGGAGACATTTGGGCTCTTTGCATAGTTCGGCTATTGTTGATAATACTGCCGTATTATCTGTAAATATCAGGGTGATATGCTCCCCTTTGACTCTGTATTCTTGTATCCTTTGGGTAAATACCTACTAGTGCAATTGCTGGGTCATCAGTTAGTTCCATTTTTAACTTTCTGAATAACCTCCATACTGTTTTCCTAGGTGGCTGCACCAGGTTGCATTCCCACCAATAGTATAAGATGGTTCCCATTTCTCCACATCCTCACCAACATCTGTTGGTTCTTGTGTTGTTAATTTTCACCATTCTGCTAGGTGTGAGGTGATATCTCATTGTAGTTTTGACTTATATTTCCCTGATAATGAGTTATGTTGACCATTTTTCCAAGCATCGGTTAGCCATCTGTATGTCTTCTTTAGAAAAAATGTCTGTTCATGCTTTTTGCCCATTTCTTAACTAGATTATTTGTTTTTTGGGTGTTGAGTTTCGTTAAGTTCTTCAGAGATTTTGGATACTAACACTTTGAGATATGTCATTTGCAAATATCTTCTCCCATTTGGTAGGCTGCCTTTTAGTTTTGCTCATTGTTTTCTACACTGTACAATAGCTTCTTATCTTGATGAAGTCCCAATAGTTCATTTTTGCTTTTGTTTCCCTTGCCTCTAGAGATGTGTCTAATAAGAAGTTGCTACAGCCGAGCTCAAAGAGGTTTCTAACTGTGTTCTCCTCTAGGATTTTGATGGTTTCCTATCTCACAGGTCTTTCATCCATTTTGAGTTTACTTTTGTGTATGGTGTAAGAAAGTGGTCCAGATTCATACTTATGCATGTGGCTGTCCAGTTTTGCCAACACCATTCGTTAAAGAGACTGTCTTTTTTTCCATTGGTTATTCTTTCCTGCTTTGTTGAAGATTAGTTGAACCACATAGTTGTGGGTCATTTCTGGATTCTCTATTCTGTTCCACTGACCTATCTGTTTTTGTGCCAGTACCATACTGCCTTGACGACTACAGCTTTGTAATATAGCTTGAAGTCTGGAATTGTGATGCCTCCAGCTTTGCTTTTTCAGGATTGCTTGGGCTATTCGGGGTCTTTTGTGGTTGCATACAAATTGTAGGACTGTTTTAGCTCTGCAGAAAATGCTGGTGGTATTTTGATAGGGATTGCATTAAATTTGTAGGTTGCTTTGGGTAGTATAGATATTTTAATGTTTGTTCTTCCAATCCATGAGCATGGAATGCTTTTCCATTTCTTTGTGTCCTCTTCAGTTTCTTGTATAGTGTTCTATAGTTTTCAGAGTACAGCTCTTTCACTTCTTTTGTTAGGCTTATTCGTAGGTATCCTATTGTTTTTGGTGCAATTGCAAATAGGATCAATTCCTTGATTTCTCTTTCTGCTGCTTCATTGTCGTTGTAGAGAAATGCAACAGATTTCTGTGTATTGATCTTATATCCTGCAACTTTGCTGAACTAATGTATTAGTTCCAGCAATTTTTTGGTGGAGTCTTTTGGGTTTTCTACATAGAGTATCACGTCATCTGTAAACAGTGAAAAGTCTGACTTCTTCCTTCCGAATTTTGATGTCTTTCCTTTTTGTTGTCTGATTGCTGAGCCTAGGACTTAAATAAAAACGATGAGAGTGGACATCCCTGTCTTGCTTCTGCCACAGAGGAAAAGCTCCCAGTTTTTCCCTAATGAGGATGATATTAGCTGTGAATCTTTCATATATGACCATTTTGATGTTAAGGTATGTTCCAGCTATACCACTTTGTTGAGGGTTTTTATCAAGAATGGATGCTGTATTTTGTCAAATCATAATTCTGATTTCTAATAAAGAAAAGACAGGGAAGAGTATGTACTGTAGGATTCTACTCAGGTCACACTTCAAAAAGTCCAATCTAACCTACAGTGATAGAAAGCAAATCTGTGATTGCTGACGAAGGGTATGGGATGTGCAGAGTGGATGAGGGCTTACTGAGGAAGAGAACAAAGGAATCTTGTAGGATACAAGAATGTTCTACATCTTGACTGTAATGGTGGTGACTCAGACATATATATGTATCAAAAACCCTACACTGAAATGAGTGCATCTTCTTAAATCTAAATCATACCTAAAGTTGACCTTTTTTTGAAAAACGCAAATAGTAACAGACTCATGAAACACTAGAGAATAACTACAGCCCATGAGGCTCTATATTACTCACTAATGTCCAAAAAACACCAATATCCCAACTTCTGCAGAAATGAATGCTTACCTTTATATTCGGTGAAAATACACAGGAGTGGCTGTTGTCTGGTTAGGTACCATATTGTAATGTCTGCTCCAGGAAGCGTGACTAAGATCAGAGGCATACAGTATTCCGTGTCATGTCACATTAGAGCCATTTCACCCCATCACTCATCTTATCTCTACATTTACCCATCTAAGAGGCTCCACCGGGTGAAATACAGCCACACCTCTAACTCAGCGATGGATTTATTAAAATATTTATTGCCATCTGTTTGTATTTTGGTGCTCCTTTTCCCAAGAAACACCAAATAACTGATCTTAACTTATAAAGGTTTTCTATCTCAGAGAACATTTGCCTCATTGTAAATAATCGAATTAGTTGTGCTTCAGTCATAACACTGTCTGGTTGCTAGGCAACCAGAAGTGAGCAAATCAGAAATGAAATCTACAAAGACATGGACTACAAGCTCTTTTTATGGGTGCCTCCTTCCCAGTTACAGACTCTCAAGGAAACAGGAGCGGATATTCTTCTAACTCTCACGGAATTTATATGAAGCAACCCAATTCTTATTAGCAGTTATTTTCCAAAAAAAATATTCACAGCCAATTTCACATGGACTTCACGAAGATGGTAAAAGCACACACCATAGCAGATCTTCATAATCAAAGATGCCACTCCGAGAAGAGCAGGACTGGTTTTGGTCCTGACCTCAGTTAAGGTAGGGATCGCTCATTTCACAACTTCCGGGTGGCCTTTTATTCTGAGCGCCAGGGCCAAGGAGGGCAGGGTCTGATATACGTGTTCTCCTTCTCAGCTGGTGGGTTCCCCACGCAGATGCTTCTGTCCCAGCCCTACCAACCCCACTGCAGCCTGATCATCCCCCGCCTAACTTGTCAAGGTTCCACTTTGGACATCACTGCATCCCAGTTTGAATCCCCCAGACTCCTGCCTTCCTGTTCTCCCCAAATAGGCTCAGCCGCCAGTCCCAAGCACTGTTACCCCAGAATGAATGAAATGGACCTGGACGGGCTGGTAGCTTTAATGACACACTGCTGAAACCTATCCATCCCCACACACATCTAGGTCTCCCACTGCCAAAAGTTACACTCCCCACAGGCCAAAATGACCCCACAGGGGATGTATTTTATCTGGCCCACTCATTTTGAACTAGTTGCTAACACTTACAAATCAGGACATTTCACATCAAATGTGCTGTTGCTTTGGATACACGGAAACTTTCCCACATGGTAGTAACTGGCTGGGGCCAGGCAGCACCGCCCTCACCACTTGGGGACACACTCTGCAGCTGGACTCTGGGGTGCCACCTCTTCTGCCCCATAGGCATTTGGGTTTGAAACGACTCATCTTGGTCCTGTATCAAGTCTGGCACCAAATGCAGCAAGAACTCCCATTGGGCCCTCAATGATGCTTCTTTCTAGTTAGGTCCATCTTTTTTTTTTTTTCTTTTTAATGTTTGTTTATTTTGAGAGAGGGAGAGAGAGAGTGGGGGCCGGGAGGGGGCAGTGCAGAGCCGGACATGGGGCTTGAAACCACAATCCATGAGATCATGACCTGAGCCAAAATCAAGAGTCTCACATTGAAGCGACTAAGCCACCCAGGCGCCCCAGTTAGGTCCATCTTAATTCATCACAGTGAGTCCAGTTATACTGAGTCTCAAGACAGAAGGGGTCCAACTTGGCAGTTCCCCAAAAGTTAAACAGAGAATTAACATATGGTCCAGCAACTCCATTCCCAGATAGATATCCAAAAGAAGTGAGAGTAGGGATACAGATACATGAACACCAATATTCACAGCAACAGTGTTCACGATAGCCAAAAGGTAGAAATAATCCAAGTGTCGACAGATGAATCAACAGATAAACAGACAAACAAAATGTGGTTTATACATTCAACTCTTAATCAAGATGCCTAATCAAGAGTTAAGCATCCAACTCTGATCTCATCTCAGGTCTTGATCTCAGAGTCATGAGCTCAAGTCCTGCACTGGGGTCCACACTGGGCGTGAAGCCTACTGGAAAGAAAAGAAAGAAAAGAAAAAAGAAAGAAAGAGGGAGGTTGGAAGGAAGGAAGGAAGGAAGGAAGGGGAGGGGTCAAGATTTTAACTACAAAATAGTGATAAAACAGATGTATATGGCTTGGAGCAGGCATGGGTGGGAGGGAGTAGAATGTCTGGCAAAAGAAATTTAAATCCAAAGCTTGGATCTACCGTTAATTAACTCTGTCTACTTAGGCAAGCTTAGATCAAGAGTTTCTTTTTTTTTTAAGTTCATTTATTTTGAGAGAAACAGAGACAGTGAAAGTGGGGAGGGGCAGAAAGAGAGAAGGAGAGAGAGAATCCCAAGCGGGCTCTGTGCTGCCAGCACAGAGCCTGATACGGGGCTCGAACTCACAAAACTGTGAGATCATGACCTGAACCGAAACCAAGAGTTGGCCGCTCAACTGACTGAGGCACCCAGGTGTCCCCTGGACATTTCCACAAAGAAACAAAAGTTTTATCCTTTAAGTGAGTTATCACTCATTCTGTCTGCTGTCAGCCAGAGAGTGATGGTGTATCTGAAGGGCTACTTACGGGCAGTTATGAGCAGCAAGGGCCCGTGAGGGGCCTGCAGAAGGAAAGCAGACTGCGCACCGGGCTGTAGGCCGAGAGGGCAGAGGAAATCTGTCCACCTTGCTCACCTCCTGCCTGTGCAACCTTGTAGCCGAGAACAACCAGAGCCCAGGAAGGGCCGGGAACAAGGGGACAGGGCACACTGGCCAGCGGCCTACACACCTGCCGAGGAGAACCCCAAGCTGCTCGGGGCTGCGGGGGGGCTCTCTGCGACCTGCCCGCCTCTCACAGGCCGGCCCTGAGGCTCGACTGGGCCCTGCAGCCAGATGACCTTCCACCCTGTGCTGATGCTTCCCCAGTCAGACCACACCGGGGGCCGCAGCCCAGCGACTCCAGGGGCCTTAGGATGGTGTCGGGTGTCCAAATCCTGGCCCCAGGCGGCCCTCGTGAGCCGGACTCCTCACCGTCCCTCCAGGGCCCCGCGCCTGGGACACAGGCCCTCAACCAGCGTCTGTGGAGCTGTGTGCCTTTTATCGCTCAGGCTCAGGCTCTGAAAGGCCACCGATTTACTGCGACTTTTTGTTACCTGCCAACCAGCGGAGACCACAAAGGGCCGGGGCGGAGCAGTAAAACAGAGGCAATGAAGGAGGCAGTCCTAACAAGGCTGCTTTTATAGGCATCACACCTCGGTGGGGCCAAACGGGCTCTTTGTGGAGGTGAAATCTAGTCCAGAGGAGCGAGGAGAGGGGAGCCGAGGAGAGGGGAGCCGGGTGGCTCTGCGGCCGCAGCGCCCCCAGCGCTTCCCCACGAGAGAGGCACTAACTTGCACCGATGGGCCGCGGGTTCGCGCTCCACCTCTGGAGAAGTCTCGGGGGCCCTCATTAAGCCTGCATGTGCGAACCCGCCGCCCTGGGTCCGGGGCCAACACAAGCAGGTGGGCCCCCCGTGAGTGGGGGCGCCCGCGGGCGGCCTGTCTCGCTTCTCCCCCNAAGCAGCCGATCCTGGCACGGAATCGGTTGGGCAGCTCTGCTCGCCACCAGCCAGCAGGCCTCTGCCTGTTCTGGGCCTCAATTTCTTCATTTAAAAAAATTTTTAATGTTTATTTATTTTTGACAGAGNGGGGGGGGGGTGCGGGCAGAGAAAGATGGATATAGAGAATCCCAAGCAGGCTCTGCACCCACAGGGCTTGAACTCATGAACCCGGAGAACATGACCTGAGCCGAGTCAGACACTTAACTGATTGAGCCACACAGGCATCCCCAGTCTCTTCATTTTTAGAACAAGAAAACGAGGGGGCGCCTGGGTAGCTCAGGCAGGTAAGCATCCGACCCACACTGGCTCAGGTCATGATGGAAAGGTTCAAGAGTTCAAGCCCCACGTTGGCTCTGTGCTGACAGCTCGGAGCCTAGGACCTGCTTCGGATGTGTCTCCCTCTCTCTCTGCCCCTCCCCTGCTCATGCTGTCTCTCTCTCTCAAAAATAAACATTAAAAAAAATTTTTTTAAGAAAAATGGAACATCCCTTCCAGTTTTAACATCCAAGATTCAGCTTCAAGATTCAACTTTTAGGGGCTGAGCCTGGGGGGGCTCAGTCAGTTTAGCGTCAGACTTGGGCTCAAGTCATGATCTCACAGTTTGTGGGTTCAAGGCCCACAGTGGGCTCTGTGTTGAGAGCTCGGAGCTTGGAGCTGGCTTCAGAATCTGTGTCTCTGTCTCTCTCTGCCCCTCCCCTACTCGTTCTCTCTCTCTCTCTCTTTCTCCTTTTCTCCCTCTCAAAAATAAACAAACATGAAAAAAATATATATTCAACATTTAGTCCCAGATGTGTAATGCTCAGTTAAAACTATACATCATCTCTAGGATTCCAATACTGAAAAATACATGTCACCTGGAAAGAGAGACGGAGCCAGCTGGGGGTGTATTCAGAGAGGGCCAAGCAGCTCCTACTCCAGTCCACTTATTTTAGCAAAGGTTCATCTGTTGACTGGCTGTCATCAGGACACTGTGGAAAGCTCAGAGAATCCCGGGGCACACCACACCTGCGGGGGGCTGGGGAGGGGTGTAGGACACTGTCCACAGTGCGCTCGCAGGAGGAGCCTGTGTTCAGACGGGAACTCCTCATTCACGGCAACGAGCAGCTGACCCAGCAGCATGAACACGGTAAAGTTCCTAAATGGGAAAGCATGAGAATAACAGAGAAAACTCTTCCGACTTTCTCCTCAACTCCACCTGGTCGGTGTTCCTGGGACACGTCAGCAGCCGATTCTTTTACACTGCTTAACACGGTTGTTTATGAAACCCCCATTCTACCTGAATACACGGTGACAGAACAAGATTGGACGGGCAGCCAGTCCGAGCTGGGTGGGCTGTTTACTGCTAGCCTGTCCCCCGAGGCCCCTCGGGTGTCCCAGACACAGGAGCAGGGGAAGCATTTCACGATGCGTTAGTGGGAAAAGCCAAAATGCTTCTTAAGTGTTCAAACAAAATACTCTGACTAAATGCCTACTATAGGCCGAATACTGGAAAGATTAACAACATATGGTCCTTGCTTTCAAATGATCTTGTATTACAGTTTAATGGGCCAGACAGATATTCACATAAATAATACAACAGCGATTGTACACTACTTACGGTTTACCAAAAAAAAAAAAAAAAGTTCTTACGGAAACAAGCAATAAGATCTAAAGTTCCCAAGTCCCAATACTTGGGTTAGAAAGTTGAAAGAAAAATTGTAAATCCTATACTCATGACGTGGTCATCAGTGGAATTTTCCTAGATCAGGGGTAGAAGCCCTTTGTTGGGCATAAAAGATCAACTAGTTGTCTTCTTAACACGTGGCTCCAAGATGTTTTAGGTTCTATAATTCAGGATTTTTAAGACACATTATAATGGAAGAATTTCATACAAGCTGGCTGATGTGAAGATGAGATGAGCCCAAAGCTCAGCCCAGTGGGGTGATGGCCAGCCACCCAGAACCACTACCGACCAGTAGGCGACTGGTTTCACTTCAAATAACGAAAACCAGCCCAGCTCCAAGTTCAAACTAGCACCACTCTCTTGCCAACTCCTAGACGCAACAATGTCAAAGGCTCACGCTCTCATAAATAACTTATAAGTTGTGGGCTATGCATTTGACTTAATAAAGGCAGTAACGTATGCATCTTCCAAAAAAACCAAACACCCCTTATCAAGAAAGTGTAGCAAAATGTTAACGAGGGTGAATAAAGGTGAAGGCTATATGTGGTTTATATACTATTCTTTCACCCTTTCTTCAATTTTTTTTTAATAGAAAGTTTAGGAAAAATGAAGGGGTTTGTGCCAGAGGCTCGAAGGCCCCTCCAGCTCCAACATTTCTGTTCTGCTGTTAATCCTGGAATCATCAAGGACACAGCCTTTATAACAAAAAATTAGAAATCAAAAGAAATCAGGGGCACCTGGATGGCGCGGTCAGTGAAGTGTCCAATTCTGGATTTGGGCTCAGGGCACGATCCCAGGGTTGTGGGATCCAGTCCTGCATCGAGCTCTGTGCTGAACGTGGAGCCTGCTTGCGAATCTCTCTCTCTCTCTCTCTCTCTCTCTCTCTCATTCTGCCCTTCTCCCCCATTGGTGCGCTCTCTCTCTCATGCGTTCTCTCTCTCTCTCTCATAAAAAAAAAAAAAAAATCAAAAAAAATGTAAAAAATGAAACCACCCCCAAGACCACCTTCTAGCATTAGACGTTTTAGTTGAATCAACGCAACCCCTGCATTGGGGCGGGGAGGCTAAGGCCACTTCGGGCAAGAACACCTTCCTGAAAACCCAGATGGCCATCGCCATGGGCCATTCCTCCAGAAACCTGGATCTTGAACAGTCCAAAGGCAGACGTACCCTCCCTGAACACAAACCCCAGTACGTTCGTGAAGCTTTTCAGTGTATGTGGAACCGGTGTATTAATAACAGCTTATTGGCACTGAATGAAAAACACACAAGTCTTAATCTTGGGTCTTGAATTGGGTCCAGGCCCTACGTCATACCTGGCTGGAAGGGAGACAGCTGTAAGCATGCTTGGTGACTGGAGGCTATGCAGTGAGACCTGTTTCGAAACCAGGATTGGTAGCTTAACAAAATTTACTGGTTGTAGAAAGAGTAAACTTGCCTCTAGGGAGGTGAGCTCAGTCTCGCCATTCTGACAGCTGCCCCGGGTGGCCAGTTTAGTGAAAAGTGTTGGCTCTGATGCTTGAAAAGTTCCGACCTTGTCTTAATGAAGGTCGCCGTAGGCAGACAGTCCACTCCAGGTAACAGCTGCGGGGTGATTAGGGAAAGCGGCAAAAATGCAAACTAAGGGGCACCTTTGAGTCACATAAATTGTCAAGTCGTTAGGTTACCTGTCGCTTGCATTCCAAAAACAAAATATATAGTACTGTCTTCTGAAAGTAGAAAAACAGGAGAATTTATTTTAAAAGGGTAAGATTATAACACAAGGCAGCTAATACTTACCCCCATAGTTTTGAAAGTTACCTCATTCCTTAATTGTGTGGAAAACCGTTAAATATTCAAATTGTATAGAAAACCATTAAGTAGTCAAATTGTGTGGAAAACCGTTAAATATTCCAGGAACACAGATTCCTATACAAAATCAAGCACGTTCTGTCTACTTCTCTACACACATCCACCCGATACCACTAATTTCCAGGTACCAAAACTTGGACTTCTTACTGTAATATAAAGAATTGCTCCCTATGGCAGATACCTTCTAGAAAAGGCTATCATTTTTTTTAAGGGAATAAAAAAGAAACAGTCAAGATGGTAAGGGAGGTCTGATATCTAGTGCCACAGATTCACCGTCTTACTGGAAGTAACCAGAATGTTCAGAGGCTGACAGCTGGCTTCAAAGGCGGTGAGCTGTAAGGGGTGGAAGCCACAAGCTTGGAGCCGACTTCTCCGTAAGGTGCACTCTGTCCTCAGCCAGGAGAGAACAATCTGGAAACAATCTGGCGGGCAGCTGGTCTCATCAACAAACTGTTTATTGTAAGAAAGTGGCTGGGTCAAAGGCTAAACATCAACCCGAACCGAAAGCATGCGGAGCAAAAATCAATACCGTCCCCGCGGAAGCAGCCAGGACTCCTGGTGCAGAAAAGAGACGGAGAGAAACTCAGGCCTCGCTCTGAACGGCCGCGTGTCACACAAAACTCCCATGTTTCAATGCACGGCTATTTGCGTGCTATCACAAATCAGGATTTGCTGCTATTTTCAGAACACCCTACTACCAAGGGCTAAAATACGGCATTTCGAGAGACACAGAAAGCTACCTTCCAAATCACTTCCCCAGAAGTTATACTGGCTTATATCTAGTCGCTTTCTTCTTCCATTGGTTTTATAAAGAAACCAACAGGCTTCTACACAATGCAGAGATCGTACAGCCAGTCTTTAAAGATGTCTAATTAGAAAATGGGACCCTGCCTACGAGACTATACAAAGGAACTGATTTATTTTAGGTGTGTCAGTGGTATTCTGGTTATGAGTTTAAACAGAGTTCTTGTCTTTTAGAAATGCATACTAAAAAATTTACAGATGAGAGAGCTGATAGAATATCTGGGATTTGCTCCGAAATAACATGGAAAAGGAGTGGGTAGAATGAGACGAAATAAGACCAGCCAGAATAAAAATCTGTGAAGCAGAGTGACTGAGTTCATGAGTTCATTACTTTTTCTGTTTACTTTTGTACATTTCAAATTTTCTACAAAACTTTTTAAATTTTTTAAATTTTTTTTAACATTTATTTAAGAGACAGAGAATGAGCAGCGGAGGGTCAGAGAAAGAGGGAGACACAGAATCTGAATCTGAAGCAGGCTCCAGGCTCTGAGCTGTCAGCACAGAGCCCGACGCGAGCCTTAAACCCACGGACCGTGAGACCATGACCTGAGCTGAAGTTGGATGCTTTACGAACTGATCCACCCAGGCACCCCCAAAACATTTCCTTTTACATGTGTATACAATTCAACAGTTACTACGAAAAAGAAAAAAAAACAGTTTCAAAAAA
Organism: Crocuta crocuta; assembly: GCF_008692635.1. Classification (NCBI taxonomy): domain Eukaryota; kingdom Metazoa; phylum Chordata; class Mammalia; order Carnivora; family Hyaenidae; genus Crocuta; species Crocuta crocuta. The sequence goes on along the minus strand of NW_027530213.1, from coordinate 3,764,324 downwards.
AATTTTTCTTAAATATAAGGAAAGTATTAACCTACCAACACAAACTCACTAACTCCCTGTTAGGACGTATGTGCACAACAGAATTACTAGGCGTCCAACAGGACTGTTTGGGGCAACGTCTGAAACAGAGCTGTTGAATTCTGAGTCACACTCCAGAGAAGCAGAAAGAGATGTTCCGTGTGTTCCCAGTGCGTTCATGAGCCGCCAGGCCAGAGTCTGACGGAAACAGCACAAGATGGTATTCAATTGCATTATGGAGCATGAGAACATATGTGAGCTGGTAAGGAAATCCAAATGACATAAATAACCATGTTTTTACAACAGCCAATTTAGCATATAAATTTTGAAAACATAACTTGATTGCAACTTTGAGGCTCCTATATATTGCATTGGTAACTGTTAGGGAAATGCATTTGAGAAAGAACCTGACAAAAATAAAGCAAAGAGCAAAACATTGTTCCACTGTGCTTGTCTGTTCCAGGATGAGGNGGGGGGGGGGGTGCTGGGGTTTTTGTTTGTTTGTTTTTTGCATCTGATTGCTGTGCTGTGGAGTCCTGGAAAGAATGTAAAAGATCATCTCATCTACCCTCCCACAAAGAACAGAGAGAGGGTTGGTAATGAGGATTTGGTGACAGTGAGCTGTCCTTTAAAAAGCCACCTTGCGTGACAAACTCACTTGACCAAGACAGCACATGCGATCCCATCATCACGGAAGGAAAGTGCACACAAAAACAGGAATCTTCAAAAGTATAGATCTTTGACCTTTAAAACATTTTATAGACTAAAAAGCCAGAGGAAAAACTTAAAAATTCGTGCACAAGGTTTCCTGTGGAAAGGAACGATATGGAGCAATAATCTAGACAATTCTAAGGCAGAACGAGCCTGGACATTCCCCTCAAAACAACAGACCATCATTTTTTAATTTACAAAACCACAGTTTGGTGTTTGCTTTTAAAAGACATATTTCCTTATTTACGGAGATTAAAAACAGGAAGGGGGGATTAGCGGTACCATCATCCAATTAGTCATTAATAAACTGCTGTATAGATTCATTTCTGCTCAAAGACAAGAAACCGGCTTTGTCAAATACTTCCGTGTGGCATTAAACAAAGGAAAACTTTACAACTTTTCTTAGAACAATACTCACTTTTCACTTTAATTTTACACTTCAAACTCTGACTTTGCCTGCAGGAGGCAAGTAGGTTTAAACTACATGCTTTCACGGATCAGGGCTCAGGAAAGATTTGTGGTTTCTGACACCAGCAAACAGCCCAGGGATGTACCCATTCAGAGTCGGATGACCCCGCTGCCCAGGGATGGCAGGTGCCAGTCTACCTTTGCATGACATTCTATTTCGAGTTTGAATTTAAACCTTGAGGAGTGCCCACACAATTGTTCTCTTAACCCAGAACCCCCGATCTCCCCACACCGGAACACAAACACGGAAGACACACAGGAGAATTGACACTCCTATCACAAGATTAAACTGCAAATCTCCAGGTGCTGATGGGAATGTATGTTTCCTTTTTAGCAGAATTCTGTAGATATTTTCACCAAAATCTCTCATCCTCAGGGCAAAAGACCTCCCCACAAAGGAAGGTTCTATTTCAGCAATCGGATAGCATTTTCCAGAAGTTTGAGTTAAAGCAAAGAGAGGAAACCACGCATATATTTAATTAATAATTCATTCACTATTCATGTTAATTCGTATATTAAAATTTTAAAGATTCAAATACCACTAAAAACTGTCAAACCAAATATTCTTTTTTTTTTAATTTTTTTTTTTTTTTTTTTTCTGAGATAGAGACAGTGTGAGCAGGGGAGGATCAGAGAGAGAGGGAGACACAGAATCCGAAGCAGGCTCCAGGCTCTGAGCTGTCAGCACAGAGCCCGAAGCAGGGCTCGAACCCACGAACCGTGAGATCATGACCTGAGCCAATGTCGGACGCTTAACCGACCGAGCCACCCAAGTGCCCCTAAACCAAATAGTCTCAATTTTTTTTTACCATTTATTTATTTTTTAGAGAGAGAGAGAGATGGAGTGTGAGTAAGGGAGGGGCAGAGAGAGGGAGACACAGAATCCAAAGCAGGCTCCAGGCTCCAAGCTGTCAGCACAGAGCCCAACCCAGGGCTCAAACTCACAAACCACGAAATTATGACCAGAGCCGAAGTCAGTCCGCTTAACCGACTGAGCCACCCAGGCGCCCCGAAAACAAATATCCTAAAGATTCTTAATCGTTCTCATTCAAAGTCACGCTCCCCAAGTCATCAAATGGGGGCTGACCTCTAGAGATTTTATGAAGGGCAGTATCTCCAACAATCAATTAAGAACTAAAAGACCAGTCCATACTCCAGCATTTCTTCCACTGATTCTATTATTAAACCAAAGCCTGCAAACATTTTAAGAAAGAAAAACACAACACCAGGAGAAGAAGAATATAGCGTTGTTCTAGAAACATCCAGTAACTGGCCCAGCAGCACCTGGGAAAAGGCATCGCCTCACAGGCAGTTACGAGGCGCCGGAACAAGAAGAAACTGAAAAAGTGATGATAGCATTCCCGAATCTCAGTGAGAAAGAGACAGACAGATGGACTAACCTTGGCCGGTTTTGCCCTCTCTAGAGCGAAAGCTAGAGAGGTGCTGGCCTACACTCCCCGCCAAGGTCCCACACAGGAACACCACCACCCCGGGTTGTCTCTACCACCCCCGACGTCTCCACCTTCCCGCTCGGGCAGGGGAAACAGGCTTACACCCCCTTCGGGGCCACAGATTGCCTGTCCGTTCTGAAACCCCGAAATGCGATCAACATTTTTGCAAGACGGCCCAACTCTCGGGGCAACGTTCCCGAATTCTCAGCATGAACGGAAACAAAACGTGCTCCCCGTCTGGAGCTCACGCGCGCGGGGCAACGAAGCGGGACGTTTCTCGATGGTGCTCAGCTCTAGGCACCCGGCACCCCGGCACCGCCCTGGGCACCTCGGCCCCGCCCCTGAGCTCACGGGGCCCGTGGGCCATGCCCTCCAGCCCGGTGCCAGCTGCGCTCTCCTTCCCTGGGGCGCACTTTTCAGGCCCGGGGGACCCAGATCTGCGGCTGAGATGGTTGCAAGCCTTCTAGAGAGGGCTTCAATCGACTTGCCCGGGAAGCAACGCCGTCCCCCGTCCCCCGCTCACACATGGCAACTATTAGGGAGCTGGTGTAGGAGACAGAAAGCATTTGGTCTTGGAGGACTTTTTCTTCCAAAGGGGCCTGTTTCCCATCCACGGATCTGTGACTGCATAAGGGGGGATATAAATAGTCTGAGGAACTAAGCGCCCTTCCTAGCCAGAGTGCTGCCCCCCAGAAGGAAAACTGCAGAGAAAGGCCTTCTCTCCGGCCTTCCCCTGCCCCCCGCCAGCCCCCAAGAACCAGCCGGGCTAGAACCAAACGGAAACGACACCCGTCACAAACAGAAAACAACCGAAGTCTGCTCTGCCCGTAGGCTCAGCCCCTGCCTTCCCCGTGGCCTAGAAGGATTTGCTCCTCCGGGAGTCGCTCGGAAACATTCTGGCGCAAAGAAGATTCGAGTAACAATACGGTATGTACAGTAGCTGAAAAGCCTCCCTGTGCCACCCCCGCCCCCCCCGAGAAGAGAGACCAAAGTAAAAGGTGGCGAAGGAAAACACTCCATTATTTCTTTAGCATTTCAACGTCAAAACACATCATGCCTCGTTTGACACAGGCATTATGTTCGATAACAGGAAGTCCGTTAAAATGAACAAAAACCTTCCAGTTTAGGTGAAGGGCGAAGGAAGAAAGAAAGGAGAGAAAGGTATATGAAAGACCCTTAACCATTCAGGGCTATAAAAGCTTTTGCACGTTTGCTTTAATCTACCAGCTGCTCCTGAGCCGGGGCCGTATTGTAAAAGCCGCCACAAGGCCACGCCAGCCACATGTCAAAAGCTATTCAGGGCGCACCTGGAATTCTGAGTTTCTCTCTAATTTGGACCCCTAAAAATTATTTTCTAAGCTGTGTTTGAAAGTAACACTAGGATTTTCCATCTCGCCGTACTTAGTGGAGATTCAGGGCAAAGATTCAATGCGGAAGGAGCTAGACACTTAAACGTGGAAGGCGAAGGGTTCGGTTGGGTTTGATTCTTTTAACTGGAGAATTCGAATTAGCTCAGAAAAAAATCCAAGAGATGCTTCTCTGTCTGCCCCACAACCTAGCTCGCTCTTCCGAGGGGGAGGGGGACCCCCCCCCCCCCCGCCTCCC
>NW_027530213.1:3691084-3759866 GCF_008692635.1 Crocuta crocuta | reverse complement strand
GTGGCGGGGCCCCCCCCCCCCCCCAGCCTTCCCACCTGCCAGGACCAAGTGTGAGATCCGGGAGAGGCCCGGGGAGGCACCCGGTTACCTATACCGCATGCCACAAAATGGGAATGTATCTGTCTTCCAGAAACTTCCACTGAAACGTCTCACGCATAGTAGGCACTCAGACGTTTGCTAAGTGCAGAGGGTGGTCAGAGAAGGAAGAAGGGCCATTAGTACGCTTTAGTCTCAGTTTCTTCCTAAAGCAACCACCATCAGAAAATGAACCCCCCGGGGGGAAGGGACAGTATTAGGAGATATTAATACGTTGACAGATACGGAAAGTACTCGTACCTGCCTTTTGGGTGGGGGAGGAGGCATTCCGCGGCAAGTGACTGGGGGCTGAATCAAAATGAAATGTGACACTCGGGTTTGTTTTAAAGCACGCAGGACCCACCCCGCAACATCACACTACCCAAATCACACACTACACACAACAGGACGATTTCTGCCCAGCTGCTCGCATAACAACTCGGGTTGTCACTTCTTGTTACGGTGACGTCGTGACCCCAAGGCAAAGGAACCGCAGACCCCTCCATGTGGGAGGACCCCACCCCCACCCCACAGCATCCTGCGGGAAGCCTCCGTGCCATCAGCCACCAGCCACGAGGAACGCCCAAGAGAATGCCAGCTTTGCAGTTTCAGAAAGCCCCAGGTCGGAGCGGGTGATGTCCCAGGGCAGGGGAGGGGAGGGTGCCGGGCGAGCTGGGCGCAGTCCCACCCTCCTCCCCCTGCGCTGCCCGGGATGGGGGATCCAAAGGGACCCACTGGCAGCCAGCTCCACACGAAGATCCCATCCCAGCCTGTCCCCATCAACCAGCTGTCCCTCGGGCCCTGCCTCACGCCACCCCCCCCTCCCCCCAGCAGACAGAAAAATGGAAACAGAGCCCAGAGAGACAGAAAGAGGGTGAGTTTTTCCATGGGACTTCGGGTTCTGCAAGGGAAAGCGCTGTGGTTTTCCATCCAATCGGGGTCGCTCACCCACACACGGGTTCCCCCTCGGAAAGGTGTTCCGGGAACTTCCCGCCAGCACCGGTGGCGGGAGGTCAGTGCGGCGGCCACCCAGTAACCTGGGGTCACACAAGTAGCTACTGAGTCTCTCCCTCGACGCACGCGTCCAAGAGGGAGGTCATCTGTTTGAAAGGACTCACTGTGTGGATGTCAGCACACGTGTGGTTCTCTGAGAAACGGTTCAGGGGTTCCATGGAGAAACATCCACGCGGGGACAAGGGCACCTGAATTATGCGCCTCCCCAGGCCCCCCGTAGTACTGCGTGAATGCATTGCTGATGCCTGTGGCGCCCACCCAGGAACATGGGAGCCACAGCTAAACCAGCAGTGTAGCAGGAAGCAGCCTCTCACCAGGGCCAAGGCATTACTAGCAAAGCTGGTGCTTTTCAAGTAATTAATGTAGGGGCGCCTGGGTGGCTCAGTGGTTGAGCATCTGTCTTTGGCTCAGGTTATGACCTCATGGTCCCTGAGTTCAGGCCTCACGTTAGACTCTGCTGTCAGTGCAGAGCCCACTTCAGATCCGCTGTGCCTCTCTCTCTCTCTCTCTCCCTCCCCCACTTGCATCCTCTCTCCCTCTCTTTCAAAAATATAAACATTTTTTTAAAACTAAATTATTGATGTCGAATATTAAATATAAATTACCAATATCTACACAACGGTCCTTGCTTTTTTTTTTTTTAAGTTCTAATTTAAATTCCAGTTAGTTAACATTCAGTGCAATACTAGTTCCGGGTATACAATTTAGTGATTTCAACACTTCACATACAACACTGGGGCTCATCAGCTAAGCCCCATCCCCTAGGTGACCCATCCCCCCACCCGCCTTAGGTGTGACAGCCTTAGGCCAACGCACAAAAAGCAGCTTCTACCGTTTGAAAGAGGAGCTATTTAAGCACCTTACGGAAGATTTTAAAAATACAAAAGTTTAGTATAATCAGCCTTAACTAAGCCCACCGTCCAGAAACACACCCTATACATACTGTGTTTCCTTCCAGTCTTTTTTCTGTAGACACGTGCGTGTGGCATACACGTGTTCGTGTGTTTTGTCGGCTTTGACAGGGCATAATTTTGCCGACGCCTGCACGTCAATCCTGCCCCTGGGTGTTTCAATGAACCGGGAAGCCCCCGCGCACCCAGAGCCTGCACTTCCACAGAGCCCTGCTTTCTCGTGGTGTCATGCATGGTGACGCTTATGAGGCCCTACGTGACTGGATTTTATAGGGGAAATCACATGCTGCGGTGGGGTGTGGGTGTGGGCAAAGGTTAGGAACACATCCCCAGCAAACACCAGGAGTCGACTGTGCTGTGGGTGAGTGGGGTTTTTTCCCTACCTGGATCGCCATGCTATTCTTTTCCATTTGTGTCATGGCAATGTGGAAGCTCAGAGAGGCCTCGTAAATCTTCTGTACCATAAAGAGCGAGGGCCTGGGCACCAAACTGTGTAAACACAGCTGGTATGCCGTAAAACTATTCAGATAGTGTGTTTACTTTCTTCTTTCACACTCCGTCCTGGAATAGGACCCGTATGCAGCAAATGTTTAATGGAAGATGGATATTATTAACTGGGGCACCGAAATAATCCTACAGATCCAAAAGAAAGTGCCACCAATACAATGGAAAACTACTACAGTCTGTGAAGCTGATGCAGAAAGAAAAAAAAAAATCTCTGAACAGAGGAGCCTGTCCACCAGGCAGCCTGGCTCAGCAGCGACACCGTGTGGTGAGAGGTGGTTGATTCTCAACAGCACAGAGTTATTTTTTGCAGGGAGCAGGGAGCCAGGGCAGGCATGGAATCTGCAAGGCAGGTGATGAGTCAAGGATGGGCCGTGTATTACAGATGCCGGGATGCCAACATCCTCCCACGTACCTTAATTACATGGGGATCAATGAGAACTAGAAAGAGCCGCAGGAAAGAAAACCAAACAGAAAGCACGACCCAGCTCTGTTCCCAATCTGTCATCCCCAGCTATCTGTAAAAGCTGAAAATGCTGAGCCACCACCGCACAATGACCAGATGTTCCTAAATGTCTCCACCTTGACATTAAGAGGACAGCCCGGGGAACTGAGCAGCTGCCTCCAGAAACACCATCAAAGTCAGCGAGCATTCATCCGCTTTCATATTCATTTGCATCGTAATCCCTTAAAGATTTTGTATCCCAGGAAAACATACTCTAACGTCCTGAATTCTTGTATTTCCTTTAGCAGCAGATTCAAAGTCTTCTAGGAGGAGTAATAAAATAAGAAATGCATATACACAACACTCATATGCTCACTCACTTGGTTCCCTGGGCTCCCAAAGTACAGAGGAACTCGGAGAAAAGCAGTCCGGAGAAAGTATTATCCACAGGATAGGTCTCCAAGATCAAGCAGACCAACTGGATGACCCGAAATGAGAAGAGAACGTTCCCAAAAACTGCTCTTCCCCAGTTATGTAATAAGGAACTTGGTCGGTTTAATGCCTGTATAGGGTATTTGTGTATCTGTATGTAGAACAAGTACTTGTTTCCATCTGGTTCAAACATTTCATTCCCAAGGTCTGTGAACGAAGGTACCAGTCAGTAGGAGGGAAACGTATCTCGCCCCCCCCCCGCCAAGCGGTCTAAAGAAACAAAAGGGCAAAAATATAAAGCATCTACTGGGTATGTTAATATAAGCAGACGCACGATACAAAGCCTCTGCTTAGGTATTTCAGGTTCTGCTCATCCTAAAGTCACAGGAAATGCCTAAACACAAACCTTGGGAACACAGTTTCCTCTTCACTGATACGTCAGAGTCCAGAGGAGGGAGTCCCAAGGCCAGGTAGGTCGGAAAAACCAGGAAAGGTCAAAGACGCCTGCCAAGGGCAGGCCTGGTCTGTCTGGCTCCGTGACCTCAGAACAAGCAGACACCTGCCCGCATTTGCAGTCTCGGGAAAGGGGGGACAGAGAAGATTTAAAAGTGACAGCCCCATCTCTCCTGGGACCAGTAACCCTTATCCATGAGGCTCGGCCCCATCCCTCCAAAGCAGGAGGGACCACAGGCAGGTCGTCTATAGGAGCTGAGCCTCTGAGGTCCCACTTTATTTTGACAAAAGTCACGAGATAGACCTGATGCTTTTCCTTCTATTAGCTGAACACAGAGAGACAAATGACATGTTTTGAATTCCTGAGTGGAAGGCACAAAACCAAAATCATCGCTTTAATTCCTAAGAGCACTCATTAAAAAGAGTGCAAACTGGCTAAAAACCATAATGAAAATGCAATAAAAGAATGTTTCTTAAATGAAAAAAAAAATCATCCATTGCAGTATTATTCATTTTTAAAATTTAAAACATTACCTGCAGCCTATTTTTAGACTGGGCATCAGGTACATTATACACATGTAATTTATCAAAACTCTCAATAATCTAATAATACTACTATTAATCATTGGACTTTTTTTTTAAGTTTATTTATTTTAGAGAGAGAGAGAGAGTGAGCACAAGCAGGAGCCGACAGAGAGAGAGAGGGACACAGAACCCGAAGCAGGCTGCAGGCTCGGGGCTCAAACTCACAATCATGAAACCATGTCCAAGAGTTGAATGCTTAACCGACAGATCCACCCAGGCACATACCTCTTGTAGAAATTATTTCTTGTAGACCTCATACAATCCTATAAGGTATCTTTTCTTAATTTTTTTATGTTATAGATTTTTGAGAGAGAAAGAGAGAGAGAATGAACGCACACATGCAAGTGGGAGAGGAGCAGAGAGAGACGGAGACACAGGCTCTAGGCTCTGAGCTGTCGGCACAGAGCCTGACCCAGGGCTCGAACCCATGAGCTGCGAGATCACGACCTGAGCCGAAGTCAGCGGGTCAATCCACTGGGCCACCCAGGCGCCCCAATCCTGTAAGGTGTCTTAATACTACATCCCTCGGAGTTTATACCAATCTTCTACAAGTGAGCACATCCCAACCAGACAGCCTACAGCTCTGGTCTCCACCGGAAACTAAGTTTGCCAAGGGACAGAGTATAACTTAAATGGGAATTCCTTTTCTTTCTAAAAAAAATTTTTAGGGGCGCCTGGGTGGCTTAGTCGGTTGAGCATCCGACTTTCGCTTAGGTCATGATCTCACAGTTCGTGGGTTCGAGCCCCGCGTCGGGCTCTGTGCTGACTGCCAGCTCAGAGCCTGGAGCCTGTTTCAGTCTGTGACTCCCTCTCTCTCTGACCCTCCCCTGCTCACGCTGTCTCTCTCCTAGAAATATATAAAACATTAAAAAAAATTTTTTAATGTTTATTTGTTTTTGAGAGAGAGACAGAGGAAGCACGCATGCGCACGCAGGGGGGAGAGGGACAGGGGTGAGGAGGGAGACAAGGGAGACAAGCAGGTAAGCCTGGTGTTTAGAGTCACCTGGACGATCAGATATCTGCTAAAACTGCACGGTTACGTCACTGAACTCCCAAATTTCCCCACTGAGAGGAGACAAGAAAAAGACCCACAAAATAATCTGCCATGATTAATAAGACATCGACAGCTTGGCAAGGCCAAGCAAAGCAAAGGGGGTTAGCAGGAGGCACCCCTAGAGAATTTGGCAACCTGCCCAAACCAGGTAACAACCACAGGCATCAAATGCAGACACAAGACCAGGAACATTCCTGAATACACTCCCAGCTGCACGGGCATTTTCCTTTTTAGACACCGCTGGATCTAACCTGAAATCCAGGGCCCTCTTCCACCACAAGATGGCAGACGTCAGCACAAATGAAACAAAACTTGGGAGCTTTCCCGTCCAACTATTCACGGAGAAAGGCCCAAATCAGAGGTTTTAAATCTCAAATGAATACACTGTGGTTTCCAAACACGCTCTCGACACATGAAAGAGGGATCCTTTTTTTAACTCTAAAGTGAATAGGATATGACCTTGAAGTTTTAATACCTTCTAAACTACCTTCTCTCCCTCCCTCCTTTACAAACACCAATAATATCAGTTATCCTTGGAGATCTTTACAACAGTTCCCAAACCTGAAGTCAAAATAAAAACAGAAATCAACACCAAAACCCACCGCAACGGGACCCCTGAGGAAAAGGGTCTCCGCGGGGAAGAAAGGTACCCGAGGCGCCCCCTTCTGGGCTGAGCACACACTCACCTCAGCCGCAGACAGTAAGTAAAGAGGCGTTAGGGCAGGAGCCTGTTTTAGGTCACAGTTCAGGCCCAGCGCTGTCAGGATCTCCCTAAGGACTTCGTATCTTCTCGTATTGCTTGACTTGAGCAGATTGAAGTCTTCCTGGACTTGCACCACCAAAGAACTGGGAGGCAGTTCTAAGTGCGCCTGGGGAGGAAAAGACACCACTTGGTAAATCGGGGCATTTACCGACCTCAACAGAAACAAGATAATCGCCGGCTTTTCTGAAAACTTAAACAGGAGTCCTAATTATCAACAATACCTAAATGTTGAACTTGAACATTTGAAGAATAATGACAAGCAAGAAAAAGACTCAAAGGAGCCGGCTGAACTGATGGCTGTCAGGCGGAAAAGCAGGGCTAGAAATGGGCCCAAGTGGTGATCTGACTCTGTCCAGGCCCCGGCGTTTGTCACCGACCTGTCAGGGGACCTTGGGCAAGTCGCTTAACTTGATTATTTGACCAAGACCAAAATGCTTAGAGACACAATTGCACGGGGGCACCTGGGCAGTTCAGTGGGTGGAGCTTCTGACTTCGGCTCAGGTGGCGATTCGTGGGTTCAAGCCCTGGTTTGGGCTCTGCACTGACAGTGTGGAGCCTGCTTTGGATTCCTTTCTCTCTGCCCCTCCCCTGCACTCACTCATGCTCACGCGCATACGTTTTCTCTCTCTCTCTTTCTCTCTCTCAAAAAAAAAAAAAAAATTAAAAAAAAGAAGAAGAAATAGAATTGTGCTGAGAATCCAAGTGAAGTCCCTATTGAACTCCGAGAGGCGTGACGGTCATGTTGAAACTCTCGCTCTACCTGTTAGTCATAACCATACCAGGGAAACCATACCAGGGAGGGGAGTAGCTTGTTCACCATTTTGAGGGTCTGCAGGCATTCGGATGGAAAGAGTGGGGTTTGAGGGACCCCAGAAAGGCCCGCCCCACAACCCTCTGATTGAATTTAAGATTCAGGACTTCTACCTAGTTCAGGCTTTGTTGTCTACTTGAAATTAAAACAGCCCCACCTATCAACAAATGGTCTGTGTCTTGGTCTGAAGAAACATGCTAATCTTTAGCTCCCTTCAGCTAGAACTTTCCTAGCAGTGGTGTGTGCCTTGGTATAAAGGAACAGACTAGAACTTCTGGCCCTCTTGAGATCAGATTTTAAGTGGCCCTTAGAGTCTTAGAGGCGGCCAAAACATTGAACAACGTAAGCAAGTTTGCTTTATCTTATTTTGCCAGGGGTCTGCTTTCGCTTCATCCGCAGAGCTCCTGACCCGATAGTATAGGAGCACTGTGAAAACAAAAAGCAAGGTGTCCGCCTTCAGGCAATGTAAAATCTCTCAATTCCCACCCAAGCCTTCACCAACTTAAAAATACTGTCCTTGGGGCACCTGGATGGCTCAGTCGGTTAAGCGACCGACTTCAGCTCAGGTCATGATCTCATACTTCATGGGTTCGAGCCCCATGTCAGGCTGTGCTGAATGCTTGCTCAGAGCCTGGAGCCTGCTTCAGATTCTGTGTCTCCTTCTCTCTCTGCCCCTCCCTCGCTGACACTCTGTCTCACTCTGTCTCTCAAAAATAAATAAATGTAAAAAAAATTTTAAAAACAATACTGTCCAAAATGGTCCAACTGTTCAAAGTTAATGGTGAATCTGAAAAGGTCTGTAAAGACTGTCTTGCATGCCCCTCCCCCCCACAACCACCTCCTAAGTACCCCCCAACCCCCACTACAGCAGGTCAGCTGGCCACTGAAGCAGGGGTGAATCTGATCTCCTCCCGGGAGAGGAGGGAGAAAAGTAAAATCCTTCAAAGCATCCAAAGCCTGCCGAGTCTCCTTCTCCCCTGCGTTCTCTCCCTAAAGACGGCCTCTCCCCTCCAGTGGACGAAGCCAGCGCTGGGGCAATGAGCAGAGCTGAGGGCCACGTTCAACTCATGGGAGCACGCGGCTCTCCTGGAGCTTACCCACCCCTGACAGAAGGCAGAAATAAAAGGAGCCACGTGGGCTCAGGGGAGAGGGGTGAGCGTGATGAACGGCACACGCACACCCCAGGCTGAGTGATACACAGAAGATGCGAGAAGCACGCCCGTGAGGTGTGCTGAACTCCCTGTCACCGGGAAGAGACGCCGAGGACGAGGAGGGCTCACCCCACAGGCGGGCCTCCGGGGCTCCAGGAGGTGACACCGACATGGTGTGAGGAGTGCCTGCGTGGGCTTCAAGAGTCAGCACCTCTACAACAAGTGAGAAGGGCTCCCTCCTGGGGAGGAATCGAGGCCTCAGTTCCCAGGACAGAAAAGCATGTGCTTCCGGATTTACACTACTGGTCCCCTGTGGCACCCGACAAATGTCACATCCTCAGGCTGGAATACTGTTATCATACCGATGGATCCATTTCTATCACTTGGCTTCTTCTAAAATTAAGGCTTTTTGACCAGACCAAAAGCAGAACTAAAGCATCTCCAGTCACAAACTGGGGCGACCAGGACGGGGGGCGGGTGCTACGGGCATCTGGTGGGTAACACTGCTAACACCCTCCAGTGCGCGGATGAGTTCACAACAAGGCGGGACCAGCACCAAATGTCACCAGTGCCACGGCTGAGAAACGTCACTGTAATTGCCACACCGCTGCTCCCATGTGCTAACCCACAGGAGGAAATAAAGTAAGTTTAAATCCATTTGAGAGACATTTATTTGAGCAGCTTCATGCCAAAGACCTGGTCCGTTTGATAATCAAATGTCAGCACGAATCCACGGCCTTATATTTCCCCTGCAAACCTGATCATCATAGCAAGCACACGGAAATGTCCTTTTTCTTTATTATGATGAAGGGCAAAGGCGTCCACACGCAGCTCCTGGGCCGTGAGACCACCACCTACTGTGCGGCTGTGGTTTGCCCTTGAAGTGCTTTGTGCCCTCTTACTGGGTTACATCATTGCTCCATTTACTGGAGACGAAAACTATGAAATTGACCAAGGAAAGAGGAAACTAACCAGCCTGTGATAACATTCATTGGCCGATCTCAGCAGCAAGAGATTGTAGTGACACAGGCCTGAGAAGAAAGCAGTGAGCCTGTCGCACAGAGACTGGACGTCACTGAAAATCAAAAACTGCATCTAATCCTCTGAATCCGATTTTTGAAGCTGCATCGTATTGCCTCTTTTTCTAGAGCGATGCATGCGGTATCAAATTTTATGGTGGTAACAGGGTCGATTTAAATGGTGCAGCCAACAGAGTTGCCACGTAACTCTGAGAAATGGATCGCAACAGTGCCGAATCAATTTTCTAGTACAAGTCTGTGCACAGGGGTGGTAAAAGTTACCATTCAAAACTGAAATACGGCTCTAGGAAGTCGGGTTTCTAAGCGGATTGTCTGAGAATGCACAGTTGCTATAGTTACCATCTTTGCAGAGAAAAAGATAAGAGGAACATTTATTAGGCCTCCAAACTAATTCACGTGCTTTGCAGCCTACATGAATCCTGCTTGGCTTGCGCACACTCATCTACCCTGATGTCCAGATTTCTTCCCTGGAGGCATCTTTGCCGGAGCATTAGCTTAAGAACAAATGAGTGGACTTTGGAATTGTAAAGAGACAACTTTATACCCCCGTGAAGCTATTTGGTCAGAAAACCCAAGAGACTTAGCTCCTAGGACAGCATATGAAATAAAAATACACAAGAAAAAAAAAAAGAAACAAATCTCTAATTCAATAAAAAGATCCCTGTAATAAAACAAAATCTGTTACACTCATCTGGGAACTATTCTGGGCAAAATACCTACACCTACTCAGTATTCTCATTTAAGATAAATCCTTAAGGGGCACGTGCATGGCTCAGTCAGTTAAGCGTCAGGTCATGATCTCACTGTTTGTGAGTTCAAGCCCTGCATCAGCCTCTGTGCTGATGGCTCAGAGCCTGGAACCTGCTTCAGATTCTGTGTCTCCCTCTCTCTCTGCTCTTCCCCCACTCACACTCTGTTAAAAAAAAAGAAAAGAAAAACAAATCCTTAAGAACAAGTGTTCATCTAACTAACAAAAACTTCTGCCCTGAGCCACTAAAAAGTTTGCAATAATGATCAGGAATTTTTAAACAGCCTCTGCTACTTCCATCTTACACAAAGAAAAACTGAAAGGAAAAAGAAGGTGGAAAAAAAAACAGCAGATGAGCCGAAGGTTTTGGGAAGGGATCGGAAGGGAAGTAGTATGTCCTTCCTTCCTTCCTTCCCTCTTTCTCCTTACCTATATACAGCTGACCCTTGAACAATGTGTGGGCTGGGTGTGAATCTTACCAGGCAGCTGAAAACATGCATATAACTTTTTACTCTCCAAAGCTTAACTGACAGCCTAGTGTTGACCGGAAGCCTTACCAATAACATAAACTGTCGAGTAACATGTATTTTGTATATTACATGTATTTATACTCTATTCTTACAATAAAGTAAGCTAGAGAAAAGGAAACTATTAAAAAAGTCATAAGGAACATAGGGCACCTGGGTGGCTTAGTCAGTCGAGCATCTGACTCTTGATTTTGGCTTGGTTCATGATCTCAGGGTCATGGGATCGAGCCCCACATCGGGCTCCACACTGGGCTTGGAGTCCGCTCAAGATTCTCTCTCCCTCTCTCTCTGCCCCTTCCCCACTCGCATACACTCACGCTCGCTCTCTCTCTCACGAAAATAAAAAAAAAAGAGAGAGAAAATCAGAAGGAACAAAAAATACATTTATAGTACTATACTGTATTTAACCAAAAATATCCACACAAGTGGACCCATGCAGTTTAAAGCTGTGGTATTTCAGGATGGGTTGTATTAATTTGCCATAAAACCAAATCGCTTCAATATTCTATTTGAAATTTCTCTCAGCACTTAGGTTTTAAGAGTGACCAAAAGTCATAAAAGAATGGAGGACTTGAAGTGTTTTCAACACTCACTACCCCAGAAGTTGGTGATCATTCGCTCCCGTAGTCCCTGACATCAACTACAATGCTGGCATGGGGTGGTTACTAACGCTGGAAATCACCAGCCCAAGGCACTCAACTCCCTATGTTACCTAAAGGCTCGATTACATTGCGCTTGGAGACAAAAGAGTAACCTAATGTATTTTGGAAAGACCAGTACCAGGACAGGTCAAAACAGGAAAGAATTTTCTGACTAATCCTCCATTAACCAAGAAACTTTAATTGGCCGTGACGCCCTCTGCCATGTCCCTCCACCACGAGTGTTTTGGTGAAATCGGATATTCCTATGACATGAAGGCCCTCATCTCTACCGACTCACCATCAGCAAAAACTCCCAGCTAAGGATCAAAAGTACCCACGGAGCACAGACTCCTGACCCTTTCAGTGCACAGCCTTAGACAGGGAGTGTGCTCGCGGTCAGACATCCCCAAAGATCACTGCATGGACAGCGGCCTCCATACCTGGCAAAGAACAGCTTCTCCTCCGCATGGTCCAAAAGGCACTTGCACTATCAGCCTGTCCTTGTCCTCGTTCTCCAGGTGGCCCTGGAGCTTGCCCAGGCTGAGCGCTCCCCCAGGGCCCTCCTCATACACGTAGCCACTGCTCAGGACGCTGAGCTTCACGTGGGTCTGGTCAGCCTTGGAGAAAACCAAGTTCTGGACTGTGTCCCGCAGCGTGTCCTTACGGGCCACTGGGAAGCCGGCAAGCGTGAAGGGCGAACACAGCCCCAACACTTTCCCTCCCTGAGAAAGGTAGGCCATGAACTTCTTGGAAAGGTCTTCAGGAATCGCCTCCCTGGTGGCAATGACCAACAACAGACAGTTGTCTGACCACGGGTCTCGGAGGGCACTTTCCCTTGACAGGTGGTACAGCGTGTAGCTCTCCGTGTCCACGCAGTCAGCCAGAACGGACCTCACCTCCCGGAACCGGCCCAGGGACTCCTGGGAGGCAGAGCCCACGTAGAAAAGGATGTTGGGGGCCTTTCCCGTGATGTTGGCTCTCCCCCCTTCTCTCTCCAGGTGGGGGTCATCAGCAATGTCCTCCAACCTGCCACTGGGGTCACACGGAAGATCTGGAATTTTCTCTGCAGATGCAAACTTGACAGATTCAATGGTGCTGTTCTCAAGCTCCAGACACTCATGGCAACTAGACAGGTGGAGGTGACAGTGCTCGACGGAGTCCACTCCTCCGTCATCCTCCCCAGCAGGCTCACTGCCCGAGGTACCATCCTTCTCCTGCGTGGGTCGTGTGCCAAGAGCCTTGAGGTCATGTCCACCAGCGTGCTCCATAACGTCCGGCTCGGGCTTGCTCTCAGCGGAAGGTTCAGGATTCCGCTGTAGGATCCGGGCCTGCTTGTTAGAGGCCTGACCCTTAAGTGCCTTCAAAGTGGCCTCCTGCAAGTGCACTGCTGAAATACAAACAGAAGAGACAACCCGTCAACTCTCCTGGCTCGTCACGCAGCTCAGTCCAAGACCACGTGGTGCCTTCCACGCGTGACTCCCGCGCCAGGGCGGCCCAGCTGCGGTCCCACCTGCGTCCCCACCACAACTCTGCGGTGTCCTCTGGATCCACGTCACTGCCCCCGCCTGCTGGGGGGGAGGCAGTGCCTGACGACCCCTCCCAGTGAAATCCCACGTTTCCACGACACCTGTCCCAGGTGAACCAGAGAGGTCACCGTGCCTGCTTACTTACAGATTCCATTTCCTGGGCATCCGTCTCCTAGAAGAGAATGAAACTGAGAAACAAAAAAAGGTCTGTGTCAAGTGTGTGCAGGCACAGCCCAGGCAGCAGGTGCTCTTGGGGACACTTCATCGGATCCGTAGGGGAGAGGAGCCTTTGCAGTACCTTATCTCAGGACTGAACAGACGTTCACAATCGCTGATTTACTGATGGGGCACCTGGGCAGCTCAGTCGGTTAAGAGTCCGACTTCGGCTCAGGTCACGATCTCTGCAGTTCGTAAGTTCAAGCTCCATATCAGGCTTGCTGCTGTCAGCTAAGGGCCCGCTTTGGATTCTCTGTCCTCCTCTCTCCCTGCCCATCTCCTGCTCATGCTCTGTCTCTCTCAAAAATAAACAATAAAACACACGCGCGCGCGCGCATGTGTGGAACACCTAGGTGACTCAGTCGGTTAAACATCTGACTTCAGTTCAGGTCATGATCTCACAGCTCATGGGTCTGAGCCCCATATCGGGCTCTGTGCTGACAGCTCAGAGCCTGGAACCCGCTGCAGATTCTGTGTCTCCCTCTCTCTCTCTGCCCCTCTCTCTCTCTCTCTCAAAAATAAACAAACATTAATAAACATTTTTAAAAATTTTTAAACATTTATTGAGCACTTGCTACACATCTGCCATGGTATCAAGCACACGTACATGCCAAATGGGGAAATTAAGTGATTTACACAGATTTCCAGAGCTAATAATACTCATTTGAGCAAGATACAAATGAAGGCTTTCATGGACACAGAAACCCAATTTTTAAGCCTAATTAAGGAAGAACATTTTGCATGTTGCCTAAAAAAAAATGTGTCCCAAAATATTATAATACATTTTTTTTAATTCAAAAACTCCTAGATTTAGATCTTTGAAGTAACACTGGCTATGCTTTCCATTCAATCGAACTACAGTCTAGAAACTAGTTACACTTTTTAGATTGTGTGAAACAAATATTATATGGCTCCTACGTTTGCACAGCATCTCACAGACAGTGCAATTATGGGAAATCCTGGTTTAAAAATTTAGAATGGGGGTGGTGGGTGGCTCAGTCAGTGGAGCATGACTCTCGATTTCGGCTTGGGGCATGATCTTGTGGTTCACGAGATTGAGCCCTGTGTCAGGTTTTGCACTGACAGCATGGAGCCTGCTTGGGATTCTCTCTCTCCCTCTCTCTGCCCCTCCCTTGCGTGCTATCTCGCATGCTCGCTCGCGTGCTTTCTCTCTCAAAATATTTTAAAAAATAACTAAATAAAATAAATTTTTAAAAATTAAAATTTATGAAAATTTTAAAAGCACCTCAAAAAAACCTGACATGCGAATGAACTTCATACTATTATAATTATATCCAACTCCCTGAATGCATTAAAGATAAGCATCGACCTTAAGCCACATCCACCAAGAGTGCTCAACAGTCCTTAGGCCAATAACCAATGGCTATAATGGAAACANCTGGAAAACTCCGGGGAGCTCCTGCCTGTCCCGGTTCACATTCCCACCACAAGGGGGCAGGAAAAAGGGGCCAAGGCAAAACTCAGTCCTTAATGTGCTCGTTTTGGTAAAAGGAGAATGTGAGACTAGGATAAAAAGGGGCCCCCAGGGGCTTGGAGCCTGGCTCTGGAGTCAAGGACGTGGGTCTGGGTCTGGGGCACAGACTGGGCTTATCCCTGTGCCCTCAGGCAAATCTCAGAACCCCTGGAGTCCCAGCTTCCTCATTCCAGTCATCTTAGAGGTTTATTGTGTTAATGAGATTAAGGAGCATATGTAATGCCTCCAGCAGAAAGCCTGGGACAGAAAAAGTGTTCAATTAATGAAAGCCACCATGATTAGCTATTAAGAAGCTGGTTTTAAGAGCAAGTAAATAGAGCGGTCTTTTCTTAAGACACCACGAATCATTTCCCTGCTTCCCAGAGTAAACTGTCTCAGGGATACATTGCCCCAAATGTCACAAACAGAGAGAAATGATTTTGAATTCCACTTTTTTATACTGAGAGGTTACGTTTTTAGAAGTGACTCTTGCCGAAAACAATGAAAAAGTGCTGGATAACATCAATAAAACATCATGCTAACAGCACTCAAGAAACAACCAGATAATGAAGTATTATCAGGCTCAAGGCTGAGGCAAATCCCAACCCTACAGAGGTTAAGGGGAATTCCCACAAGCCAAGACTTGACGGCACCTGATCACCCAGGAAACATGGGGTTCAAAAGTCAAGGTCCATGGCTTCTCTGCCTTTTGGCTAAGATCAAGTGCAAAAGTCTGCTAGGAATTTACCCAAGGGATACAGAAATGCTGATGCATAGGAGCACATGTACCCCAATGTTCATAGCAGCACTCTCCACAATAGCTAAAACATGGAAAGAGCCTAAGTGTCCATCAACAGATGAATGGATCAAGAAGATGTGGTTTATCTATACCATGGAATACTACATGGCAATGAGAAACAATGAAATCTGGCCATGTGGAGCAACATGGATGGACCTTGAGGGGGTTATGCTGAGCGAAATAAGTCAGGCAGAGAAGGACAAATATGATATGTTTGCACGTATAGGAGGATTAGGAGGAACTTGACGGAGGAACAAGGGGGCGAAGAAGGGCGGAAATGGTGGGGGAAAGGGAGAGAGGCAAACCATGAGAGACTCTTGAATGCTGACAAAAACTGAAGACTGATGGATGTGGGGGGGAGGGGGGGATGGGCATGGAGGAGGAGACTTGTGGGGATGAGCACTGAGGGTTATGTGGAAACTAATTTGACAATAAACTATTTGTAAAAAAAAAAAAAAGATCAAGTGCAAAAATCAAGGTCCACTTGGCATTATAGGTCAGACATATAGATCAATGGAATAGAACTGAGAGCACAGAAATAAACACACACATCTACAGACAACTGATTTTGGACAAGGTCGCCCAGACAAGTCAACAGAGAAAGAACAATCTTTTCAAAGACAGTGCTGGTACAACTGAGTATCTATCTGCAAAAGAATGAAAGTGGACCCCTACCTCACAGCATTTACACCAGGTACAAAAATCAACCCAAACTGGACCAAATCCTGAATGTAAGAGCTAAAACTACAAAATTCTTAGAAGAAAACAGGCATACAAAACAATGGAAAGAGCCTAAGTGTCCATCAACTCACGAAAGGATCAAGAAGTTGTGGTTTATCTATACGATGGAAAACTACATGGCAATAAGAAAGAATGAAATCTGGCCATGTGTAGCAACATGGATGGAACCTGAGGGTGTTATGCTGAGCGAAAAAAGTCAGGCAGCAAAGGACAGCTACCATATGTTTGCATGTATAGGAGGATTAGGAAGAACTTAATGAAGAACCATGGGGGAGAAGAAGGGGGGAAATAGTGGGGGAGAGGGAGGGAGGCAAACCATGAGAGACTCTTGAATGCTGAGAACAATCTGAGGGCAGATGGGGTGGGGGAAGGGAAAGGGGGGTATGAGTATGGAGGAGGGCACTTGTGGGGATGAGCACTGGGTGTTATATGGAAACCAACTTGACAATAAACTATTTAAAAAAAAGAAGAAGAAAACAGGCATAAATCGTCATGACCTTGGATCAGGCGATGGTTTCTCAGATAGGACCCTAATAGTACATGCAACAAAAGAAAAACCAGATAAACGGGACTTCATCAAAATCTTTATGCTTCAGAGCACAGCTTCAAGGAAATGGAAAGACAGTCCACAAAATATGAGAAAGTATTTGCAAATCACATATCTGATAAAAGACTTGCATCTACAATGTATAGAAATATATAAAGAACTATAGCAATAAAGACAAAATATCCTATTTGAAAACAGAGGATCCGAACAGACATTTCTCCAAAGAAAATATACAAGAAATAAGCACTTGAAAAGATACACAACATCCCCAATTAGTCATTATAGAAACACAAAACAAAACTTCACTTCTACTGGGACAGATATAATAAGAAAGATGGGTTACTAACAAGTATTATGGAGGATGCTGAAAAATCAGAAGCCTACAACATTGCTGATAGAAACCTAAAATGGTGCAGTCTCTTTGGAAAAGGCTTGGGGCGCCCAGGTGGCTCAGTCAGTTAAGCATCTAACTTCAGCCCAGGTCATGATCTCACAGCTCATGAATTCGAGTCCTGAGTCGGGCTCTGTGCTGACAGCTCAGAGCCTGGAGCCTGCTTCAGCTTCTGTGTTTCCTTCTCTCTCTGCTCCTCCCCTGCCCCAGCCTCAAAAATAAACAAACATTAAGAAAAAAGGCTTAACAGATCTTCAAAAAGTTAAACACAGAATTACCAAGCGACCAAGCAATTCCACTCCTAAGTATGTAACTAAAGGAACTGAAAATATATGTCCACACACAAAAGTTGTACACAGGTGTCCACAGCAGCATTCATCACAATAATCGAAGAGTGTAAACAACCCAAATGTCCATCAACAGATGGAGGGATAAACAAAATGTTATTTATCCATATCCAGTGGAGTATCATTCAGCCGTGAAAAAGAATGAATGTCACATGTAGGTGAGGGTCACATGTCACACCTACATGTCACAACATGGTTGCATCTTGAATACGTGATGCTAAGCGAAGGAAGCCAATAACTAAAGGTCACATGTTACACACGTCTATGTAGATGAACCATCCAAACAGACAAATCTGAACAGTCAGAAAGTGGATTAGGGGTTGCCAGGCCAGGGATGGGAAAGTGCAGAGCGGCTGCTGACGGAAACGTAGTTTCTTTGGGGCACAATGAAATGGCATTAGATAGCGGTGATGACCGTACAGCTAACGAATTATAATTGTATACTGTAGAAGGATGAGGTTTAGGGCATGGGAACTATAGCTCAGTTTCAAAGAGGAAAAGGAAAAGAACCAAGGCAGTTTGCTTACTTCCGCACTATAGACAGTGGAAAGACTCCAGAACCCAACTTCCGGAACTGAGTCCTGGCTCCTCTGGCTCATAGCTGTGTGACCCGAGCAAGTTACTCAAATTCTCTGTGCTCGAGAGAATTCTCAAACTCTCTATACAGAGTTTCCTATCTGTAACGCAGAAATGGGAAGACTACCTACCTCAGAAGGTTACTGGGAAAGATAAACGGCAGTAACGCACAAAGTACCTGGTCCGGAGAGAGGCAGTCTTATTATTCTAAACCTGGAGTCCTCAAAGCGGGTATTCTCAGTGGGGACCATAGAGCCCTCAAAGTGGGGAAAAAACTGGTTTGAGGGCGAGAGAGGGGAGGGGGGAGGTGAAAAAGGTTCTTCTCCACATCACAAGAGTTTATAGCCCTTCAAGGGTGAACTCCACCCCACAAAATCTTATTCCTTAGTATTTCATTTCTCTCCTTAGAATTCAAATTGAATCTAATGTTTCTCATTCCAGAAGTCATTGTAAAAGCTGGGAATCACTGTCTTAGAGGGAAAAAGAATGACTGCAAGTCCTTTATGGTCAAAAGGTGGAAACCCACTGGGGTGCCTGGGTGGCTCCGTCGGTTGTCTGATTTCAGCTCAGGTCATGATCTCGTGGTCCATGAGTTCGAGCCACGCGTCAGGCTCTGTGCTGACAGCTCAGAGCCTGGAGCCTGCTTGGGAATCTGTGTGTGTGTCCCTCTGTCTGCTCCCCACTCACACTCTGTCTCCCTCTCTGCCCCTCCCCCACTCACACTCAGTCTCTCAAAAATGAATATTAAAAAAAAAAAAAAGGTGGAAACCCCCTAATGGGTCTAGAATATTTGTAGAAAGGATCCTCAGAGGGGCGCCTGGGTGGCTTAGTCGGTTAAGCGTCCATCTTTCGCTTAGGTCGTGATCTCGCGGTTCGTGGGTTCGAGCCCCGCGTCGGGCTCTGTGCTGACAGCTCAGAGCCTGGAGCCTGTTTCAGTCTGTGACGCCCTCTCTCTCTGACCCTCCCCTGCTCATGCTGTCTCTCTCTCTCTCTCTCCTAGAAATAAATAAAACATTAAAAAAAATTTAAAAAAAAAAAAAAAAGAAAGGATCCTCAGAACTTCCTTTTAGCTCTACATGTGGCCTTCCTTCCACTTGACCACCTACTTCTCCACCTCCCGCCAGACGTGCACCCAGAGTGAGTAGAGTTCACCTGACCCTCGTTTCAGTGGGATTTTGCATTTCAAGCCTGACATCTCTGATCCAGGAGGAGAGCCGAGCTCAGAGGCTCACAGTTCTGATTTAGCTCATTTCCAGCTCTGAGACGAGAGGAGGGATGGCAGCTCGGGGGGATGAGAAGATAAACTGTCGCCTTGGCAAGAGCGGGCTTTGCAGAGGAGGGTGCGTGGGAAACGTGGACAGGAACAGAATAACCGACGTCCTGCATGAGGCGAAGAGCACCGCTGGTCTCAGGGCCGTCGCTGGCAATCACAGGCCCAGAGTTTAGTTATTGCAAAGCCGATTTAGCACCCTGCTGGAGCAGGCCCTGCTGGAGAGCTATGCCTCCAAGGAAGCATCTAGTGTAAAAGGAGCCAATAATTACATTCTCACACCCCCTCCCACCCCCACCCCAGGGAGGAGAGAAGCGGAGGCAAACGAAGCGTGGGGAAGGACAGGAAGCAGCCACAGAACAATACACACATGTCCCTGATCAAGTTTCTCGACTCAGCCAGCTGTTTCCTCACCTAAGTGCATTTCCTTTCTGTAGAAGCGTGGCCTGCGAGCCACAGACCATGCGAACCCCTCAAGCAGCGCTGTGCGCTCCATCAAAGCAAAGCCACTCTGTCACTGATGCGTCCAGGGGCCGTCTGTCTGAAAGCAAACAGGGCACTTCCGGTTTGCCCTTCAAGGTGGGAACAAAGGGACCGAGGAAGAAAGGGGAAGTCAAACTGAAGGCTTACTGCCATAGATCAAAGCTAAGGAAGCCCTGGCCAGCCCTCCACAAAGGGATTTCCTGGCTTAGAAATCCCTTCCATAACCACAGCTCGTCACCTGTCACTGCCGATTGACAGCGGGCAGAGGTGGTGCATCTGCTCCACTCAACGCACATCCAGAAGAAAAGCCCAGGGCCGAGAGGCACTCGATTCGCGGGGGTGGCTCTCCCAGCAAATGTGGGAATAGAGGTCTCAGCGGCCAGTTGATAGTCAACCAGGTGATGATCAATTTTATGCGTCAACTCAGCTAGGCCATGGTCCCCAGATATGCAGCCAAATTTCCATCCTGATGGGACCGTGAAGGTATATTTTAGGTGTGATTAACATTTTAAGTCAGTGGACTTTGAGTCAAATAGATTATCTACCATAATGTGGGTGAGCCTCGCCCAATCAGTTGAAGACCTCCTGAGAAGAAGACTGAGGTCCCCCAAGGAAGAAGGAATTCTGGCCCCAGATG
This sequence comes from Crocuta crocuta, assembly GCF_008692635.1. Taxonomy (NCBI): domain Eukaryota; kingdom Metazoa; phylum Chordata; class Mammalia; order Carnivora; family Hyaenidae; genus Crocuta; species Crocuta crocuta. Next base: position 3,739,705 of record NW_027530213.1, on the reverse strand, counting down.
ACCTCCTGACTCAAGCAGCCATACCTACTCTTCCCTCAGCCTCTCGACCTGCCCTGCAGATTCTGGGCTTGCAGACTCCACAATCAGGTGACGCAATTCCTTAAAATAATTTTTTCTGTCTCTCTCTCCCCACCACCACCCTTCTTCCTCCCCCCGTATATATGTAAATGTACACATATACATATATGGGTACACACGCCCGCACACACATACACACACACACCCTATTGGGTCTGCTTCTCTGAAGAACCCAGACTAAAACAAGTTACAACCAGTTCTCCAGAGTCAGATAATTGGTGCTGCTAATGTGCCTGCCTCTTACTCCATCCTTCCAAATCAACTTAATTACACATTAGGTTTTTGTAATTTTGTTGATGTTTATTCTATTTTTGAGAGAGAGCATGAGCAGGGGAGGGGCAGAAAGCGAGAGAGGGAGACACAGAATCCAAAGCAGACTCCAGGCTCTGAGCTGTCAGCACAGAGCCCGACGCGGGGCTCGAACCCATGACTGTCAGATCATGACCTGAGCCAAAGTCGGACGCTCAAACAACTGAGTCACTGGGCGTCCTTGGTTTTTAACATTTCCAGCGACAAACTGGACAAAGGAGTGGGAGGCACGCAGAGATGGGAAGAACGGGATGCTGGGAGAGAGAAGGAAGGGAGTTACCTCCAGCCTGTGGGTATCCCTGCGGCCTTCAGGTTTGCAAACACCAAGGAAAAGGATTACAACAAACTTCATTCTCACGCTGTTATTTCAAAGACTAATATGCCCTGTGGCACTTTTAGAAGGGTGTTGGAAAATCGAGTGACGGTGTTAAGTGACGTCACAACTCCACTGCAAACAAGAGCTGTAATAGGCTGACGGCAAAATCAAGCGGTCCTTGAAAACCAGGACAGAGCGGACACCCAAGGAAAAGGAGGGTCCAGGTATCTTAATCTTCTGAGTAACGGAGAGTAAGTCAGAAAATAATAGAAATACCCGTGTTGGCACCCTCTTTTACTAGTCTTGGGCTCCAGGTGTGTCCCCTAAGCACCTGAGGCCCCCCAAGGTGTACTGCATTAGCATCCCCGAGGGCTCACTGCCCACTTTACACGCCCACCCCACTGAGGCTGGGAAGCTGAGGAAGAGCAGAAGTTTTAGAAGACACCCCAGGTGTCCTAGTCACCCATCACTGCATAACAAACAACCCCCAAATTTAGCGGCTTAAGCTAATCATTTATTTTGCTCGATCTCAACATGGGCAGGGCTTGGCAGGGACAGTTCAACTCTGCTCATGTCACTGGAGGCTCCATGTCACTGGGCCACGTGCAGTAGCCCCAGGGGCAAACTTCGTGTGCTTCTGCCCCTGCTGTTCTGCCTGGGAAGCCCTTCCCTCCTCTGCACCAAATCCCTGTTTTTTCCTTTAAAACTCAGACATGACCTCTGCTGAAATGTCCTTCCTGACCTCACCCCTATCTAGAGAGGTTGCCACCACCCCCATCCATGCCTTTTCACTGCACTTATCATGGTGACATTTCAAGTGTTCAAGTGTTCCTCTACTTAGCTGTCTTCCCTCCCACACAGCGAGCTCCTTAAGATGACAGGGACCATCATCTCTGAATGCATCGTTCATCTCCACACGCCACGTAACTCCAGCTCTGGCACACAAGCTGACAAGTAACAGGCATTGGATAAACCCTGGATGAGTGAATGAATGCCTTGATAAGAGTACAAGGAACATAAGTGAATTTTCTGCAGCAAAAGAATTATGTTAAGTTTTTTGGGTCATTAATTCTTACTAAATAGGACTGCGGATATCAGTACAGAAGATATTGAAAATTGAGCTGAATCTACCATGCTCCGCTGGTATCTGTTATGGCCCCTAGCAAAATAATTGGAAAACAGTAGATGACCAATAAATAGGTTAATGAATGACTTAGTGAAAATATGAATATATGAATACTACATTCTTTGAAAACCTGAATTCCCAAGATTCACTTATTTGTCATTAGGGTCTATAGTATGGCCACAAAGGAAAGTCATTTGAGCTATCCCAAATTCAAAAAGATATTTTAAATATCTATAGGAGATCTATAATCCAAGAAATATGAAAGAATGTAACCTTTCGTCAAGGTCAAAAGTCTTTCTGACATTTATATTTTCAATTTAATATCTTAAGGTCTTGTTAAACTCACATTTTTTTTAATGTTAATATTTTTTTATTTTTGAGAGAGAGAGAAAGACAGAGTTTGAGCAGGGGAGGGGCAGAGAGAGGGGGAGACACAATCTGAAGCAGGCTCCAGGCTCTGAGCTGTCAGCATAGAGCCCAATGCAGGGCTCGAACTCACGAACCATAAGACCAAGACCTGAACCGAAGTCAGACACTTAACCAACTAAGCCACTCAGGTGCCCCAAAACTCAAGTGACTTTATTTTTTTTTTAATTTTTTTAATGTTTTATTTATTTCTGAGAGACAGAGAGAGATAGCATGAGCAGGGGAGGGCCAGAGAGAGAGGGAGACACAGAATCTAAAGCAGATTTTTTTTTACGTTTATTTATTTTTGAGAGACAGAGCACAAGTAGGGAAGGGACAGTGAGAGAAGGAGACACAGATTCTGAAGCAGTCTCCAGGCTCCGAGCTAGCTGTCAGCACAGAGTCTGACGCGGGGCTCGAACCCACAAACCATGAGATCTTGGCCTGAGCCAGTCAGATGCCCAACCAACTGAGCCACCCAGGAGCCCCTGGCTTTTCTTTTTAAACCTATGAAGAGCCCATTTGTGGTAACCTAATAGTTCCAATTTGGGCTTTTAAGTCCTAGTTTAGCATGCTTAGACATTTAGCAAAAGTTTGGGATCACTTTTAATGGTAGGTCTGAATAATATTTGTCCTATTTACAGGCTCAAATATCTTAAAATATTTTGTTTTATTTTTAGACTCTATGCAGATTTGGAATAATCCTAATCCTTGATCAAAATGTACTCTCATTGTTGGTTACGCATGGCCCTCATTCACTCATGACTTTGAAATTTATATGATAAATACCCGTGAATTCGCCACTCAATATGGAAATGGAAGAAGCACCTATGTGGTCCCCCGGAATCTATCCACCCATTCTGCCCCCTCCCTCCCTAGACCAGTTTCTTTTTAGATATATAAGGCATCTAAGTGAGCAAACACCATTTCTGAACACTTACATAACTCTTATAAATTATTATTGTTTTTATTTTTATTTTATAGAGGGGGAGAGAGAGAGAGCAAGTGGGGAACAGGGACTGAGGGAGAGGGGGAAAGAGAATCCCAAGCAGGCTCCATGCTCAGCACAGAGCCTGAGGCGGAGCTCGATCCCACGACCCTGGGGTCATGACTTGAGCCGAAATCAAGAGTCGGATGCTCAACCTACGGGGCTACCTAGGTGCCCCAATGTTATAAATTATTGAACTTAGAGCAAGCTTGATGTTTTCCTATATACGCTAATGTTACATGTATATTTTGTAAGATTTCAACCCAAAACCAAGGCCAAGATATCTAAAATATTGCGATTATATAAAATATCAAATATGCACGGATTCTTTCTTAACACAAAATGTGACTGCTGTGCTCTTAACTTCCTAAGTCATTGTTACTTAGTTGCACATCTTTTTTCTTTAAATTTATTAATATATTTTGAGAGAGAGAGAGAGAGAGAGCAGAAGCAGACGAAAGGTGGAGAGAGAAGCAGACAGAATCCCAAGCAGGCTCCGTACTGTCAGTGCAGAGCATTCTGTGGGGATCGAACTCACGAGCTGTGAGATCCTGACCTGAGCTGAAAACAAGAGCCGGACGTTTGACCAACTGAGGCACCCAGGTGTCCCTTACTTGCATATCTTTATGGGGTTAAGAGATGTATAGCATCTGAAGGAACAGTTGCTGTGCTTTGTAGGGGAGATGCTAAGCTACTATATGAGAGACCCAGAAATGCAGGTGTGCAAACAAGCTAGAATTTTCTCTCTCCCTCTTGTGGAGGTGGTTCTGCTCCATAAGACCATCCAGGGAGCTCGTTCCCTTCTGTCTTATTGCACTGTTACGTGCGCTCTGCCAGCCTTGTTCTGTCCCTTGGTAGACACTGGTTCATACTGCCCCAGCCACCGCTGTTAACCTCATGCACATTCCAGCCCTCAGGATGGGGGACTAGCGAAGGTGGCGGCCAGCCAGCTTCTTCTTTAAAAACTGTGACCCAGAAGTTTCATGGGTCACTTCTGCTCCTGTCCAGTCAGCTGCAGGGCAGCCTGACATCTACAGCCCTAGCTGGACAGCCATGGGTTGAAGGGAAGAAAGACAGACTAGAAGATCCTGGGAGATAATTAGCATGTCTCACAGTAACCATCTCATTTAATATATATTCTAACAAAGATTTAATTAAGTTCTTGCTTAATGGCGGAATGCCTGGGTGGCTCAGTTGGTTAAGCATCCGACTTCGACTCAGGTCATGATCTGCGTTTTGTGGGTTCGAGCCCCACGTTGGGCTCTGTGCTGACCGCTCAGAGCCTGGAGCTGCTTCGGATTCTGTGTTTCTGTCTCTCTCTGCTCCTCTCCCACTCACGCTCTTTCTCTCTCTCTCAAAATAAACATTAAAAAAAATTTTTTTTAATTAAAAAGATCTTGCTTAATGGTAATAGCTTATTTCTTAATTTTCTGAGGAAGAAAGATGCCTGCCCACCAGGGAAGACAGCTACTATCCAGTTAATTCATTTATTTACGATCAGAGGGTTGTTTGGTGGGTCCTGCAGCCAGGAGCTGGAGATATTTAGAGCGAATTCTTAGACCACCCTGGCTGTTACACTGAACTCCATTTTATAAGTTGGCCCTTCAGACTTGAAAAAGAATTAATCTCAGGTGTCTGGTTTGCGTAGTCTGTAGAGCATGCAACTCTTCATCTCAGGGGTCATGAGTTCAAGCCCTGCGTTGGACATGGAGTCTGCTTTAAAAAAAGGAGTTGAGGGGCACCTGGGTGGCTCAGTTAGTTAAGCGTCCAACTCTTGATTTCAGCTCAGGTCGTGATTTCACAGTCCTGAACTTGAGGCACTTGAGTGCCTTTCTGGGTCTTGGGATTCTTTCCATTTTTCTCCCTGCACCTCCCTCACGTGCGCTCTCTTCCTCTCTCCCTCTCTAAATAAATAAACTTAAAAAAAAAAGGAGTCGATCTCATATCTCACTGTCCTCATTCAGGTTGATTCCTTAACGGGATTTTGCATTTGGGGGGGAGCTCTTATGAATGTATTTTGCACTTCACTCTAAAGTCATTTGAGCTTTGGGGGCGCCTGGGTGACTCAGTCAGTTGAGCGTCCAACATTGGCTCAGGTCATGATCTCAGGGTTCGTGGGTTTGAGCCCTGCATCGCGCTCTGTGCTAACAGCTAGCTTAGAGCCTGGAGCCTGTTTCGAATTCTGTGTCTCCTTCTCTCTCTGGCCCTCCCCCACTTGTGCTCTGTCTCTGTCTCTCAAAAATAAATAAACATAAAAAAAAAGGTAAATATTTATTGGCATGATTCAAACTAACTGATCATGTCATTTATAATTGTAATACATTGAAATCACTGTTTTAGGGGCACCTGGGTGGCTGGGTCAATTAAGTGTCTGACTTTGGCTCAGGTCATGATCTCACGGCTCATGAGTTTAAGCCCCGTGTCAAGCTCTGTGCTGACAGCTCAGAGTCTGCCTGGGATTCTCTCTCTCTCTCAAAAAATAAATCAATAAAATTTTATCAACAAAAACTTAAAAAGAAATAAAAATCATGCCTGAGTTCACCAAAATACTTCACATCACCAACTGGCACCTTTCTACCAAACACAGGAGAGGAGCTGCAAGCATTGGCCTTGAGTTAATACAAGCTTTGTTGCTACAACTAGGAAACCACAATGTCTAGATCTCTAGAAACTAATGTATTCCCTTGACTACTAAAGGGTATGGACGTTGGTTCAAACTTTATCTGCCACTCAGCAGCTGGAGGCTTTATTTTTTAAGATTTTTTTTTAATTTATAAATAATTTCTACACCCCATGTGGCAACTGAACTCACTATCTCGAGATTGAGAGTAACACCCTCCTCTGACTAAGCCAGCCATGTGCCCAGCAGCCGGTGGCTTTAGAAGTGTCACTCAATCTTATGACTTCGGTTTTTCTCTCTTAAAATGACAAGAATAAGGGACGTCTGGGTGGCTCAGTTGGTGAAGCATCTGACCTCGGCTCAGGTCATGATCTCAAGGTTCATGAGTTTGAGCCTCACGTCAGGTGTCGGCTGTCAGCTCTCAGCACAGAGCCTGCTTCAGATCCTCTGTCCCCCACTCTCTTTTTGCCCCTACCCCCTTGTACACACATGCACGCACGCACATGCTCTCTCTCAAAGATAAATAAACTTTAAAAAATAAATAAAATGACAAGAATAACTTCTCACAGAATTGTAAGCACAGAAGTAATGTATGTAAAAGACCCAGCAGGAGCTTGATAAACGGTATCGTTATTATCCTAACTCTATAGAAGCCTAGAAGAAACATCAGGAGACTGCAGGAGGGACCGGGGTGTCACAGCACACTGGACTGCTCTCAGGCCACCTGCAAACTCCTATGTCCCTTGTGAATTACAAACAGTTTCTTGCTCTCCTTTTTTTTAATGTTCTTTTTTTTTTTTAATTTTTTTTATTTATTTTTGAGAGAGAGAGAGAGACAGAGCGCAAGTGGGGAGGGGCAGGGAGAGAGGGAGACGCAGAATCCGAAGCAGACTCCAGGCTCTGAGCTGTCAGCACAGAGCCCGACGTGGGGCCCGAACCCATAAACTGTGAGATCATGACCTGAACCGAAGCCGGATGCTTAACAGACTGATCCACCCAGGCGCCCCTTGTTCTTCTTTAAACATCTTCACCAATCTCAAATAAATAAACAAATATCTTCACGAATCTCAAAGCTCTTATTTCAATCTATCTTGAATTCTAGTCATTTATGTCTGGCTTTCCTCCTCTCTTCCTTTCCTCTCATCCCAACACAATATCTTAAAGATGGAGCTTGTGACATGGAAATCCAGTGACCACGGCTATCACCAGCAAACCCCTGCTGCATTAGCTAGTGGCAGGCAGGGAACACGTGGTGGCCGAGTGAGGACAAGGACTCAGCACAGACACCAAGGCCGGGCTAGGCTCAGACTTCCATGAGCCCAAGGGCATGACTGTGTCTGGGGGGAAGGCATCCCCCGAAGCCGGAGCAAGGATGCGGGTTCCCCTGGATTTGTGTCCACAAAGAGAACTCTGGCCACCGAGAGGGAAACCCACGGACACCAGACAGGATGACATTTTCACGGTGTAGACAAACAGATCTGCGGCCAAGCATGAGACGAAGAATGGAAATGAAGGAAGTGAGCGCCTGGGGAGGGATGTCCGAAGGATTCGGACCTTAAGGGCAGGAAGGAGGCAGGCGGAAGAACAGGTTGGGGCGCTCCTCTGAGACTTTCTTTTTTTCAAGCAGAGAAATATAAACAACTACTCTTTGTCAGGTTCTTAACCTTGAAGTGTTTTCACAATACTCCAGGGGAGATGTCTAGGAAGGGCCTGGAGATCCAGATCAACCTGACGTGAAGAAGCCGGAGGGACAGGCTGGATGTCCCTCGAGCCACGCCACCCATTGAAAACATACCATGAGCCACAAACACAAGCCACCAGGGCAGATTTTCCAGTAGCCACATTAAAAAGGTAGAAACAGGTGAAAATAATTTTGTTAATATATTTTTATTTAACCCAAAATATCCAAATCAGAAAGAGAGTTTAAAAGGCCAGGAAAGAACACCCATAGAAATAAACAAATCTAGGGGCACCTGGGTGGCTTAGTTGGTTAAGCATCAGACTTTGGCTCAGGTCATGATCTCACAGTTCGTGGGTTTGAGCCCCACGTCGGGCTCTGTGCTGACAGCTCGAAGCCTAGAGACTGCTTCAGATTCTGGGTCTCCCTCTCTCTCTGCCCCTGCACCTCCCCATCTCATGCTCACTCTCTCATTCTCCCTCCCTCTCTCTCTCACTCTCTCAAAAATAAGTTAACATTAAAAAAAATTTTTTTAAAGAAAAAGAACATATTTACTTTTGGTTAAGACATAGTTTTTCTTATGGGACACAAGTGAAAAACATGTTACTCACAGCTTCTGAAGAGGAAGATGGTCTCTGTAAATTCTCGCCTTGCACCCAAATGCTCTCAGTCACAAACGCTATGTGTTCTGCTTCGAGTATAAAAGGAGAAACAAGAAATAGGGCCCATTTGCTCAAGTCATCAATGGACTGGATAGAGGGAAAGAAACACACAAAAAAAGGGGAGAGGATTCAGTATCACTTCATATCACAACAGCCACTAGTACCAACATCCAGGATTCCTCTGGAATCCCAGGTGAAATCTACACGAGTTTATTGGATGTGCTCCCGCAGACCACATTAACCCTGTGTTTCCTGCTGAACTGTGGCTAGGTAACCACCTGCAACACCCCTTCTATGATTCATGACAACTTGAACATCTCTAGATATTTGTTATCAACAATCTGTTCTGAAGCTGGGCTCGCCCCCATCATTTCTTCCTGCTCACAGCATGGGGAACGCTCCAAATTACAACTCAGAAGCACATTTAAAGGTGAGGAGGCTCGGGGCGCCTGGGTGGCTTAGTCGGTTAAGCGTCCAACTTTCGCTTAGGTCATGATCTCGCGGTTCGTGGGTTCGAGCCCCCCGTCGGGCTCTGTGCTGACTGCCAGCTCAGAGCCTGGAGCCTATTTCAGAGTCTGTGTCTCCCTCTCTCTCTGACCCTCCCCTGCTCACGGTGTCTCTTTCTCTCCTAGAAATAAATAAAAATATTTTTAAAAAAAAGGTGAGGAGGCTCAGGAGTGCATGCCGGTCACATGAAGCCCCTTACTAACAGAAGCCTGAAGAACTGCTCTTCCATTTCCTCCAGCCTTTATAACATCAATATTGGTTATCAGATTGGATACATCCATTAATCTGTGCTCTCCCTGAAATCCCTCTAAAAGGAGAGTAAATTAATTTTAAAAGGCTTTAACCCACTAAAATCAAGGCATATCCGGAGCAGGAAAGCTGAAATCGAAGCTGCAGGAGGTGAGCCTTACCATCACCACCAAAACATGGTCAAGCTCAGGGCCACCTGGGGGCTCAGTCGGTTGAGTGTCTGACTTTGGCTCACATGATCTCACAGTTCGTGGGTTCGAGCCCCGCGTCGGGCTCTGTGCTGACAGCTCAGAGCCTGGAGCCTGCTTCGGATTCTGTGTCTCCCTCTCTCTCTCTCTCTCTCTCTGCCCCCCCCAACTTGCTCTCTCTCTCTTTCTCTCTCTGTCTCTTTCTCTCTCTCTCTCAAAAATAAACATTAAAAAAATTTCCTTAATAAAAAATTTAAAAAATTGCACAACGGCCAAGCTCCACACAATGCTTGCTTATTACAGTTCAAATCCGCACTTGCTGGGAGGATCAAAAGGCGTTTGTACCTGGCCTAGTAACCTGGCACACAGTGCAGTATTAATAAATAGCTACTGAACTCATTAATAAATGAAAATTTGGAGGAGAAAAAAACTTTCCATGGGTACACTTAACTAGCAATATAGCAGTTAACAACAAAAAACAGGGGCGCCTGGGTGGCTCAGTCGGTTGAGCGTCCAATATTGGCTCAGGTCATGAACTTGCAGTTCACGGGTTCCAGCACTACATCAGGCTTTGCACTGTCAGCGCGGAACCTGCTTTGGACTCCCTGTCTCCCTCTCTCTCTCTCTGCCCCTCCCCTGCTTGCTCTCTCTCACTCTATTTCTCTCTTTCTCAAAAATGAATAAACATTAAAAAAAAAAAATTTAAGAAAACAGATTGTCCTCCTTACTTAAACACAGAATATGTACATATTAAACAAAAAGCTTAAAATTTCCAGTTAGAGGGCACCTAGGTGGCTCCGTCAGTTGGATGGCCGGTTTTTGATGTCGGCTCAAGTCATGATCTCACAGGATCATAGGTTCAAGCCCTGCAATGGACTCTGCAGTGCCTGCTTGGGATTCTCTGTCTCTCTCTCTCTGCCCCTTTCCCAAAAATAAATAAACATTAAAATTTTTTCCAGTTTGTATAAACTTTTTGGTTATACTTATCAATTTCTGTGGGACCTTAAATTATATAAACGTCCACATTCTATTTATCGGATTCTAAATATACGAAAAGTGGGGGCGCCTGGGTGGCTCAGTCGGTTAGGGTGTCCAACTTCGGATCAGGTCATGATCTCTGTTAGTCGGTTCGAGCCCTGGGTCAGGCTCTGTGCTGACAGCTAGCTCAGAGCCTGGAGCCTGCTTCAGATTCTGTGTCTCCCTCTCTCTCTGCCCCTCCCCTGCTCACGCTGTCTCTCTCTCTCTCTCAAAAATAAATAAAACATTAAAAATAAATAAACGAAATGTGGAGACAACAAACCCATAAAATTTGTTTCTGTAAAGTTACTTCAGTCAGGGTAGACTGACAATAAGGTGTTTAGCGAACCAAATCATTAGCCCCACGATATTTTAGATCTTGAATTATAACAGCACCAATCACAAAGTCAAGCTTTCCAAACGCAGGTCTTAAACATCAGAGCTGAAACCCAACAACCACCAACCACTCCTCATTCACTGAAGTACTGAGTGACTATCACAGGCAAGCTGCTAAGCAAAAGAGACCCAATTCCTAGGGAGAAAAAGATAAAACCTAGAAACATGAAGGATGATTTAAAGTTTATCTGGGCACAGGGCAGGCCAGTCCCATCTAGTGTGAAGAATGAACATCTCCTTGAGACAGTATCTGAGCAAAGCTGTAGGGTGAGGAAGAGTTAATTTCAAACATCAAAAGCACAGCAGGTTACGAATCCCGGAAAGCCTAAGGCTAGTGTGGCTGGGATCCCCACCCCCCACCCCCACCCCGCAACCGGCTGGAGCAGTCAGAAAGAAAGGAAAAGCACTAATTATAGTTATGGTAGTTAACAAAAGACCAATAGAGTCATAGAGATGAATCAAAAGTAAAACTGTCTTCCAAGAAAATTAAAAGTATTTACATCTCGATATTTTAGAATGTCCAAAATCTTCCATCTAAATCTTAGATTCTTTTTTAGTAAATGAATCGAGACTGGAAACCACTGCAATAGAAAAATGCACCCCTCAATTTTTCCTTATTTTGTTAATTCTCTCAATCCAGATTCTTTGGAGAATTAAGCCCTAATTAATTAGACCCTCAGGCAGAACGAATGTCTCAAGGCCCCACATCGAGGCGGGCTCCCACAACTGAGAAAGCGGTCACTCGTTCTCTGTGTTATATTAACAAGTAAGGGCAGTTCTGATTTACTAGTAGCACAGTGTAATTTCAAACTAAGCATACAACCAAGTATTCAACCTGGGATAAGATTTTAATTCCCACGCTGGTGTTAGCGGTTTCGCACACACGGAAAACCTTACTTTAATGCCAAGTGAGCCAACTTTCCGGAAGGAAGAGGAAAGGGAAACCGATAAAAGCAAACACTTTTAGGTGTCAACGAAAACAGTGTTAGTGATGTCAGTGGAAATCTGCGCAGCGCTGCACTTTTCCAGAAAGGGGACGGAGGTTTTGCACAGATTAAGCGACCGCCACGTGAAAGAGCCTGCTGAACTTGCAGCCACCCGGCTAAGCACGGAGCCAAAAAAACAAAGGCTGTGTGCAAATCGAAACAAAACAGATGCAAAGGCAATCAGTGGGGTGCCCCGGTCGGTGAAACTCGCCGACTGCCTGGGCCGTTTTTTGTCACCCAGGAGCCATCTGACCGAAGACTGAGGATCTGCTGTCTTTTCTGGGAATTCAAGTTCAAATTCAGCGCACAGTGGAGGAGAGGATGTCAGCAAATACGCTCCAGGTGAGCAGTGCCCNGCTGCCTAGTGTTCTTGTACGTGCGGGTCACCAATTTGTGAGCGTCCTAAGACCAGGAAAAAAAGGGAAACTTACCAGTCATGCGTCACAGTGTTCTTGTCCCCGAAGAGGAGCATAATTATTCCTGACAGTGAGATTTCTCCCGCGGAACCGCGCTTGTTTAAACGGCAGTTTGCAAAAACACGGGGCCCCAGCATCTCTGAAGCATACATAGCAGAGATCTTCCCTGCGTTGCTTCCTACCCTGGCCTTCGTTGTAAGTGGAGGGCACAGTGCGCTAGCGACCGCGTCTGCCGCTCCCAAATCTCGCCTAATCCAAGGATGGATTTTAAGCTGCCCTCACCACTTCTTCGTCAGCCTTGAAATTGCAGTATAGAAAACCTGCTTTTAGAACTTCAGACTTAAACTCAAGAGAACATAGGAACTTCTTCCCCATTGCATAGAGCAACAGTAGATTTTAAAAGAGAGAGAATCCGAAAAGAAATAACTGGGCTCAGAAACTGGATAAGCACCACAGTGGACCAGAGCCAAGAGAAAGACAGTAAGCGCTGAGCAAGGCTCAAGCGGTATCTTCCACTTCCCGGCAGGACAGCGGCAATTGGGAAGGGAGTTCCTTCATAGTCACAAGGCCTAAAATTGTGTCACTGGAGAAAGACATGAATGAATCCCCTCTAAGTAAGGCTTTAGCCTCTCCAGGATAACACGGGGCTAACAAGTTAGGAATAAGAAAAGGAAAAAGCCCCTCGGTGGCTCAGTCGGTTAAGTGTCCAACTTCGGTTCAGGTGATCTCACGGTTCGTGGGTTCGAGCCCCGCACCGGGCTCTGTGCTGACAGCTAGCTCAGAGCCTGGATCCTGCTTCAGATTCTGTGTCTCCCTCTCTCTCTGACCCTCCCCTGTTCACGCTGTCTCTCTCTTTCAGAAATAAATAAAAAACATTTTTAAAAAAAAGAAAAGGAAAAAGCTTAACAAAGTGATAAACCCTAATGTTTTACTGGACAAACCCTTCAGATAGCCTTCTTGGAGTTTGCTGAATTATGGCTCTAAGGGCCAGTCTCTCCACTTGCACTATGGAGAGGTCATCGCTTCTGTCCGAAAGTCATAAGCATCTCTCGTTTTTCCCCGTTCCTTAAGAGCTTTGTAACCCCACCTTCCCAGACACGTAACTCCAACGAGCCAGAGTAGGAATTCTCCAGCTTTGCCTTTAGATGCTTCAAGATGTCGTGGTCTCAGAAGGGGAAATGGGAGAGTCCATTCTGTATACAGCTCTGTTACAAAGAACGGGGACCACAGTGGGTGAACTTGAACTGCGCAGTGTGTGAAGCTCCTTCTTGACCCTTGGGCTGAGGAGCACTATTCCCCCTGAGGCCCAGGAAGGCAGACAGAGGAGTAAGAGAAGTTAAACAGGCACATGTCAGGCTCAAGGATGGAGCCTGGCTTCATCATCCCCAGATGGAAGAAAAAGGGAAGGATGCAAAATTAGACCTCAGACCTTTCTGTGTGCGTACGTGATTCACAACTTCAGTCTCTCGTCACTCTCAAGTGTGGTCCCGGGACCGGCAGCACTGGGACCGCCTGGGAACTCACTAGAAATGCAGAACCCCAAAGTCCACCCCGGACCCACTGAATCAGCGTCTGCACTTTCACCAGATCCCCAGGTGATTCACAAGCACGTTAAAAATTTGAGCACGGTTGGGGCGCCTGGGTGGCTTAGTCGGTTAAGCGTCCGACTTTCGCTCAGGTCATGATCTCGCGGTTCTTGGGTTCGAGCCCCGCGTCGGGCTCTGTGCTGACTGCCCTCTCAGAGCCTGGAGCGTATTTCAGAGTCTGTATCTCCCTCTCTCTCTGACCCTCCCCTGCTCACGCTGTCTCTCTCTCTCTCTCTCTCCTAGAAATAAATTTAAAAAAATATTTAAAAAAAAATTTGAGCACTGTTGAAGTCCACTTCTGTCACTCCCTAGGTCTGGGCTGCTCTGGACTATTAACTAGACTCTTCCAAATTGTTGTGGAGAACAGACCAGGAATAGACCACAAACTAGGAATTTAAAAGCAAGACACTGTCATTTACAAGAACATCACTGCAGGGAGTTATTGCGGGGCTCACAGGCCAGCAACTGAACGCCAGCTGGGTAACTCCTCACCATGACTCACTCTCGACAGAAAAAACGGATCCAAAGTTTCTAGTCTGCTCTTAGGAGGCATGCCCTGGAAGTGATGGGTTAGGGAGAAGGCAGAGTGTTAACCAAAAGAGTGTCACTCCCCTAGAGGACGTCCTGCTCCCCCATGAAACAGATTAACTGTCCCTCCCTAGCGGAAGCCTGTCCTACTGACATTAGCTCTGTCTGCCTTTGGAAAGCTTTCCAAACTCAGTCAAGTGGCCAGAGCTGAGAAGGATAGTTTGTGAGGGGAGCCTAGTCTGATGGGAGTGTTTAGCAGATGCTCAGTTTTAAATAGCTCTCACCGTAAACAGTTCACTTTAGCAACTGAACTACACAGTCTCTGCTTTATACGTAAGAGCATCTATTCCCTCCACATCGGTGTGGGAGTGCTAAAACACATGATATGCACAGATCTCAGGGTCTCAAGAATGACCATCTGTTTGGAAAAAATGGTCCTCCAAAAAAAGTATTTAAAAGCAAATTTAGTTGAAATCATGAGGTTTTTGTTGGTAAAAACCATAGCATGGGAAAAGCTCTTCTTTCATTCTTTGAATGTCTATGGTGTGTTATGTTTGTTAGCCAGAAAGTAGCAGGGTGACTATCCGCATATGCGTTTAACTGTGAAGTAAATTAAACAATTTTAAGCCAATGATCCTTTTTATTATTGGTATAAAACCAAAAAGAAAACTGCAATTTGGACTGACAGAAACAAGCTACCAGCAAAAGTATAACTGAGAATTGGGCGGTGAACAGGGCCTCAAAGGGGAAGAAGGTTGTCATTTTAAATCTTGCTGATTGACAAATGCCAGGCCCCAAAAAGGTACAGATCAAACCAACCAACACCCCATCCTTGGTCAAAGATCAATTTTGGATTCCTAATTTTTAAAAGCATGTATTCCAAATAGGAGAATTTTGTATTAAATGCCTTGCACATTTCCATAAAGTATTTCTTATATAAGGAAGCTGAGAATTTGCTATTTTAATTGCATTTTAATTTTTAAAAACTTTGGTTATCTTTCTAATATTGTTGCTTTTTGGAGGTTTTACATTTATTAAAAGGACTCTAAGTTCTACACAATTATTTGTAATTAAAAATACAGATAATAGGGGCACTTGGCTGGCTTAAAGAGCATGTGATTCTTGATCTTGGGGTCATGAGTTCAAGCCCCAAGTCAGCTGTAGAGATTACTTTTAAAAAACACAGATTATAAGGGTAATTTTTGACCCAAGAATTAAAAGATGCTTTCACACAAAACCTTAAGAGCCTATACTCAATATGTCATTATTTCTTCATTCTATGGAATGCCAAAAAAGTAGCTATTTCCCGGCAGCAAAAATAAACATGTTGACTGGTAGTAGGTCAAGACAATGCTAACTGGGAAAATTATTTGAATTTATTCATTATAAATCTTGGCATAACAGTGTGTCACACATTAAATTGGTGACAGTGTTACATATATTTTAAAGGATGTAAGTTTTAAAATAGGATTGAGCATAGTTAAAATTTATTTACCAGCTGTGTAAAATGTATTGATCCTAGTATTATCAATTGCTCGGTAACAGGCAGAAGGAGTTAGTTTGGCTACAGATCACACACACGTGTATCTTATAACTGCGGTTTAAGTGACAGTATAGGGACGTGGTAATGAGGAAATGAAGCTTACAGAGAATGGCGTAGACTGAGCTGATTTCCAGGTGCAAGGGCCAGGTGGACCCTCCTCCAGTAAGTGAATATCTGGAGAGGGCTGGGGACCACTTGCCTAATTGTACCACCTTATAAGAACTTGAAACTGTCAGCTATTAGAGGACCAGCATCCCTAAATTGAAAGCAGAATGAAAACAGTGGTAGGAAAGTCTGTATCAGATAAATATACAATGAGCCACACCAAACAAAAGTTCATAGATTAACTAAGCATCCTTCCTGGGATACTAAGAACCAAAGGCACTGTATAAAAATCTTGGTATCTGTTCAGTATATGATTCAACAAGAGCTCTAATGCTTATATTAGTACAGTTTTAGAACATGCCTTGTTAAATCAAGCAAAAGGCAACTTTATTAACGTAAAGAGAAAAGGAGATAAAATGAGAGGATCAAAAGAATTTTAAGTTAGAACACCTCAAACTATCGAAAATAGTAAACTCGTGTCTTTCAGAGAAAAAGAAATGCCTTTTCCAGGTTTGTTCATGAAGGCGGCCTCAAAGCACCCTTTACCCTGAAATTCACCCTAGCGCTCAGCTCCCGGCGTGCATGCTGTTTTCTCCATTAAAAGGAACCAGAGGCCCTCAGAGAAATGCCTGGTGCAGGCCACCTGTGCCAGAAAGAACATAAGCTTCAAAGAAAAATAGGATCATGTCAAAAGGATACAGGACCCCCCCCCCTCCACCAGCCAAATCAGGACAATTTGAGTATCAAATTTAAATGCATTAAATGTATCAGGAGCCACGAGTTCATGATGATCCACAATAAAAGTTATTGTGAGTCTTGTTATTTGATTACATTTGTGCCAACTCATATCCTATTGAAAGTAAGTTAGTAAATAGGAAGTTCTTCCTTTAGAAGGCTATTCCTGAGCCAAGGGAGAATCATCAGTACGAAGGCCCCATAAGCTGTGAGGCCAGAGAGAGCCAGAATTCAGTCGGTCGGCTCTTGACTTAAGGCTCCTGAAGAGTTGGATGGTCCTAAAAATACAGCAGAGAACAGGATGTCCTTAGGTCCAAAGATCTTAAAATTTCAATGAGTCTTGAGAATTGATCAGCCAGTGTGGGAGCCACAAGCTTCTGTGGTTCAGAAATTAGCAATGCTTTGACTTGAATCTGGAGAAGGGCTAAGTGACTGATCTCCTTGAGATTACAGAATCACTGATAGGCTCACGATAGGGGGGATTCAGCGTCTCATTAAAGACTCTGGGAAGAAAAAACAGCAAAACTGTCTGATGATAGTGATCTCCGTTAACCAGGACAGTAACTGCTTTCTTTAAAAAAAAAAACAAAAAAACCATCCCCCCCCTGGGGCGCCTGGCTGGCTTAGTCAGTGAGCATGCAACTCTTGATCTCGAGGTTGTGAGTTTGAGCCCCATGTTGGGCGTAGAGATTACTTAAAAATAAACCCCCCCCAAAAAAAATCCTTCCCCTAATCTGATAAAAGTTTGAGTTAAATATAGACAGGCTTAGAAGAAGCAAAACCATAGATGTATATTTCTGGATTAATAAGGAATCTATGCATATTTAGTATCTATATGCCTGAAACATGTTAGAGAATGAGGCTCTTTTAGGCCCAGCCTTAGAATTCGGATGTGCAATGGGGACTTGCTTTTAACTCAAAATCTTACTAAGACTTTTAAAGAATATTGAAACATCTAAGAGAACATCAGCCTTGCCATACTGATAAGCTTAATTTGCTAGATGTATATAAACTGTTTAATCAAGCAATTGACGTACATAAAAGGGAACTTAATTTAGGAGGGACTTGTGGTCTGGACAGGGATGCTGAGGATCCACTGCGGAAGGACCCTCCCCACCTCTCACCATTCCATGTCTCCTCTCTTGAAGGAAAGCAGGTACAATCCGTGGAAAAGCCGATCTCGGAATTCACAGATGTAACTGTGTGTGTGGTACGTCTACAAGCAGGGGAAGAAATCAGGCCCTCTGTGTAAGACCACACTACACGTCAGCAGCTGGAGAAAGGACAATGCGCCACAAAATGATGGATCCTAAATGTTTTTCTGGGCAAACACTATGGCCCCTTTCAGGTAGCCTTTTGAATCTCACGACCACAAGATTGACCTTTCCCTCCCCTCCCGGACATCACACGTTCTCTTCCCCCTTCCCTGCTGGCCCTAGGAGGGTAGCTTCTGCCTGCATTGCTCAAAGTCCTAACTGTTTCCAGTTTTCATCCCTTCCGTCATTCTGCAGCATGTGCTTTCCTGACGATGGGGTCTTTACCAGTCAGGTAAACGGAAACCACTCTAGACATTCCAGCAGAGGGGATCTGAGAACAGAAAATTGGCCACAGACACAATGAAGGGGCCAACACACCAAACACGGACAGTGACGCAACCCGGAGAACAGAACTAGCAGAAAGCCACTACCCACCCCCAAGGAGCTGGGGTGACCTCAGCCTCGAGCCAGGGTCACCCGGTGGAAGGAGGAGCCTCCCAGATGGGTCCCATGGGAGATGGGGCCACGAGGAAAACTGATGCTGGGGACCCTGGCAAGGGCTAGAGAGGGGAGCCCCCCTGGCTTCTCCACTCTGGCCTCTGCCATCCCCTTGACCTACCTTGTTGGAAGCCGACCAGCAGAGGAGCCTCAAAGAGCCTCCTTAGAGGGGAAGAGGCAAGGGGTGAGTGGGTCCGAGCCAGCCCCTGTCCGTTCTGAAACTCTTCCCTTGAGTTCTGTCTAAAGTCATGATCTTTCTGTTTCTAGGTTATGAGCTGAATTGTGTCCCACCCTCCACCCCGACCGAGCCCTAATGGGGTAATTCTAATCCGTGTACCTCAAAATATATTTGGAGATGAGGCCTTCAAAGTGGTGATTAGGGTGAAATGAGGTCATATGGGTGGGCTTGATCCTGTATAACTGGTGTCCGTGTAAGAGATGAGGACACTAATGCCCACGAAGGGAAGACCATGTGAAGACAGTGGTTGAAAACAGCCATCTACAAGCCGAGGAGAAGAAACCAACTTGCCGATACTTTGATCTTGGACTTCTAGCCTCCGGGCTTTGAGGGCATATATTTCCGCTAGTTAAGCTGCCCAGGCTGCGGTGCCTTGTTACGGCAGTGAGGGTGCACGGATACATCTAGTTCTCGGTAGCCCCTCCTCTGTCTCCCTGGGGCCCTTCTATGAACCACTGGTCTAGAGTGAGTCTTTGCCCCCAAGCTCTGGCCTCACCTGTGTTCTCTTCCAGGGTGGTTCCATTTTCCCTCGGTTTCAGTGGCCGCCCCTTTGAGCATCGTGCCCGGATGGCTCTAGTGCCACCCACAACCAGTGCCTCTACGTATCTACTTGACATTCTGTTAGTACCTCAAGTGCGACATGAATAAAACCAAGCATATTCTCTCCCACAAATTTCCCCTTTGTTCTCATTTCTCTCTCTACGGTTAATGATGTCAGTCTTTTTTTTTTTTAACGTGGACCTAGAATTTAGTCATCTTGGAGTCCCAACTTCACCCCACACCCTCTATATTAGCACTCGGCACCTCCATGCCGTCTCTTGTCTCCAGAGAGTTCCATCTCTCCATCCCACGCCCTCCGGGCCAACTGCCCTACCACCTCTCTTCAGAACTAATGTAATAACCTCCTAATGATGCCCTGTGGACCTTCCGCTTCCCACTGCTCTGTAATCCAGACCATCTCTACATTGTGACTTTCTAAATCCAGCTCTGACCACACCACTCCCCTACTCAAACCCTTCAGGCCCTGCCCCTGCCCACCAGGAAATTCAGGGGGCTTCAGGTGGCATTCAAGAACTTTCCACTGTACCCAGCTAGCCTGGTCTCGGAGTGCCATCCACCCACTCCTTTATTCATTTTACATCAGCACACTATGCACTAGGCTAATCACTACGTATGGTCTTCATTTAACCCTCGCAACTCCGCAGGGCAGCTGTCACCCCCATCTTGCCAAGGAGCAGTTGAGTGACTCACTCAAGGTCCCACGACTGGATAGGGAAGCTGAAGGCTGAATTTGTGTCTTTCTGACTCCAGAGTCCTTCACCAGATAAACTAGACACGAGGGAGCAGAGAATGCTCTGTGTACAACAATAATACATAGAAATGAGAGGTAACAGTGGCAGAAGGTTCCAGCTACAGCGCCGCCAGCCCTGAGGGCAGCCTTTTGTATCCATGTCAGACTGGCGGGGATTGTCCCAACTTGGGCACACCCAAAAAGCTGTAGGTGAGATTTCATCAAGGTCCTCCAGGCAAAGAGCTGGCTCTGAAAACAGAGCCTGCTCCAAACGGCCAAAAGAGGCTTGGGATGCAGGTTCTGTTCAACAGCTAAATGTAACTGATTCAGTAATGTCTTAAAGGACCTCAAGGATAGGAAAATCCAGCGTTTAAGACCGTCCAAATGCTACGTGGCATCCTGGATTGACTTCATAGAAAAATTAGTGAAATCTGAAGTCTGTAGTTTAATTGATGTACTAGTTTTGACAAATCCATGGTTATGTAAGATGCTAACACTGGAGGCAGCTGAGCAAAGAACTCTGCACTATTTTTGCAATTCTTGTAAGTCTAAAATTATCTCAAAAAGTTAAAAAAATTGGGGATGACCTTGTACTGAATTTCACTGGCATTTTTCCCCTGTCCCTAATTAGTCACGTGGTCTTCAGCACATCATTTTCTCTCTCTGAGCCCNTCTAAAATTATCTCAAAAAGTTAAAAAAATTGGGGATGACCTTGTACTGAATTTCACTGGCATTTTTCCCCTGTCCCTAATTAGTCACGTGGTCTTCACATCATTTTCTCTCTCTGAGCCTGAGCTTTCAACTATTTAAAAAGGATGGAGTGACACACACCAGATCGTCTTCAAGCTCTAAAATTCTGAGATCCTGGGGAACCTCGCTGGGCATCCCGACCTCGGCTCAGGTCATGATCTCACAGTTTTGTGAGTTCGAGCCCCACATCGGGCTCTGTGCTGACAGCTCAGAGCCTGAAGCCTGCTTTGGATTCTGTGTCTGCCTCTCTCTCTGCCCCTTCCCCACTTGCACTGTGTCTCTGTCTCAAAAATAAATAAGCATTAATAAAGTTCTGGGGTCCTAATACATTTATAATGTGATTCACGTCACAAGGACGTGATTTGCAGAGACATCTTATTCACTTTCATAACCCTGGTATTTAGCACCCTGCTAGCATGTACTGGGTGCTCAATAAAAGTTGTTGAAACTAAACTGGCTCCTATCTCAATTTGTAAGAGGACGTAGAACTGTTACCTTTTGCCTATTTGGCCACTAGAGAGCGAAGTTCTCACAGAAATTCTCTTCACTGAAAGCAAATTTATCTTCTTCCAACAGACAGGAGTGGTCCTTTTCAACCCAAGTACATAAAAATCCGTTCCTGGCTGGGGGAGGGGAGTCACCATCTGTGAATAGTTTCCTGCCCATCAGACAGGACCTCCACTTGGGGTTATTAGTACCATAAACTTCCAGAAGATTAGACACACACACACAGCACTCAGAAGCTTCGAAAGCCTAAACCACCTCAACAGATCAGAGCCTGAACTGCGAACAGGTGAGCTCCACTCACTTCAAGTACGTTGCTGCTGTCTTCCTATTTCTTGAACAAAAGGTCTCACTTTTAAAAGGCTGGCAAAATGGGGCGCCTGGGTGGCTTAGTCGGTTAAGCATCTGACTTTCACTTAGGTCATGATCTCGCAGTTCGTGGGTTCGAGCCCCGCGTCAGGCTCTGTGCTGACAGCCAGCTCAGAACCTGGAGCCTGTTTCAGAGTCTGTGACTCCTTCTCTCTCTGCCCCTCCCCTGCTCACGCTGTCTCTCTCTCTCTCTCTCTCTCTCTCCTAGAAATAAATAAAAAACATTCAAAAAAAATCTTTAAAAGGCTGGCAAAAGAGGTCAAATGAATGACTGTGGCAATTGACTAAAACCTTCACAACCGAAATGAAAAGAGCATCAGCAATGGATCCCCTGAGCCTGTGTGAGCTGCAGTTTGTATAATGAAGCAACAGAGGCCCCCATCTGGGCGCTGGCATCCTGGGTTCAGATGCTGCCCCAGACCCCCAACTCCCCACGTGGGCACAGACACCTTCAGTGATCATGTGACCGTAAGCAGGTGCCTCTGTACCCAAAGCTCTAGACGCGCAAGACGCTTTCATTCATCCTTTCAGGGGTGGATGTTATTACATCCATCTAACAGCACAGGAGATCCGGGCCGGGGTCTACCCAAAGCAGGTTTCCTTTCAAGAGGATCAACTTGCCTTCTGAGGCACGGAAAGTGTGTCTGTCCCCCAAACGTTCCTGAGCTGGTCGGTCACAGCGCCACACGTCTCTACCACTTGAACCCCTCCCGCAGGTTAAGTAATTTAACATCCCAACAGAATGAGATTTAAATAGAAGTCAGGGTCAAGTTCTGAACTACTGCTTTTATCAGTATCTATCACATTAATTTAGAAAATTCGGAGTAGACAACCCCCAGCCCTGCCCGGGACAGAGCCGTTGTCATACAATTTGCTGGGTAAAACCTGGGACAGAGCCTGTCTGAGCGCTGAGAAAGGGCCAAGAAAGACCAAAGCGACAGCTGGGAGAGTGACATGACTGAGGGTCAAAAGTTCCAAGAGCCCTTTGGCAGAGCTCCCTGGGACTGTCACCCCGCAAAGCACAGATGAAGATAATTTACCAAAGAGCAAATTCAGTCTGAAATCACAAGCGCGTCAGTAACACCCAGCACAGGTGGGTTCTCTCCTTCTGGCTGCAAGTGCTACATGACAGCTGCATTTTCTCTTCTCCCTCAGCCAGCCTGGATGTTTCCCCCCGGGCACTAAGACTTATGTGCTGAGGGAAAGCGAATTGCTGCTTAAACAGGAAAAAAAAAAAAAAAAGTCCTACTATTATAAACTTATCTTACTGGAAATTTCACGGGTCAGAAAGCGAAGTTTGGTGGAAAGAATCTGGGGGAGAACAGGAGCGTTACATGCAGCCCCCCACACTCCCAAGCCAGCATGGCTTTCGTTTCTGGTTTTCTTTTCTTTTTTTAAATTTTTTTTAATGTTTTATTTATTTCTGAGGGAGAGACAGAGACAGCGTGAGCAGGGGAGGGTCAGAGAGAGAGGGAGACACAGACTCTGAAACAGTCTCCAGGCTCTGAGCTAGCTGTCAGCACAGAGCCTGACGCGGGGCTCAAACCCACGAACCGTGAGGTCATGACCTAAGCCGAAGTTAGACACTTAATCGACTGAGCCACCCAGGCGCCCCTCGTCTCTGGTTTTCACTGTATTTGTGTTTCCATAGAGGCACCAGCATCATGACTCCAGGAAGGGCATAAAGCAGCCATGGCCCTTGCTGGTGTCCCTTGCTTTGCAGGTCGACCTGTAATTATTTATTTATAAAAGTTTATTTATCTATTTTAAGAGGGAGAGAGAAAGCATGAGCAGGGGAAGGGCAGAGAGAGGAGATTCCGCACTGCCAGCGCGGAGCCCGACACGGGGCTAGAACTCACAAACCAAACCACGAGATCATGACCCGAGCCGAAGTCCAACACTTAGCTGACGGTGTTTAGCCACCCAGGTGCTCCAACCTGTGATTTTTTAAATGTATTTATGCCCTGCTTGTGGTGAGCATAACATAACATACAGAGTTGTCGAATTGCTGTGTGGCACACCTAAAACACTGTCAACTACAGTTCAATTTAAAAATTATAATATAGCAGCACTATCGACAATAGCCAAATTATGGAAAGAGCCCAAATGTCCATCAATTGATGAATGGATAAAGAAGATGTGGAATACTACTCAGTGATGAAAAAGAATGAAATCTTGCCATTTGCATCAACGTGGATGGAACTGGAGGGTATCATGCCAAGCAAAATAAGTGAGTCAAAGAAAGATACATGATTACACTCATGTGGAATTTGAGAGACTTAACAGATGAGCATAGGGGAAAGGAGAGAAAAATAAGATAAAAACAGAGCGGGAGGCAAACCATAAGAGATTCTTAAACACAGAGAACAAACTGAGGGTTGATAGGGGTCGGGGGAGAGTGGGGAAAATGGGTGATGAGCACTGAAGAGGGCACTTGCTAGGCTGAGCACTGGGTGTTGTATGTAAGTGATGAATCACTGAGTTCTACTCCTAAAAGCCAAGACTCCATTGCATGTTACCTAACTTTTTGTTAGCTAACTTTTGAATTAAAAAAAAATTTTTTTAAGAAACTATAATATAGCTAAACAAAACTAAACAAAATGAGTTTATGCAAATCCCGCTTCTTAGCCTCAAAAGCATCGCAGGCAGTTTACAATAAAATAATAATAAATCCGGTGGAATAAAGGAGAAATTCAGACTGTGGAAGAACTAATTCAGTAACCACAGAGCTAGTACGTCCTGTTTTAAAATGCTCGTAAAGCCCCAGTTAGAGAAAAGGGTCGGTGGCTAGAGACGCCAAGAGCAGATGACGCAGCTGAATTGAAGCGGCTTCATACAGCCCGCTTTGAACTAGATTTCAACCCTGGAAAGACGACTACCTCCAGCCCCCAGGCAGGCATCTTGAATAAGAAGAAAAGCAAAACCAGAAAAGCAGGAGGCGATCAAACGCTTCCTTTCTATAAATAACTCCCCCTAGNTGGGACCGCGCGTCTGCCTTCCCTTTGAGGTTGGAAACTCTCCAAAGGCAAGGACGGGATGGGTCTTTATTCCTGGTCCCTAAGTGAAATGAAGGTGGCTGAAGGGTTTGCTAGACGACAGGGGAAAGTAGCCGAACGGAGCCCCTCCTGATTCGATGTTCGGTGAAGGAGGTGCAGAGCATGGGTCTAAATTGCTTACTTAGTGCATTTCTCGTCCTGGTGTTACTACGTCCTTCATCATGAGAGTGACTGCGGTGCGGATGCACTCTTCCTTTACTGGGGGCCCCTGGTAGATTTCCAGTGCTACTACCCTCAAGCTGTGCATGCGCAAGAACTTGAGCCTTCCCCAGCTGTGTTTTGGGGAATAGGGAATTCATTAAACTGTGGTAGGATCTACAATGACACATGGTGTCTCCCAGGAATACTGCCCCCCCTCCCCCCAAGAAAAGAAAGGAGATAAATGCGAAAGGAATCCAGTCTGACCTCCAGGTAAGTAGCTGTGCGTGGCTTCGGGGCAGAGAACACCTCAACTGAGATCTTCCCTCACTGCCAAGGTTTCTAGTAAAAACAGGAGAATTCAGGGGTGACCAGAGTCCCTGGCTTCAAGAACAACTGCCAACAAATACAAAATATTTCACATCTGAGAGTTCCGTGATTTTGTTAAACAGTCTTCTGTGGTTGGACTGCTTTGTTGTTTTTTGTTTTTTCCCCTAGTGATTGCTCACACATTGCCGGAGAGCAAGGTCCGATACAAAACTTTTTGGCCACTTTTCTGGTAATTGATCTGGATATATTTCTACATTCCTGTAAGTGAAATTACTGGGTCAAAGGATATGAACCTAAGACTATTGCAACCTAAGGCCAAACTTCTTACCTTGAGTGTTGTATCATTTTATCTCCTAGTAGATGACTAAGGGCTTATCCTAGTACAGCCTTTTAAAAAAGTCTTCCCTACAAAAAAATAAAATAAAAATAAATTTAAAAATCTTTACTCCTTTGACTCATGAAAAATGATATCCCTTTTTTAAATTTTTTAAAAATGTTTTTGAGAGAGAGAAAGAGAGACAGAGCATGAACAGGGGAGAGGCAGACAGAGAGGGAGACACAGAATCCAAAGCAGGCTCCAGGCCCTGAGCTGTTAGCACAGAGCCCAACGTGGGGCTTGAACTCACGAGCCATGAGATCATGACCTGAGCGGAAGTTGGCCACTCAACTGACTGAGCCACCCAGACACCCTATGGTATCTGTCTTTAAAAGAGCAGTCCGGGGCACCTGGGTGGCTCAGTAGGTTAAGCGTCCAACTTCGGCTCAGGTTATGATCTCACGGTTATTGGGTTCGAGCCGCGCGTCAAGCCCTGCATCGGGCTCTGTGCTGACAGCCAGCTCAGAGCCTGGAGCCTGTTTCGGATTCTATGTCTCCCCCTCTCTCTGACCCTCCCCTATTCATGCTGTGTGTGTGTGTGTGTCTCTCAGAAATAAATAAAACACTAAAAATTTTTTTAAAAATAAGTAAATAAATAAATAAAAGAGCAGTTCTTGGGGCACCTGGGGGGCTCAGTTGATTAAGCGTCCAACTTCAGCTCAGGTCATGATCTCACGGTTCGTGGCTTCGAGCCCCGCATCAGGCTCTGTGCTGACAGCTCAGCCTGGAGCCTGCTTTGGATTCTGTGTCTTTCTCTTTCTCTGCCCCTCTCCTGCTCATGCTCTGTCTCTCAAAGATAAATAAACATTAAAAGAGTAGTTCTTCTTTCCTTTTGAACTACTAGAAAAACTTTTTTCTTTTTTTTAACTTTTTTTTAATGTTTTCTTTATTTCTGAGAGAGAGAGAGAGAGACAGTATGAGCAGGGGAGGGTCAGAGAGAACCATGAGATCATGACCTGAGCCGAAGTCGGATGCTCAACCGACTGAGCCCCTTAACTTTTTTTTCAATGTTTTACTGGTCATTTGCATTTCTTCACTTGTGAAGAAGATTTACAATGCACATTTAACAAGAGAAAGAAATAGAATATTGCCAAAACCTGTGTACTTCTTATCTATCCCATCCCCCTGACTCCTCATGCTCAATATTGCATTTATCATTCCCTTGCTTTAAAACATACATCTTAAATACAAATGAATCCCTACAAAGTACATTGTTTCAGTTTAGCTTCATTAAAATATTATTCAATAAGTGCACTTTTGGGAACGCCAGGTGGCTCAGTCGATAAAGTGTCTGACTCTTGATTTGGGCTCTGGTCGTGATCTCACGGTCATGGGTTCGAGCCCTGCATTGGGCACTGTGACAACGAGGAGGCTGCTTGGGATTCTCTCTCTCCCCCATCTCTGCCTCTCCCCTGCTCGAGCTCTCTGTCAAAAATAAATAAATACAGGGCGCCTGGGTGGCTCAGTCGGTTAGCGTCCGACTTCGGCTCAGGTCGTGATCTCACGTTTCGTGGGTTTGAGCCCCACATCAGGCTCTGTGCCGACAGCTAGCTCAGAGCCTGGAGCCTATTTCAGACTCTGTGTCTCCCTCTCTCTCTAACCCTCCCCTGCTCACGCTGTCTCTCTCAGAAATAAATTTTTAAAAAATTTTTAAAAATAAATAAATACACATTTTTAAAAAAATAAGTGTACTTCCTAGCCTTGCATTTTTCTACGCAATCTTTCTAAGATTTACACATATAATTCTGCATAGGTGCATCATAGTCATTCTCACTGCTATATACCATTCAAGTGTATGACCACCACATCATTTATTTAGTCATTGTCCAGATGATGGACGTGGAGTTATTTCCAATTTGTTTGCTCTGACGGACAGTGCTGCTCTGAACATCCCCTTGTCTCCAGAGCCCGTGGGCAAACACTTCTCCAGATGTGGACCCAGGAGAGGGATTGCTGGGCTGAGCTCATAACATTCCGTTTTAAAAGAAAACGCTACACTGTTTTCCAAAGTAGTTATACCAATTTACCTCCCATTACCAGTGTTTTTTATTTGTTTTCAACTGAATATCCTTTAGGCCAAATGGTTGTTCTTGTCTCTTTTTTTAATGTTTATTTATTTATTTTGAGAGAGAGAAAGTGAGCAGAGGAGGGGCAGAGTGAGAGGGAGACAGACTCCCTAGCAGGCTCTGCATCGTCAGCGAGGACTCTGATGCGGGGCTCGAACCCACGAACCGCGAGATCATGACCTGAGCCGAAATCAAGAGTCAGAGGCTTAACCGATTGAGCCTCCCGGGCGCCCCATGCTTGTTCTTTTTGATTTTTAATTTATACTGATTCCCACAACTGCCTTGGAGAATTGTGAGGTTGTCGAACACAAAACTTCATCTTGTGGTTCTGACAAGAATCGTCTGGAGGCAGTGAGCCAGCTAGTGACAAAGCCCTTATTGTCCACCATCCAACTTTAGGCCGTGGTGGCTTCGATTAGACCCATGGTTCTTGGGACAGTGGCAGCGGGTTACTAACCTATGAGGTCTGCTGTGGGGGCCCGGGTGGCTCAGCCAGTTGAGTGTCTTGCTGTGAGCTTGGTGTGGGGAGTTTCCTTAGTGACACAGAGTCCTTTGCACAGCAGCTCAGCCAGCGGCTCTCAGGATCTCCTATTTGCAGCTCTATGCTGTCACCTCCCCCGTCACCTACAACCTGCTATTTAAATCAGCCACTCTCAGTGTCTTGAACTACGACTCTTCTTGAAGCTTATAAAAACATTCACACCCTCTTTGGATTGGGGTTCATAGTTGTGGGCATTTACTCTAAAAATGGTAACAACCCCGCCTGGGTGGTTCAGTTGGTTGAGTGTCCGACTCTTGATTTCTGTTCAGGTCATNCTAGTTTATTTATTTATTTTAAAATTTTTAATGTTTATTTAATTTTGAAGGAGAGAGAGAGAGAGAGACAGAGCATGCATGGGGGGAGGGGGAGGGAGAGAGGGAAAGGCAGAATCCCAAGCAGGCTGCAGGCTCTGAGCTTCAGCACAGAGCCCGACGTGGGGCTTAAACTCACAAGCCATGAAATCATGACCTGAGCCGAAGTTGGACACTTAACCGACTGGGCCACCCAGGCGCCCCAAGTTATTAGTTTAAAGTAATCTCTATACCTCACATGGGGCTCAAACTCCTAACCCCAGATCAAGAGTCAAATGTTGTACCAACTGAGCCACCCAGGCACCCCCTTATTGGAAAATTTTAAAGGTTCACCAGTAGGAAACAGTGTGGGTGTGTCCACTAAGTGGGGCAAGGTGTCACTCAGACTTTTCTTCTTCCCTGAACCACTTGCATTTAGTTGCAGAAATCATGACTCTTCACCCCGAAGTATTTCAGGATACATTTCCTAAGAACAGGAAGGTTCTCTTACACAACCGCATTGCAATGTTCAAATGTAGAAAACTGAACATTGATCAAAGGCCAATAGCTCATTCAGTACATGCTCATATTTTGCCAGTTGTCCCTATAACATCCTCTATGGCAGTATTATCTCTTCCAGATTCACACGTCATGCAGTTGTCATGTTTCTTTATCCCCCAGTAATCTGGACAGTTCCTTAATCTTTGTCTTTTGTGACCTTGACATTTTTTTGAGTCAGTCTCATATCATGATCCCTCATGTGAGTTTGATCTAATTCAGGTTATGCATTCTGGGCACATGAAGTCAGGTCACCCTTGTCAATGATTTTGACTTTGATCACATGGTTCAAGTGGTTTCCACCAGGGGCGCCTGGGGGGCTCAGTTGGTGAAGCGTCCGATTTCTGCTCAGGTCATGATCTCTCTCTTTGTGAGTTCGAGCCCTGTGTCGGGCTCTGTGCTGATAGAGCCTGGAGCCTGCTTCTGATTCTGTGTCTCCCTTTCTCTCTGCCCCTCCCCCGCTCACACTCCGTCTTTCTCTCAAAAATAAACAAAAAGTAAAAAAAAACACCACACACACTGTAAAGTTTCCTGCAGAGTGAGCCTGCGTGGTATTCTTCAACAAGCTTTCACCCAGCGATCTTAGCATCCTTTAGCGACTCCGGCCTGAGTCTGTGATTCTTATGATAGTTGGAATACAGTTAGTTTTCTAACTCTGCTGTTCCTTCAGTATTTATTAGCTGGCACTCTAGTGTAAAGAAGTGCTGTCCTTTTTACTTCTATTTGTTTGTAAGATTATCTGTTTTTTAGTATCATTCTGGACTTATGGATCCTTTTTTGTTTGTTTGTTTTTATTTTTGAGAGAGAGAGGAGGACAGAGGATCCGAAGCAGGCTCCACACTGACAGCAGAAAGCCCAATGCGGGGCTCGAATTCACAAATGGAGCCGTGAGATCATGACCTGAACCAAAGTGGGACGCTCAACCAACTGCGTCACCCGGGCTCCCCGATCCTTTTTTTTTTCAAGGTCGTAATTCATTTTGATTTCAAATTGCCCCAAATTTGGCCATTGGAAGCGCTGTCAATCTGGCCCCCCTGTGTCCTTTCTGACCTGTTTCCATCATTCTTCGAGCACCTCTTAGCTCTCAGCTGGCACATCCAGCTCTTCCTGCCTTATCTTTCACTTTCCTTGCCGTCACTCCAGGGAGCACTGCACAATAGTGTTTAGAAGCCAAGAGGGGCACCTGGGTGGCTCAGTCAGTTGAGCATCCGACTTCAGCTCAGGTCATGATCTCACAGTTTGTGGGTCCGAGCCCCGTGTCGGGCTCTGTGCTGACAGCTCAGAGCCTGGAGCCTGCTTTGGACTCTGTCTCCCTCTCTCTCTGACCCTCCCCTGCTCACCTTGTGTCTATCTCTCTCTCAGAAATAAATAAAACATTAAAAATATATAGTTTGGTGAGTTCCTTATAGATTCTGGATATTAACCCTTTATCTGATATGTCATTTGCAACTATCTTTTCCCATTCCGTNCCTCCGCGCGCTGCGGGGCCTGGGGCCGCGGGAGGGCGTGCGACACGGGGGCTGTAGGGGCGCCCGGCGGGACCACGCTGTTGCGGAAATAGCCTTTCGGGGCCTCTCTGCCCCCAGCCTTCTGTCCCCTGCGTTGCCCCTTGTTGACTTTTTTTTAAACCCTCCTTCAGGCAGCCCTCCAGGCTTACAACTGCCTTATAGCTTCTACCTCGGGATGCTCGGCAAAAATAGACCCTCCGCCGGCCTTCTCGGGTCGTTCTCCCTAAGGGGTTTCTCTCTCCCGGTACCGAACACGTGGTGCCTTGTCCTTGCCAACACCAACCACCAGGTCCCCGGTTCTCTGCCCTCACTTCAGACGCCAGCCACGGATGGGTGCCCGGGCCACCCACATTTCTGCCCCTCCGACTGTAAATTCCTGAGTTCCCACACCTACCCCCTCCAGGTCGGTGGTTGCCCCCAGAACACTCAGACCTCAGGGAAGGGCTTTCCTTACTGTTAGTGAAGGAGGCAGCTCAGGAACAGCCTGGGGAAGGGAAGCGCGGGAGGTGCAGAGCTCCGATGCCTTTTTCCGCGGCCCCACTCTGGCAGCACCTAACCCTGAACCCTTATGTTTCAGGGTTTTTAGGATTTCATTTAGAGACGTGGAGGGTGAGGCCGGTGTAAACCCTCTTCTAGGTTGGTTCCCAGCTCCCAGCCCCCATCCTGAGCCCTCTGGGAACCCACAATTGTCACCTCATTCACAAAAACTCAGCTGTGGTTGCCCTTGCCGGGAACTTGCAGGGGCTTAGGAACTTTGTGCCAGGAATTGGGGACAAAGACTCAATGCATTGTTTACTATACCACGCTCCCCCAAAGCCATAACCTGAGCTAATCCTGAGAAAGACTTCAGACAAATCCCAACAGAGGAGCATTCTACAAAATACTTCACCTGACCCTAACATTGTCCCAGTCATTCAAGACTAGGAGAATCTGAGAGGTTTTCACAGCCAAAAGGAGCCCAAATTTATGGCTATGTGTAACGTGGAGTGTGTCTGCCGGGCATCCTGGAACACAGAAAGAACATTAGGGAAAAACGGATAATCTGAAGTAAAGCTTCAGATAATATATCTATATAGGTTTATTAACTGTAACAAATATACTGTAAAAATGTAATATATTAATAACAGTAAAATGGTTTGTAGGAACTCCACAATCTTGCAAATTTTCTGTAAATCTAAAATTATTCTAAAAATAAAGCTTATTTTTAAAACAGACTTTGGAAAGGCCCTTCACTTTTCAGGACCCACCTTTAAAAGGCAAGGACAGAATTTGTAAATCACTTTCTTTTTTTTTGTTTTGTTTTTAATGTTGATTTATTTTTGAGAGACAGACAGAGTGCAAGCAGGGGAGGAACAGAGAGAGAAAGGGAGACACGNTTATTTTTAAAACAGACTTTGGAAAGGCCCTTCACTTTTCAGGACCCACCTTTAAAAGGCAAGGACAGAATTTGTAAATCACTTTCTTTTTTTTTGTTTTGTTTTTAATGTTGATTTATTTTTGAGAGACAGACAGAGTGCCACCAGGGGAGGAACAGAGAGAAAGGGAGACACAGAATCGGAAGCAGGCACCAGGCTCCGAGCTGTCAGCACGGAGCCCAACTCGGGGATCGAACCCACAAACAGCGAGATCATGAC
Organism: Crocuta crocuta; assembly: GCF_008692635.1. Lineage (NCBI taxonomy): Eukaryota > Metazoa > Chordata > Mammalia > Carnivora > Hyaenidae > Crocuta > Crocuta crocuta. Next base: position 3,707,863 of record NW_027530213.1, on the reverse strand, counting down.
TTGAGCTGAAGTCGGACGCCCAACCGACTGAGCCACCCAAGTGCCCCATACATCACCACTTTCTTGTACTTACTGTCAGTATGCTGGCAGGTAGGGAGAGGATACTAGAATAGAATCTTCTGTGAGATGCCGTAATGATGTCAGATACAATGGGAAGGTGAGGAAGTCCCCCACCCGTCAGAGCTGCAAAGGAAGTGATGCTGACCCGGCCCCTCAGTGCGTCAACCTGAGCAAGGAAATACGAGGGGTCAGAGTGAGGAGGGGAATGGGGTGGAATTTACTTGGGGGCGGCCCTGCGCTTGCTGGGAGGTTTCTTCCAGCCCCTCCTTCCACCAGGAGGAGTCCAGAAAGCGTGTTAGTCTGTGTCCTTGCATTTGGAGGACCCCGCGGACATGCGTCTGACATTCCCTAGGAAATCCAGTTGGACTGCCCCACTGCTTTGGTGGCAAGGCTCAAAACACGCAGCCGTCTGCAGTCCTTCTAGAGGTCCTTGAATCACTTGTGGGCCTTGGGGGAGAGGTGGAGACTGGCATCGATTCCCGGAGGGTCCTACCCAAAAGGGCTGCCTGGGGGCCGAGGGAGAAATGATGGATTTCTAGGGCTGAAGAAGTTGCAAGTTAACTCCCCAAATCAAGTTGCATTTGCCAGAATCAGGAGTTCCGCAGCCAAGAATTCTCCAAGTTGCAAATCTCCAGAGAAATTCCCAAAATACCCACGAGAGGAAATGGACCTGAGTAACAGCCCCGGGAGAGCATGGAGCGTCCCATGGGATGGATCAGACCTTGTCCCATCCCCCCACCTCTGCCACGTGGGTTGGACACTGAGCCCGTGGGGGTGGGGAGCGAGTGGGCAGGGCACCAAGGAAGTTAACAGAGGGCAGCAAACTCCGACCACCCCCCTTCCGGCCGGCAGGCCCCTGCGCTGCCCTGACCCACAGCTGGCCTGGGAATGGAGCTTGAAGGACCGGTTCATAGCTAGGACTGGAAGTATTCGTTTCTGAACGGAGACTGAGCTTGTGACCGAAAGTAACCCTCACATTATCTTCTACTGAAGATGAGCAGAACAGTTGGGGGCCTACGTTAGGGGTTGAATTATGCACCCCCTCCCCAAAGAAGATATTTTGAAGTCCTCATCTCCAGGGCTTTAGAATGGGACCTTATTATTGGGGCGCCTGGGTGGCTTAGTCGGTTAAGCGTCCGACTTTCGCTTAGGTCATGATCTCGCGGTTCGTGGGTTCGAGCCCCGCGTCGNAAAAAAAAAAAAAAAAGAATGGGACCTTATTTGGAAAGGGGGTCATTGCAGATGGAATGAGCTAAGATGAGGTGGTACCGACAGGGAGAATGCGGCAGTGACGACGAAGGCAGAGTCGGGAGGGACACAGCAATCCACCAAAGCGGGGAAGAGGCAAGAAGGACCACCCCCCACCCCGCACCTCTGCAGGTTGCACAGGGAGCACAGCCCTGCTAAGAATCGCTAGTCCAATTCTAGCATCCAGACCCGTAAGACAGTAAAATGGTCGTTTTCAGCCACCCAGTGTGCAGTACTTTGTTACAGAAGCCCTGGGGCCGCCTGGGTGGCTCAGTTGGTTAGGCATCTGACTTCGGCTCAGCTCATGATCTCATGGTTTGTGGGTTCGAGCCCCGCGTCGCGCTCTGTGCTGACAGCTCAGACCCTGGAGCCTATTGCAGATTCTGTGTCTCTCTCTCTCTCTCTCTGACCCTCCCCTGCTTACACTGTCTCTCTTTCTCTCTCTCTCTCAGAAATTAAAAAAAAAAAAGAAGCCCTGGGAAATTCCTACAGCCTCTTAGAGCTTTCATCCGGGGCCCTGAGACTGTTCCCCTGGATGCACTTAAAGAGATGGTGAAAGGGAACGTTGGGTTCAGCATGTTGCATGAGTCACGCATACAGTATACCACTTCCTCCAACTGTCCTGTCCAATAAATCTCCCCAAAGAACCAAGGGAGTGTGACGGGCTCCTGGCATCCAAGCCTAGGCCCATAGGAGGTACCAAAGGAAAGGGGACAACATATAGTGATGACAAACTCAGGCTCCGCTTCCAAGAACGTAGCCCGCAGATATAGTCACATATGCGCAAAAGGGGGTGCGCCTGCGTACGGTTATTCGCTGAAGCGTTGTGTGTAGTAACACAAGGTTGGAAACCACCTGAGTGTGCATCGGGGCGGGGCGGGGGGGCGGTTAAGTAGATGTTGGTACTCCACACTCTGGCACACTGTACAACTCTTTAAAAAAAGAAAAGAAGCAGCAGCTCTCTGTGAATTGGTATAGAAATAGAAATATCTAGGGGCACCTGGGAGGCTCAATCAGTTAAGCATCAGGCTCAGGTCATGATCTCACGGTTCATGAGTTCAAACCCCGTGTTGGGCTCTGTGCTGACGGCTCGGAGCCTGGAACCTGCTTCGGATTGTGTCTCCTCTCTCTGCCCCTCCCCCGCTCGTGCTCTGTCTCTGTCTCCCTCAAAAATAAATAAAAACATTTTTAAAAATTAAAAACATTAGAAATATCTGCAATATAGTAATCTACCTTCTGTGCTAAAGGCAGAGAGGCTGATAAGAAAATATAAGCGTATTTGTTTATATTTGCGTAAAGAACCCCGAAGCCTGCACAAGAAGCTTTAAAAAGTTGGGGGCAGGGGAATGCAGAGGCAAGTGTCAGGAAGAGGAAGGGGACTTTTCACTGTCACTTTTTATGCCGGGTTGTTTTTGAGCCATGTGAGCACACGATCTACTAATAAAAGGAAATGAAGTGTGAATAAGGAGAATGTGGAGACAACTGATTTTCTGGAGTGAGGAGTGACTGAATATAGAGCTGACCTTTGATAAACACGGGTCTGAACTGAGCAGGGGGCCACTTATATGCAGATTTTTCCAGATTTTTCTCCATAAATACAGTATAGTGCTGAAACGGATTTTCTTTTATGGTTTTCTTAATAATATGTTCCTTTCTCTAGCTTACTTTACTGTAAGAATACAGTATACAGTATGTTTAACACCCAAAGTGAGTGTTAATCGACTGCTTATGTTATCAGCAAGGGTTCTGGTGAACAGTAGGCTATTAGTAGTTAAGTTTTGGGGGGAATCAAAAGTATACTTGGGGCATCTGGTCGGTTAAGCATCTGACTCTTGATTTCAGCTCAGGTCATGATCTCACAATTCATGAGATCGAGCCCTGCATCAGGCTCTATGCTAAGTGTGGATCATGCTTGAGATTCTCTCTCTCCCTCTTTCTCTTTCTGCCCCATTCCCTACTCATACTTGCATTTGCACGCTCTCTGTCTCTGTGTCTCTGTCTCTGTCTCTCCCTGTCTCTCAATATAAATAAATAAATAAACTTCAAAAAAAAGAATTATATGCTGGGGCACCTTGGGTGGCTCAGTCGGTTAAGCCTCCAACTTCGGCTCAGGTCATGATCTCACAGTTTATGAGTTTGAGTCCCATGTCGGGCTCTCTGTGCTGACAGCTCAGAGCCTGGAGCCTCCTTCGGATTCTGCATCTCCTCTCTCTGCTCCTTCCCAGCTCACACTCTTTCTCTCCCTCTCTCTCTCTCAAAAATAAACATTAACAAAACATTTTTAAGTTATATGCAGATTTTTGACTGGATGGGAGGTACACCCCAAAACCCCCAAGCTATTCAAAGGTCAACTTGCATGGAATATCAAGTGACTGTGGAGATCCAGCACAGTCAGCCGGGAGGTTAGGAACTGATCAGAGAACCATCAGATGTTTTGAACCAGTACATAGTATCAGGAAAAATCAGTCGAGGCAGTATACAGTCTAGGTCAGGGGGAGGAGAGACTGACCTGGGGAAGGTGGGAAATGATGTCTGGGACCAGTAGTGGCAATAGGGCTGGAGATACAGGGTTTCTTTTCTTTTTTCTTTTCTTTTCTTTTCTTTTCTTTTCTTTTCAATTTATTTTTGAGAGAGAGAGAGAGAGTGAGCATGAGCAGGGGAGTGTCAGAGAGAGAGAGAGAGACACAGAATCTGAAGCAGGCTCCAGGCTCTGAGCTGTCAGCATGGAGCCCAACGCGGGGCTCGAACCCATGAACCATGAGATCATGACCTGAGCCGAAGTCCGACGCTTAACCGACTGAGTCACCCAGATGCCTCTAGACGTTTTCAAGAAAGATCTAAAATGAATAATTCCAGCTGAACTTCTTATACATCAAGTGCTGCTTGAAATAAATGGGTAATCATCGTGGAAGTTATTTTTGCCTTATGGGTATATTCCTTCTAACTGTTTCTGGCATACAAAATACTGTTTAAGGCTGCCTATGTTTTAGGCCTTTATTTTGAACTAGATTTGGAACTTAAAAAAATTTTTTTTAAATGGTTTATTTATTTTTGAGACAGAGAGAGACAGAGCATGAGCGGGGGAGGGGCAGAGAGAGAGGGAGCCACAGAATCTGAAGCAGGCTCCAGGCTCTGAGCTGTCAGCACAGAGCCCGACGCAGGCCTTGAACTCACAAACCATGAGATCATGACCTGAGCTGAAGTTGGACATCAACCAACTGAGCCACCCAGGCGCCCCTGAACTAAATTTGGGATTTATACTGACACCACAATGTATATTTCAGCTTCCTAAAGTATATGCTGCTAGTTTGAGGGTTTTTTCTCTACACCCTTATATTTAGGTACACTTTTGTTTTTAGTGCCTTTTTTTTTTGAGAGAGAGAGAACCCGAGCATGAGCGGGGAGGGGCACAGAGAGACAGCAAGCAAGAAAATCCCAAGCAGGCTCCACACTGTCAGCATGGAACCTGACACTGGGCTAAAACTCATGAACCCTGAGATCATGCTCTGATTCAAAATCAAAAGTCAGACTCTCAACCAACTGAGCCACCCAGGCACCCATATGTATACTGTTTTTTGAGTTATTTCCTCAGGTTGCAGACTCTAACAATATTTTCTGTTGTGTTCAGTGAAAATTTTTGGCTCTATATGTGGTAAACATTCCAACTTACATCAACCGAAACATACCTGGTTCTGGTGCCCTTTTATTTTTGTTTTTTTTTTTGAAAGTTTATTTACTTTGAGAGAGAGAGAGACAGCACCAGCAGGGTAGGGGCAGAGAGAAGGAGAGAGAGAGAGAATCCCAAGCAGGCTGCATAATGTCAGCACAGAGCCCAGTCCAGGGCTTGAACCCACAAACCGTGTGATCATGACCTGAGACAAAACCAAGAGTCAGAAGCTCCACCAACTGAGCCATGCAGGGCCCCCTGGCGCATTTTTAAAATTAAAGATCTTCATTGCCCCCTAGAGCGTTAGTATTATATCCATATATTCTTAATTGGTATTATTTCATTAACTCAACAAATATTTATTGAGCATCTATTATGAGATATGGTGTAGCAAAGATTTGTAGTTGTCTCTTAGTATCCAATCTCTCCTTCCTCCACAATAACAGAGTTTTCAACTGGATGCAACGTAGTGCAAAATAATTACTGTACTTCCCAGCCTCTCTCGCGGTTAGCGTGGACCTGTAGGCAAGTGCACAACAGGATGTGAGCAGAAGTGATGTGTGCAACATTTGGATCTTATTCTGAGAGAGAGGGGCAATGCCCTTCCCCCCTCTCTCCGTCCTGCTACTCTGAACACGGACAGCGTGAGAGGCCATCTTGGATCATGAGTCATGAGGATTCTGGTAGCACCTCTCGGAAGGTGGAGGAACAAGACAGGGGAGCCTGGACCTGCACAATCTCATTGAGCTGGACTCCCTTCCAGCTCCGGACCGCCTCTGTCCACACTGTTATGTGAGAAACAGACTTCTATCTTGTGTAAGTCACTCTCACTTGGGGTCAGTAAAGCACAACCAAACCTGTAGCCACGCTAATACGCAGAGATTGTTCTGGGTTTGGGAATACACAGTGAAGGACATAGCTCCCCTCTACTGGGGAAGATACATGCTTTAAAAAGTAATACAATTTGTTCATTTAAAGGTATTTATTGGGGCACCTGGGTGGCTCCGTCAGTTAAGCATCCATCTGACTTGGGCTCAGGTCATGATCTTGCAGTTCTCAAGTTCAGGCCCCGCACCGGGCTCTCAGTTGTCCACGCAGAGCCTGCTTTGGATCCTCTGCATCCCTCTTTCTGCCCTTGTGTGCCTGTTCTCTCTCTCTTTTTCGATCTCAAAAATAAATAAACATTTAAAAAATAGTAAAAGAAAAATAAAAGTCATTTATTGAGTGTCCACTATGTACCAGGCGCCTGTTGTGGGAGTATCCAGCTAAAGCTGAAATAAGGCCGTGAGCAGGAAATGAGCAAGGTCATTTCCCAGGTACTATAAGGAGAGGCAGAGGCACAATGGTTCAGGACAAATGGCTCCAGAGAGACAAGGAAAGACCCCAAGAGCCCTGTATTCGTTTGCAGGGTCCACCATAACAAAATATCACAGACTGAAAGATGTAAACCATAAGAACGGAGTTCCTCACAGGCTAGAGATTTGGCATCAAGGTGTTGGCAGGGCCAGTTTCTTGTGAGGGCCTCTCTCTTTGGCTCGTAGATAGCTGTCTTCTCCCTGTGTCTTCACGTGGTCTTCTTTCTGCCTGTGTCTATGTCCTAACTTCTTCTTCTTGTAAGAGCCAGTGAGGGTGCCTGGCTGGCTCATTCAGAAGAGCTTGCAACTCTTGATCTTGGGGTTGTGAATTTGAGCCCCACGTTGGGTATAGAGATTAGTTTAAAAAATAAAAACATATTTTAAAAAGAAAGAACTCTAAGAGTCATGTTAGACTAAGACCCACCCATATGACCTCATTTGACCTTAATTACTTCTTTCAAAACCCTATCCCCAAGTAAGGGGAACCCTCTTGCACTGTTGGTGGGAATGCAAACTGGTGAAGCCACTTTAGAAAACAATATGGGGGTTCCTCAAAAGGTTAAAAATAGAACTACCCTACAACCCAGCAACTGCACTACTAGGTATTTACCCAAAGGATAAAAAATACTAATTCAAAGGGGCACAGGCACCCCCAATGTTTATAGCAGCGCTATCAACAATAGGCAAATTATAGAAAGAGCCCAAATATCCATCAGAGAAAGACAAATACTATATGATTTCACTCATATGTAAAGTTTAAGAAACAAAACAGATGAACATTGGGAAAGGGAAAAAAAGAGAGAGAGAGGCAAACCAGAAGAGACTCTTAACTATAGAGAACAAACTGTGGGTTGATGGAGGAAGAGAGTGGCGGATGGGTAGAATGGGCATTAAGGAGGGCGCTTGTGATGAGCACTAGGTGTTGTAAGTGATGAGTCTCTAAAATCTACTCTGGAAACCAGTATTACACTATATGTTAACTAACTAGAATTTTTTTTAATGTTTATTAATTTATTTTGAGAGAGAGTGAGCAAGCTTGGGAAGGGCAGAGAAAGAGAAAGAGACAGAGACAGAGACAGAATCCTAAGCAGGTTCCTCACTGTCAGCACAGAGCCTGACTCGGACCTATATCTCACAAACTGCAAGATCATGACCTGAGCCAAACCAACTGAGCCACATGGCGCCCCAACTAACTAGAATTTAAGTAAACACTTCAAAAAAATTAAAAATAAAAACCTGTTTCCAAATACAGTTATGTTCTGAATTAATAGGCGGGGGGGTGGTTAGGATTTCAACATATTAACTTGGAAGAGACATGGTTCAGCCCACAACAGGCTCCTTTTTCTGGGGTCCCGGTTGCAAAGCACAGAGCCATGCCTGTCCCCCATGCAGACAAGACAAGAAGGGGTCATCACAGTGGGCTCAGCTGAGCTGTGAAGGCTCTCAGGCGTCATGCGTTCAGTCTCCCTCCTGGAGAGCCAGGCCAGGTCCCGCTGGCACATAGCTGGGTTCACTGTGGGATCCCAGGGGGTGGAGACAGGTGGGTGAGCACGTCCCTGGAGCTCCCGGATGGAGCCTGAGCCCCGGGGTGAACGTATGACAGCGTCCACAGGAAACAGCAAAAGAGCAAAGCAGAGGTGCCAAGTCAGCAGACCAGAGGTGCAGGGCTGAAGCTTAGGGCAAAGCCAGGCGCAGAACAGGCGATGGGGACATCAGAAAGGACGGGGGCCGGGATGGAAATATCCATCCAGGTTGTATCCTCGCCAGCAGAAAGGTGAGCTTGTAGGGATAATCGGCTCATGTCATGGAGTTATGTGATGATTTCAGGGTCTTGCCCTGCGGGACAGACCCCCCATCTTCATGTGCCCGTATAGACATGCTCCACACATCCTCGGGGAAATGATCTCCCTGACCATGTACTTCTGCCAGCCTGGGAAAATAATGGACTGATGCCTGTCCTAAGTGTGAGCCTCAACCCACCAGGGAGACCGCTCAGAAGGTTGCAACACTTCATTCAAAAATCTATGCCTGGGGCACCTCGGTGACTCAGTGGGGTTAAGCATCTGATGCTTGATTTCAGCTCAACTCATGGTCTTGCAGTTTGTGAGTTAGAGCTCCGAGTAGTGCAGAGCCTACTTGGGAGTCTCTCTCCCTCTGTCTCTGCCCCTCCCCTGCTTGTGCTCTCTCTCTCTCTCAAAATAAATAAATAAACTTAAAAAAAACAAAGGCTATGCCCATTCTCTGAGAGTGCTCTCCACTCTTCATCAGAGAGAANAGCCACCCAGGCGCCCCATTGGTCTTTATTTCTAAAGGTTAGAAAAATATATACATTACTGTACAGGGACACATGGGTGGCTTAGTCGGTTAAGCATCTTATTGGTTTCAGCTCAGGTCATGATCTTTTGGCTTTGTGAGTCCGAGCCCCACATCAGGCTCTGTGCTGGGCATGGAACCTGCTTGGGATTCTCTTGCTCTTCCCCTCTCTCTGCCCCTCCCTCACTTGCTTGCTCTCTCAGAATAAATAAACACTTAAAAGTACTTTAAAGATTACTGTATATTTTCAGGAGCCATAGATGTCTAGGATTGTCCTACTTTTTCTTTCTCGTGTTTCCCATACTTCTCCAAGTTCCATTAAAATATAGATACACAGAAAAGTGTCTTCACTTTCAACACCATAAAATCTTAGAGAGGCAGAATTTACAGGGAGGGTCTTAATTTCAACTTCTCAGAATAGAAGCAGAGTTTCTGAGGGACCCAGAGCCTGAACGGTTCATTTGAGAATGAGCTATGGTCATGCGGCTATTATCCATTCAATTCCTCAGCATAATTTATCTTTCATATCAATAGCCCCCTGGAAAGCCAGTGTGACAGTAAAGTGACACCAATTCTGACAAATGACAGAGGGAGTTCTGTCTTCTGTGTGGCATGCTTGCTAAGCCTCAGACTCCAGTGAGTCTACCTGGGTTCGTGTTCTAGTTCTGATTTTCTGGGTGATTTTGAAGTAATGATTTTTTTTCTTTTTAAAAAATATTTATTTTTGAGAGAGAGCAAGAGCAAGAGCAAGGAAGGACCAGAGAGAGGGAGACAGAGGATCTGAAGCAGGCTCTGCCCTGAGAGCATAGAGCCTGATGCAGGATTCAAACTCACCAACCATGAGATCATGATCTGAGCCAATATCAGAAGTTGGACACTTAACTGACCGAGCCACCCAGGTGCCCCTCTTGAAGTAAAGAATTAACTTCTCCATGCTTTGGTTTCCTTACCTGAAAATTTTAGATAATACTCCCTGGGGCAACTGGCTGGCTCTGTCGGTAGAGCAAATGAATCTTGATCTTGAGGTTTGTGAGTTTGAGCCCCATGTTGGATGCAGAGATTACTTAAAAATAAAATCTTAAAAAAAATACTCTTTCCCTTACATGTTTGTGAGGACTAAGTGAATTGATATCCATAAACCATAGTGCCCACGACACAATAAATGCTCAATAAATGTTAGCCAAAGTTAAGGTTATCACATTAGCTATTATTAATGCAGTAGGTGAGTCATTTCCTGAGCCTCTGTTACCTCATCTGTGAAATGGAGAGAAGCCAGGAAGGACACCATCTCACTTCCTGCTCTGGCTTCTTGACTTCTGGCTCAAGTATCTTGCTTGGCCCTTTGGGTTTTTTTGGTTGTTGTTTTCATTTGGTTTTGGTTTTGGTCAGATAGCACTGGGAACCACCAGGCAAGCTGTAACTCATAGGGGTTCCCTTGTTCTCTTCTAAAGATACCTGGAAAGAGGGAAGCTCATTGCAGTCATTAACTCGAGGGACAGTTTAGAGATGACCACGTGGGATGCAATAGTGTCCTGGAGCTGCCGGAACAAATGACCACACACTGGATGGCTTAATATAACAGAAAGTTATTCTCTCTCACAGTTCTGGAGACCGGAAGTTGGAGATCAAGGTGCCTGTAGGGGGCTTCCTGCTGGAGGTTTCCTGGGAACCCGTGGCATGGCTCTCTGCTAGCTTTGGGAGGCTGCCGGCCATCCTTAGCGTCCCTTGTCCTGTGGATATATCCTTCCCATCCCTGCCTCTGTCTTCACACCTCCATCCTCTCCATGTGTCTCTGTGTCTCACATCTTCCTTTCCCCTTCACTTATGATTTCTTTAATGAAGGCACCTGTCATTGGATTTAGGGTTCACTCTGAATCTAGAATGATCTGCTTTCGAGATCCTTAACTTCATTACATCTGCAAAACCAGAAACCAAAACGAAACTGAAACACCCTCTCTAAGTAAGGTCTTACGTAAGTTCTGGACTAGGACGTGGCCACAGCTTTTCGGGAGGACACAATTCAACCCACTACAGGGCAATACGATCCTCCTTACCTTAGCACGTGCCTTGTGCGGATAAAACATGCTGCTTTCCGTAGTCTTTCATTTTGGGTGTTAAGTCACAGAGCATACTTAAATTGGACAGCTCCAAAGTTTTCTTTGTCGTTCAGAGCAAACCGTAGGCACAGCCACACCCTGAGCTTCTACCACATCAGATGCTGTTCTAGGCACCGGGATACAGTGGCGAGTGAAAACAGACAAGAGCCCCACCCCCATCGAGCTGACAGCCTCGGGAGAGAGGCAGACATAAGTGTAATAAATACATATTAAAATATAACGTGTTAAATGTGATAGTGCTGTTGAGAAAAATAAAGCAGAAAAGGAAGGATAGGTCAGACCGAGGGGTGTGTATGTGTGTGTGTGTGTGTGTGTGAGAGAGAGAGAGAGAGAGAGAGAGATGCTTGAAACAGGTGTGAGGCTTCATCCTCAAGGGGCACCTGAGCAAAGACCTGAGGAAGGTGAGGGACAAACTGTGTGGATATACAGAAGGAAGGCGTTTGGGGCAGAGCCCCCGACAGGTGCATGTGTCTAGGATGTTTCTGGTCCACAAACAGCCTAGAGGCCTGGGGCTTTACGGGGAGGGATGGAGGAGAGAGAGCAGCAAGTGAGATCTGAGAGGTAAAGGAGGTAGGGAGGAGGTCAGGGAGGTCAGGGAGGACCATTGTGATGGTCCTGGCTTTATTGCAGGGAGTATCTGGAGATGGTTCTAGCATCCAGATAGTCAATACATAAGCTATGGACATCCGCAGACACAGGGAGAAGCTTGTTACAAATGTTTACAATATCCACTTCTTTTCACACCTTGAAAGCAAATTCCTTGTTGATTTTTTTTTTTTTTTTCAAAAGCAAGCTAGGGTACCTGGGGGCTCAGTCACTCAGGGATCCGACTCTTGGTTTCGGCTTATGTCATGATCTCCTGGTTCTTGAGATGGAGCCCCCTAGTGGGGGCTCTCTCTCTTTCTCTCTCTCTCTGCCTCTCCCTCACTCACACTTGCTCCCTCTTTCAAAATAAATAAATAAACTAAAATTTTTAGAAAAGCAAACTCAAGCTTTAAGAATTCAAAACCAAGGGGGCGCCTGGGTGGCTTAGTCGGTTAAGTGTCTGACTTTTGCTTAGGTCATGACCTCGCGGTTCGTGGGTTCGAGCCTCGCGTCGGGCTCTGTGCTGACTGCCGGCTCAGAGCCTGGAGCCTGTTTCAGTCTGTGACTCCCTCTCTCTCTGACCCTCCCCTGCTCACGCTGTCTCTCTCTCTCTCCTAGAAATAAAAAAAAAAAAAAAAAAGAATTCAAAACCAAGGGCACCTGGGTGGCTCAGTCCCCTAAGTTTCTGACTTCGGCTCAGGACCTGGGTTCGAGCCCTACGTCGGGCTCTGTGCTGACGGCTCAGAGCCTGGAACCTGCTTCAGATTCTGTCTCCCTCTCTCTACCCCTCCCCTTCTCATGCTCTCTCTGTCTCTCAAAAATAAATAAATGTTTTTTAAAAAAAAGAATTCAAAACCAAATGTATCTATCTAGGAGTTGTACTTCTGAATATATACCAAAAGAATTGAAAGCAGAAGCTCAGGTGAACACTGTTCATAGCAGTATTATTCACAATCGCCAAAAGACTGAAACAACCGGGATCCATTGACGGACGAATGGATAAACAAAATAGTTCTATCCACACGATGGAATATTATTCAGCCTTGAAAAGGAAGGAATTTCTGACCCCCACTACAGCCTGAATGAACCCTGAGGACGTTAAAGCAAAGTGAAACAAAAGGAAAAAAAAACTGCATGATTCCACTTAGAAGATACATCTAGACAATCATTCATAGAACAGAAAGTAGAATAGAGGTTCCTTTTTAACAGAGGTTAGAATAGAGGGCAGAGGGAGAGGGAAATGGGAATTGTTTAATGGGTACAAAGTTTCAATTTGGGAAGATGAAAAAGTTCGGGAGACGATGGTGGTGATGGTCGTACAAGAGAGTGAATGTACTTAATAGCACTGAATTATACACTTAAAAAGACTTAAAAACCCCCATTGTGGACTAAATAAGTGACAAGAGTAAAAGGAATATAATCAATGGTATTGTAATGGTGACTATGGGGACAGACGGTAGCGACACTTGCGGTGAGCACAGCATCACTTACAGAGTTGGTGAATTACCCTTCTGTACACCTGTAACTCATGTAACATTGTGTCAACTACAATAAATGGTAGATTTTATGTTATTCATATCTTACCATGATTTTAAACAATAAAAATGAATTCATGTTTAAAAAACAAAAATATCCCAATGCATCTTATTCCCATGGAAAAAATATACTTTTTGTTTTGTCTCCGAAAGAAAACAATCTCCTAGGAAATAATATCAACAGCAATCACAACATCTTCTAGCTTCTAAATCAGCTTTGGGAGTTTTGGAGCACTTGGTGGAGAAGAGAACGGGAAACAGGGTCTGTCTAAACACAAGGAGAGGAAACACTCATTTCCCTGCGTGTCTTCCACACTGTTTATGTAAAAATATTCTGCCCTCTGAGATGTTTTGACTTTTGGCATCCTCCTCCTAGGCAAGCCGGAAACCCTGAGGGCTGACATCTTTACTCTTTGTTTCTAAGTAACACTGAAAGTCAGCATGCGGAAAAATAATTTTTAATAGAAAAGAACAGAGCAAGAAATAGAACCTCAGTTTTATCTGTTTCCCACATCACCTCCCAGGCAGGAGGAATTCATACACTTGAAGTTATGCAATTTTTCCCAGTTTATCAACCAAGGGTCTAATTAGATTTCTATACCCTTTGGCCAATCACTTCCTTTATCATAAACATCTTCCTTGGACCGAAAAAAGTTTAAGAAATAATTGTAACATACTTGATAAGACACAAGCCCTTTGAATTCCCAACTACCTCAACAGCAGTTTGTTACTGTATTTTTCCGTCTTTTCATTATATATATTTTTACAATTTTTTAATGTTTATTTATTTACTTTTGAGAGAGAGAGAGAGAGAGCACAGTGGGAGAAGGAGCAGAGAGAGAGGGAGACACAGAATCCAAGAAGGTTCCAGAATCTGAGCTGTCAGCCCAGAGCCTGATGCAGGGTTCAAACCCATGAACCATGAGATGATGACCTGAGCCGAAGTCAGATGGTTAACTGACGGAGCCATCCAGAAGCCCCCTGTTACTATATTTTAATTCCGCTACCTGCAGAAAGAACTTAAAAAAAAAAATTCTGTATTGCCAATGACTTTGTTTTACGTTAAATGCATTTTCAGCAAAAACATGCATAGCTCTTCATTTTCATTATAGTTTGTGGAGTTATACTCCACCTCTTTGAGGGTGGCGTAGTTGCATAAATCATTTGTTACTCTTCTGTTAAGGAGACTTGCTTATTCTTCTCATTCAATATTTATTGGTTATCAGCCTGAACTCACTGATATTTAATGTATACTTTGGGCTATATCCTATACTACTTTATATTATTGCTCAAATTGTCCCTGATCAGCCAGGACATGTGGCCTTTCATATGCTTGGCAGAAGGAAGAAAAATACAAAAGATATGAAAGAATGCTTACTGTGTACAGGTGCTGTCTTGGGTCCTTCTTGTTCTTTTTCTTTTCTTTTCTTTTTAGTTTATTTATTTTGACCGAGAGAGAGACCATGAACAGGGAAGGGGCAGAGAGAGAGGAGAGAGAGGATCCCAAGCAAGCTCTGCCCCGTCAGCCCAGAGCCTGGTGTGGTGGGAGCCCCCCTGGTGTGGTGGGATCCGNTATTTATTTTGACCGAGAGAGAGACCATGAACAGGGAAGGGGCAGAGAGAGAGGAGAGAGAGGATCCCAAGCAAGCTCTGCCCCGTCAGCCCAGAGCCTGGTGTGGTGGGATCCAGGGCTCCAATTCATGAAACGTGAGACCATGACCTGAGCCGAACCCAAGAGTAGGACGCTTAACCGACTGAGTCACCCAGCACCCCCTTCTTGTCCTTTAAACTTACTTTAGTAGCATTCAGTTTCTGAAGCCCATGTGGCCGCAGGAGTACAGGTACTGGTTCTCTAACCAGATGGCGACTTTACACCAGTTACCTAACCTCTCTGAACCCCAGTTTCTTTTTTTAAATTTTTTTTTAACATTTATTCAGTTTTGAGAGACAGAGAATGAGTGGGGAAGGGGCAGAGAGAGAGGGAGACACGGAATCCGAAACAGGCTCTGAGCCATCAGCACAGAGCCCAATGCAGGGCTCGAACCCACAAACAATGAGATCATGACCTGAGCTTAAGTCGGATGCTTAACCGACTGAACCACCCAGGTGCCCCTGAACCCCAGTTTCTTAATCTGTAAGATGAGAATAACGCCTATTTGCAGGGTTGGGATGAGGATGAAACTGAAGATTTACAAATTAATTACATGCCCCACAAAAATAGCAAATGGTTCCAATTGTGTGAGGTGCCTGGAATGGTCAGAGGCACAGCAAGAGTAGAATGGTGGTTGCCAGGGGAAATGGCGAGTTCATGTTTAATGGGACAGAGTTTCACTTGGGGATGATGCAGACATTCTGGGGATGGACAATGCTGACGGATGCACCTCAGTGTGAATGTACTTAAGGGTGCAGAGTTGGATTTGAAAATGATTAAAATGGTAAATATTGTCATGTGTATTTTACCCCACGCAAAAATATTTGCTTATTGTTTAAAATTTAGAAAACATTTTGGGTCGCCTGGGTGGCTCACTCAAGCGTCAGACTTCGGCTCAGATCATGAGCTCATGGTCCATGAGTTCGAGCCCTGCCTAGGGCTCTGAGCTGACAGCTCGGAACCTGGAGCTTGCTTTGGATTCTGTGTCTCCCTCTCTTTTCTGCCCCTTCCCCTCTCATGCTCTCTCTCTCTCAAGAATAAATAAACATCAAAAAAAAATTTAAGTAAAATAAAATTTAGAAAACATCTTTAAAAAATGTTTTAAATCCTTAGTAATCCCAATAGTCAGTGGCCACCTCTGTTTTGTCATTTGTAGCCTCTTTATGGCTTGGGTTCTAGTCATCCAATTTTGTTCTTTCAACATTACACAGATGTATCTCTCTGAGCTGTTGAAAACTCAATAAGCCTTTTTATTGGCATCATGATATTCCATCATCACTAATTTTAGCCATTGCCATATGTTTAGACATATTTTCAACATTATAAATAACACCATAATAAACATCTCTGTTTATCAATGTCTTAAGAATTTTTTTTCATGTTTATTTATTTATTTTGAGAGAGAGAGCACATGTGCAAGCCGGGGAGGGGCAGAGGGAGAGAGGCAGAGAGATACTTGAGCCAGAAGCTTTAACCAACTGAGCTACCCAAGTGCCCCTAATATATCTCTAACTTGGTCCCAGAAGGAGAATTATTGAGCAGGGAGGTGACCATCTTTAAGGCACATGGTCTATGTTGTGGTCCCTTCTCAGAAAGGTAACCTGACTCCATCACCACGGACTACGTGAAAGACCCCATTTTAAGGCACCCACAGGTGCCTATATTTAAGGTTGCCCAATGTTAAATATGGTATTTTATTGTTGTAATGTTGCCTGCCAATGTTCTTTGACTTCCTCTACCCCCCTGTTATACTCAATGTCATCTTTAGTCATTCGTATGAAATATTATATAGTAAGCCTATTTATTAATCCCCCCTCTGTCAGGGGGGATTTATTGTCAAAAAAATCTGTTGCTTTAAAAAGTTTTTTAATGTTAATTTTTAAGCGAGAGAGACAGGCAGACAGAGTGTGAGCAGGGGAGAGCAGAGGGGGAGAATCCCAAGCAGTTTCCAGGCTCTCAGCTGTCACCACAGAGCCAGAAGTGGGGCTCGAACTCACCAACCAAAGATCATGATCTGAGCCGAAGTGGGCGGCTCAACGGACTGAGCCCCCCAAGCGCCCCCAAANGTCAGTGGGGCTCCGCGAGCTGATGCAGAGTAAGCAAAGGGCCCCCAGGCCAGGCCCGCGGCCTTCAGGGTTCGGTCGCCCGGGCAACTGATAAACCAGCGTCCTTCCCGCCGGACCCCGCGCTGGTGACGGTGGCGGCCGCGCGCCCGCGTCCCGCTCCAGCCCTGCAGCCCGGCGGCGAG
>NW_027530213.1:3690386-3690967 GCF_008692635.1 Crocuta crocuta | reverse complement strand
GGAGGGACGCCCCACGCGCCTCCATGCGGGGACCCTCCTTCCCCCGGCCCGCGACGGCCGGCAGCGCGCTGCCTTCCCGCTCTCCCTCCGCGGCCTCCCACCGCCTGGAGGCGTCGCCGCGCCTCCACCCCTCCCGCTTCGCTCCGCGCCGTCGGGGCGTCCCGGGCGCCCCAGCCCCGCAGCCAGGAGGGTGCATGCGGGTCCCGAGACTTCCGCAGCCGCCCCCCCCGCAACTGCGCTGCCGCTTAAAAGCTGCGGAGGTGAGATCCTTCGGAAACCTGGGGACCCAGACGCTCCCGCAGCAACCAGAACCCCAAGGGCCGCGGGGAACCCTGGAGGGACGGGAAGAAACCGGGGACCCCTCCCCTCCCGCAACGGGCGGGGGACACCCNTTCCCCGCAGAAGCACACACCCCCCCCGCCGCCAGCACGCGGCCGCTTCCCGAGTCCCTTCCCGCCGCCCACTCCCCAGGCTTCCTCGCCCCCGCCCCGGGCGACCCTGGGTTTCCTTTGTCCCCTCCACACCCCTGCCCCGAGCTTCCAGAGTCCTCTCCAAGGATAGTCCCCCTGGGCCCCCCGCGC
>NW_027530213.1:3641791-3690318 GCF_008692635.1 Crocuta crocuta | reverse complement strand
CGGGGGGCCCAGAGCGGGGGGCCCCTGCCCCGCCGAGCCCCCCGAGCGCCGGGCGGAGCTCGGGAGCCCGACGGCGACGCGGGGCGAGTCAGGGACGCAGAGTCCTCTGGGTTTCGGGGTACAGTGCCGAAGCGTGGAGGCCCAGGAGAGCCCCGCGAGGAAACGGGCCGACGCTCCCGTTCGTAGCTCCGAAATTCACAGGGGTGGGAACGTTCACGTCTCCGGGCCTCGGCCTTACAGGGGATCCCCTCACAATGACTGTCACAAGCTTGGTGACGGTCTTTGCTGGCCCTGTGCTTGGGGCTCAGCCCTTTCAAGCTGGTACCATTAAAATCGAATTAGCCCGGGAGCGCCGTGCAAGGGGCTGGGTGGCTAGGCAGCCTGAGGGGAGAAATCCATTGGCCCCTTTTGCACCGTAGATCCCTGTGGAATCTGTTTGCAAAGTCAAGATCCTTCAGCAGCGGGGGTGGTGCGTAGAAATGAATGAGCGACAAAGTAGGCAGCCACAGTGGGGAGTCAAGGGAAGAAAGCAGGCAGGCGGGGGAGAATTCCCTCAACTCCTGGGACCTCTGATCATTGCATCAGATTTGGGACTTCTCAAAGCCCAATGAAGGCAGAGAACTGATAATGTGCAAGGAGAAAAAGAAAAAAGAACCCCCCCCCCCAAAAAAACGATACTGGTTTATTCACACACTGAGAACTGGAGAGAACTTTCTGGGGTATCCAGTGATCCTTTCTCAGGCAAACCTTAGAACTGATAAGAATGATAACTCTTACGATATTCTTTTTAAAGTTTATTTATTTTGAGAGGGAGAGAATCCCAGGCGGGCTGTGCGTGGTCATAGCAGAACCCCACGCGAGTCTCAATCTCACAAACCGTGAGATCGTGACCTGAGTCAAGAACAAGACTCGGCTACTTAACCGACTGAGCCACCCAGGTGCCCCTTAACGACATAATTTTGAAAGACAGCAGAAAATGCTGGGGTTCATCTCTGGTCCCTGCCTTTCCAGCCCCACACCATGGAGACCTTGGATCCTGACACCCCAAGAAACTGAGCTGCCTGGAACTGGAAGGCGGGTAAGGGTAAGGCGGGCATTGTGGTAGCCAACAGATCAGCCACAGAAGGTGGCACCAACTCAAAACTGGCCATGTCCCCCCCTCGGTGGTCTAATACAGAAGTGCCTGTGGGTTTGGGAATGGGAGCCTGGGTGAGCCCGCTGTTGATCAGACCTGAGTCACATGAGTGGATTGGGCTCCTACTTGCTTCTCTTTCTCTTTTCATGTTTATTCATTTTTTTGAGAGCAAGATGGAGACAGTGCATGAGTGGGGGAGGAGCAGAGAGAGAGGGAGACACAGAATCAGAAGCAGGCTCCAGGCTCCGAGCTGTCAGCACAGAGCTGGATGCAGGGCTCGAACCCATGAGCCTTGAGATTGTGATCTGAGCTGAAGTTGGGCACTTAGCTGACTGAGCCACCCAGGTGCCCCTGCTTGCTTCTGTCGCGAAAAGCAAAGCCTAGCTATGTCATAGTTCTTTCAAAGGCATTATGAGACAAAGAAAGGGAGATTTCTTTTATGTTGTTTTCTCCCCCCGTGCAAACCAGCAAGTAGAGAGAGGGGAGAAGGCTTCCTCTGTCTGCCCCCCCCCTCCTTTGAGAAAGGCTGAGGGTTCATTACTGCTGGGCTGGTACCACAGTGCAAATAAGGGCAGAGACCAGTCTGGGGTGCCCAGAAGTTGCTGTTAAAAGCCCACCATCTGGCCCTTTCTGAAGCAGGTTTGCTCATTTCTGCAAGCACTCCTGGGGTAATTCATGTTGTCTGAGCAAATACACTTCAGCTGAGGGCTTCGTGGGTAAAGATTAATCTCCACCTCTATTCTTTTGTTTCCTGCACTGGTAACTAAATGGCTTTATACTTACTGCAGTAATGGCTTGCTTTCATAGACTTTACCTTTCCTTCTTTAAATCTTCAAATGTAACTTGATGACTTTCATAATGCTAAATTACTAATCAGGCTAGGAAGGACCATGTATTTAATTTACGTAACATGTGGTATATGTTATGTGTGCAGTTATTTATAATATGATAAGAAATTCAGGTGCAGGAAAGCTGACCTTGGGCTGTATTTGGTATCCAGACTACTTTATTTAAATTAGCCTGGATAATGGAAGTTGTTCATTCAGTTACTACTATTTAAAGAATGAAACAAATACAATCTATATCAAATTAATGAGGGATGTGATTTTGTAGCCCAAATTAGTCTTAAATACATGCAATATCTAAATAATGGAAAACAATTTTATCGTTCGCATCCGAGCTGAAGTTCTTAAATATAAGATTTAAGAGGTGCTTGGGCAAGGGAGAAACTATAGAAGATTACAATTCTGCAGTTTTTTGTTAAATAAAATGTATATGGAGCAGTTGTTGCAAGCATAAAAATAAGTAGCACACTGCTTAATTAAGGCAGGTGGATTTTTTCCTATTCTGATGAGAAGGCTATCTGTGAGAAAAAGGAAGATTTCTTGCAGAAAATTGTTAAGGTGTAGTTAGCATGGCGTGCTGGATAAAGCAGGTGTGTCCATGGATGGTGGGGGTACCTTGAAGGGGGGGAGGCTGCAGCCCACGCCGCCCTGTACGCCTGCCCAGCTCTTTGCAGAGCCCAGTTGGCGGGGCGAAGTCAGCCGGCGGCGGGACCGGGAGCCAGAGCAAGGTGAGCGCAGCCCCGCACCGGGAGGCCCCGCGTCCGGCTCCACAGCGCCCTCTCCCGACAACGCGCGAGAATTCCTTGGCTCCAGAGCCCTGTTGTGTATTTCTCGAGAAATTGTAGGGCTGGATTCGAGGCCCTGTGCCCTGAGCAGTGGAGTCACCCTGACCCATTTGGTGTCCCTGCCTCCCCTTGGGAGCTCTCCTGACTGGGGAAAATGAACGACAGCCTAATCCTTTGTTGACCTCTGTTACATTTCTCTCGGTGCCTCTTGCCGACCTTGCAAGGGAGGGGATTCCCTAAAAGGAGAGGATGTCCGGTGATCTGAAACGAGGTGGGCCCTTCCTCCCATCTCACATCTTCCCACACCTTCACTTTGTCGGAGCCAGAGGCGACGTGGGGAGGAGACTGGAGACTCTCATGAGAATCTCTGCTTGTATCTCTTTTCTTACTCTTAAGGACACACACCTATTCACAGTCCTTACCCTTATACATTTCTGTTCACCTTGAATTATCAAAGTGTGAATGTTCGGACATTTCTGTCATCAGAAAATGATCTTTAATTAGAGGGTATTTGTAGCATAAAGTTCTTTATTTTGTTTTTATTTTTTCTTAGAGAAAGAGAGAGCATGAGTAGAGGAGAGGGGCAGTGGGGGAGAGAGAGACAGAGAGAGAGAGAGAATCTTAAGCAGGCTTCACGCTCCGTGCTGAGCCCGATGTGAGGCTCGATCCCATGATCCTGGGACCATGACCTAAGCCAAAATCAAAAGTCGAGTGCTCAACTGACTGGGCCACCCAGACCCCCACCCAGGCCCCCTGGCATAAAGTTTTTAAAGTTGTGTATGTTCGTGGGTAAAGTTTTACAGTTTTTAAAGGTGTGTTGTATGTTTCACAGAGTCTGGTTAGAATTACTCACTTTATTTTGTTTNACGTGGGGCTTGAACCCACAATCCGTGAGATCATGACCTGAGCTGAAGTCAGAGGCTTAACCAACTGAGCCACCCAGGTGCCCCTAAAATTACTCACTTTAAAGGAAGCTGTTTTTCTGTACTACCACTGCCTTGGTGTCGGCCAAAGTGTGTGCAGTGTTGCGTTCGACACTACCATCGCAGGATATAAAATCGCCTGTGACAGCCCAGGATTACTTCCTGTGGTAGAGTGAGCAATTAGGGCTATTTTAGAATGACAAATAAAATTTAACACAGACATGATTCTCTGGAGTCCTCAAAAAGTAAACATTTTAGAGAAGATTTTGCTCAAAGAGCCTCATTTTCTTTCCCTAACTTAGCTCAGCAGAGCATATTGTAAAAAATATGGTTGGCAAAATATAATGACATTTGGGGTGCCTGAGTGGCTCAGTCGGTGAAGCATCCAACTTTGGCTCAGGTCGTGATCTCAGTTTGTGAGTTCGAGTCCCGTGTCAGGCTCACNTGTGCACCCAGGTGCACTCTCAGAAATAAATAAGCATAAAAATATATATATATATATATAAAATGACATTTTTTTCACAAAGACCACGCACATCACTGCAGGATGGAATGATGTGATGATCACTCTAGCAGATTTTGTCTCCCTCTCCATCTGGCTCCTCCTAAACTCCATGCAGCCCAAGGGCTAGGGTTTCTGATCCGTGGCGCCAGCCCATTTCAGCTCACTTTCAGGCTGTCCCCGGATGACCTATCCCAAGATGCCCCACTCCCGCTTTCCATAGTAACCCTAAAGCTTTCAGAGCTCTAACATCAAATGGCAATTTCTGGCTTCTCAGCCCCTTAGATAATCTGGCTACGGTTCAGGCCAAATTCACTGAGATTCAGGACCTCACAGAATGGGCAGAATGGGGGGTCAGTCCTGGACAGGAAGTGTGTGCCTGTCCTTTATCTCCTTAGCATCTACTCTGGTCACAGCATGGACAAGCGTGGCACTTTCTCTCTCCCTCTCTCTCTCTCTGCTTCTGTCTTATCTCCATCGATGTTGCCCTTAGTTGCTCAGACTAACGTCCTTTTCCTCCACTCCTGATATCCAAGTGGTCACAGGGTTTTTTGATACTGAAGTGCCCTTGAGATCCATCTTTCCTTTCCCTTCCTGTCGCTGTCCAAATCTTTATCACCTCTTGCTGGGTGCCTCTGGCCCTTTACCTCCCCAACCTAGGCTATTCGCTGATCCCAGGGGCCACCACTATTCTTAAAATACAGATCTGACTGTTGAACTCCTGGCTTTAAAATCCTGGCCATGGTCTTCACTGCTGCCTCCGGAATGAAACCAAGACTCAAAAGTGGGTATTCAAGGTATCCTGTTATCAGGATTCAGCTTCTGGTTGGAGCCCATTTACTAACACAGCTTCTCATTCATTCTTCACTGTGCCCCTCACCCTTCCCCACCTGTGCCCCTCAGAATTTGATGCTCTTCTCTGCCAGGAATGATCTCAGAATCACACATTCAAATGCCACTGAGGTCTCTCTGTCAGACCTTCCATGAACTGTTCCCTCTTCCCTGCTTAGAATTGCTGACGTCTTTCTATATGNCATGACCTAAGTGAAAGGCGGACGCTTAACTGACTAAGCCACCCAGGCGCCCCTCTTTTCCCATTAGATTTAAAAAGCCTGAACTGGGGAGGCCTGGGTGGCTCAGACTTAAAATCAATAGGAAAAGACCATCCAAAGAGACAATAGGCAAACAGGTGATTCAAAGATGAGAAGGGACGCCTGGGTGGCTCAGTCAGTTAAGCATCTGACTCTTGAATTTGGCTCAGGTCATGATCCCAAGGTCGTGGGATTGAGCTTGAGATTCTCTCTCTTTCTCTCAAAAAAAAAAAAAAAAAAAAAAAAAAGCCTGAAGTGAAGAACTGTGTGAGATTGGACTCCTCTTTCCATCCTTAAATCCCTCACAGTGTCCGGGACATCACTGTCAACAGGAAGAGGAAGAGAGACTTATCAAATACTTACTGTTAAGGTGTTGGGGCACCTGGGTGGCTCAGTCCGTTAAGCATCCAACTTTGGCTCAGGTCATGATCTCTCAGTTCTCAGAGCCTGGAGCCTGCTTCGGATTCTGTGTCTCCTTCTCTCTCTGTCCCTCTCCCACTCTCCCTCCCTCTCCTCCCCTCTCAAAAATAAACATTAAAAATTTTTTTTGAAGAACCACAAATACTGTTAAGGTGTTTAAATTGTCTCTAAAATCGGTATTGGTACTAAGAAATGCAGACCACTTAGATTGTATTTTTTAGAATTTCAGGATGCTGCTTCAGAGGTTCCTTGACTATGTCTGTGTTTGATGTGTCTGTCTTTACAGCTTGAACCTGGTGGTGACCAGCAAACTCCCGGATCAAAGGGTGCCTTTGGGTTTCAGCATCCTGTAAGGTAACATGACTTCACAGCAAGAAGTATATTATTTGTTTTTAATAGAAGCATAAATATGCTTTAGTGTCTTCAACTGTGTACCTTCTCAACAAAGTGGAAAATAATTCAGTATATTCTCCTGTATTTAGTTCTTATCCGAAGGAGCTTCAAGAATATTTTCTTGGATTTCTGGAATTCATTCATTCATTCATTCATTCATTCATTCATTCATTCATTCAGTGTTCCAGTTGCAAATTGGATTGACCTCTTTCCTTTATGCCTTTTGTTTATACCTCTCGTTACATATTATGTCTTGTGTTAATTTTTTAAAAATATTTATTTTTGAGAAGGGGAGAGGCAGAGAGAGGGGGGTACAGAGGCTCCCAAGTGGGGCTTTGTGCTGACTGCAGAGATCCTGATTTGGGGTTCGAATCAACCAACCATGAGATCATGATCTGAGCTGAAGTCGGATGCTTACCCGACTGAGCCACCCAGGCACACCCCGTCTTGTGTTAAATGTAATTGGATATGAATTGTCTATGTGTATCTGCTTATTTACTTAAGTATTTAAGTACATTTCTATTTCTTTCCCAGGATATAAGTTAGCATATTGTCTAGAGCAAAGTAGACCTTCCAAATATGTGTGTGACTGAACAAGGGATTCGGTGGATGCTTCTCCCACCATTGGCTTCTCCCGCCCCCTCTGCTCCCATGAGCCTTCCTGGTGGTGATCGGGACCCTCACTTCTGTATCCCTCTCACATTTCATCCATTTTAGGCAGGTGGCTCATGCTCAGGATTTTTAAATCTGTGTCTCTGTCTCTTTCTCTCCCCATCTCTCATTTCCAGCAGCAATTCCTAGTCTGTACCACTGCTCCTCATCAAAGCAGTTTTACCCCGGTTATCCTGGAAGATTGGAAGGTTTAGTAAAAGCCAAAGATACTAATGGCTAGAGATGCAATTGAGAACCCTTCAGACTGGCCAGAGAGTGATTTCTGGAAAAGGGAAGGTTTCCTTGGGTCCCTTACACCTGTGGTCTTTATTCCCCATAGGACTGGGGAAGCTTTAACAGTACAGACACTGGGTGGCTCCCCTCAGAGTGCTGGCTCATTTGTTCTGGAAAAGGCCTAGGTATCTGTGTTCTTACAGTCTCCCAGGTGATCCCAGCATGCATCGGGGATGAACCTGCCACCCTCTCTCACGCCCTGAGAGCATCCACTGCCCCGCCCCCCATGGACCTGCCGCCCACAGATACTCTGCTGCTGCTCCCCAATTTTAGTTTCATGAAAAATGCAGCAACTGGGGAGGCGTGCATTACGAGTGAGTGCGCAACTTTATTTTATCTGTTCGTTACAGCAGATTTCAAACTTACACCAAAGTGGAGAGGATGGGCCAGGGACCCCGCCCCCGACATGCCTGTCACCAGCCTCCATAATTATCAACAATCTTCAGATCTGATGGTGCTTATCACCTTCTCCAATCAACTCTGCAGGGGTGCCCCGCTAGCTCAGTCGGTAGAGTGTNTAAAAAAAAATTAACCAGCTTTGCAAACAAGTAGTGATCAATTGATAATCCCTCTCAGTTCTTCAGAAGACCTCAGGGAAAAATGCAAATAACTTAGTGAGTGAAAGGCACAAGAATGAGAGATTCTGGGGAGAGTGGGGGTATGTTAAGTACTTTTCATGTATAACAGAAATCCTAAATTCTACCAAACCTGGATTTAGAGGCTCCAAATGTATATATTTAAGTTATTTCCTTTTCTTTCTTCTTTCCTTCTTTCATTTCTTCCTATTCTTTCGACTAGACAAATAGCCAGGGTTACCATTTTCTGTACTGGCAAAGAGAGGAGCCCACCCCATCACTTCTCTATAGCAACATCCAGAAAAATTAGCTGCTTCTCTAGACTGCGGCCTCAAGGTCCAGTTTCCTCCAGGGCCCAAAGGGCCACAACATTCCCAATGCTTAGGGGTGTTAGGGAGAGTGGGACGGACCTAACCAAGATGGAACATATATTCTCCAGGAGAAGTCAAGTTCTCCATTCGATCAGAGTGAGACCCTTCATCTTGAAACTCAGTGTTTGAATTTCCTCTTACCTTCCTGGAAGCAGACCTTTTCTCCTGTGTTGGTCTAAATTGATTTGCTCACTCACATGATAGCTCGTTTCTGAACTGGTGTGGGGTTCCTCACCAGGTCTCTCCACCTGCCCACAGTGTTGTGCTCTGGTGACTTAGAAAACACACCATGGGGCCCCTGGGTGGCTCATTTGGTTAAGCATCTGATTTAGGCTCAGATCATGATTTCATGGTCATAAGTTCAAACCTCATATCCGGGCTCTGTGCTGATAGCTCAGAGCCTGGAGCCTGCTTTTGATTCTGTGTCTCTGCCTCTCTCTGCCCCTCTCCAGCTCACAATCTGTCTGTCTCTCTCTCAAAAATAAATAAACATTTAAAAAAAAAGAAAGGAAGGAAGGAAGGAAGGAAAGAAAACACTCCGGGCACAGTGAAGGCAAGATCAGAGAGGGAGATTGGGAGTTAGCTGCTTCTAGGAAAGGGGACCCTCTAGATGGAGTTTAGTGTTGTTTCAGGGTGATTAATGGTGTATTTGTTTCTTAAATATTAGACTTTATTTACCCATTTCAAAGCGCCGAGAGTATCTGCAGAGTTCTGGGGAAAAAGTGCTGGCCAGTTTCCCGGTACAAGCCACAATCCACTTCTACAACGATGACTCCAGTTCAGACGATGAAGACCAAGAGGAAGAAATCCAGTCTTCCAGACTTCAGTGCCAGGAGACAGACGGTCAGGCGGAGAATGGCCCGGGGGGGAGGGGCAGAGGCCAGCTCACAAACCTGGGACACAGTGGCCTCGGTGGTAAGGGTCCACTCCCTCACAGTGACTCTCTGTGCCCGCCACCCAAATAAATGGAGTCTCTGTCCCACGCCAGACCTGGCTCACACGCATGCTCGGGGACAGCTGTGGCAGGACACCTTGCATGTCCCCTGGTGACGGGGTCGGACACTATCTCTGGCCAGGACTCCTCTCTCAGCAAGAACTTTGCTTTTAACTTTTCCTTCTCTGGGAGATTCTCTTCGGACGCTCACGTACACCGTTGAGAAAAGGATTGTAGGATCGGAGAAGGTTTGTGTTGACCTGGGTTGTTATCAGATGGGACCAACTTTCACAGCACTGTTTACCATTGTCACTGTGCCGTCAAGTGACAGATAATTCCAGTATAGGTTAATAACCCACCTGTGCCGCTCCCTTAACCCCGGACTCATTATTTAGCGATTTCTACTATTGTAAAAATGATGTAGATGTTGTCCCAGGGTCAATGTGTTTGCTCAGTGGCGTTCTCAAAGTATTTATGAAAAAATAAATAAAACTGAATAATTTCCATAAAGTTAAAGAAATTTTAAATGGATTTTTAGGAGACAATTCTGGATAAAAATGTACGACTCATGTCTAAGGGCTGAGGGTATGAATATATGGAGAGAGGAGCTTTAACTCTTAGTTGGGGGCTGGTTTGGGCTTGTTACTTGAATAGAATGACACTGTTTTCAATCAAATTATCTAATATAAAATTATTTTCATTTTTTAAGTATTTTGATGATCAAATGAGTGTAGTCCATGAGTTTATTACTTCACTATCTTACATGTGGTTGTTTTCCTGTGTATAGTAGGTTATATAAGTCTATACTTGAAATAAATATTTTGAAAGAAACAATGTTTGATAATCACCTTTTTTGTGTAAAATAATTTATTTGCTTGTAGATTTATTTATTAAGATAGTAATCTCTGTACCCAATGTGGGATTCGAAATTATAACCCTGAAATTAAGAGTTGCGTGCTTCAGCCACTGAGCTCAGCTGAGAACTCCATGTTTAAGACAGTTCTAGATTTCATTAGTGCCTGCTTTAAAGTTTTTAAAAGTTTGTCAGAGTGTTTTCACATTTAACTCTTTAAATGATATTAATTGTGTTTAAGAATTAAAAGAAGTATAAAAAGAATGCAAACAGGATTATACCCTCGATGTGCAAAAAGTCTATTAATATTAGAAAAATGGAATTGGGGCATCTGGGTGGCTGAGTCAGTTAAGCATCCGACTTTGGCTCAGGTCATGATCTTGCGGTTCATGGGTTTGAGCCCCGCATCGGGCTCTGTGCTGACAGCTTGGAGCCTGGAGCTGCTTCAGATACTTATAAAGTACACATTATATGGAACCATTTGAAATTGCTGGTGTTGGGCTGTTTTGAACTGCATTTCCTTTCAATTTACAAAAAAGGAAAAAATGTCACCTTGATGGCGTTTTCCACAACCTACGTTTCTCCTTCATTTTCTGCAACAGCTTGCCTAATAATGATGTAGAAAACAGAGATCACATGTGGTGCCATCTCTATACTTTTTCTCTGGAATCTTTAAAAAATTAAAATCAAAGCAGCCCCTCCAACAATGGTTACAATTAGCCAGGTTTCCATGAAATATGTTATTTTGAATAAGTAATTTATGGTTCAGGCTGCCTTCTACGAGACATCTTAGAATGTCACATAAAGTGGCTCACAAAAAAAATAGCTCCTAATGAATGTGATTATGGAAACAGAATCTTGCAAATAGCACGGGCTGAAGCATGTTGGAAACATTTGTACTTTCACCCAGCTGTAGGGCAAGCCTCCCACACTGGGTAATTTGCTGTAATTTGTTTCTTTGCGTCTCCCGCACATTTTCTATAAGTCTTCCCGCTGATTTGCCAACAAAAGAACACATTTCACTGTGTGGCCATATTTCCTGTTTGCTATTTTAACCACTGTTACTGCGGTAGGAAGAAAAAGTATCTCCTCCAGTGCTCCATCTCTTTCTGAACATCTGTATTAAACAAGAAACTGCAAAATAATCTAAACATTTATCGTTAAGTTCGGTGCAATTTGGTGGAATGCTAGATTGAGGTTCACGTGCTTTTAAACATAGCAGTATAATCTGAAGTATCATCTGTGCCTTGTGTGAAGTTCAATGATCATGTGTAAATAACCCAATTTTTCTTCTTGAGAATTTCAATTATTGTTTTTGCTCACTTCCTATCAAATCTCTTTATTTGTTATGTGGCTGAACATGAGCTTGTAAGAAAAGCAGAGGGTTTTAGGCTTGTCATTTTCTTGTGTTTTGCTTGTGCTTCAATTACCTGTATTATTTTCAATCCAATTTCTTGGGCAGAAATTTTTTTTATCTATAATTTACATACTATAAAACTCAATTTTTAAAAAAGTTTATTTTGAAAGAGAGAGAGAGAGATTGAGACTATGAGCAGGGAAGGGGCAGAGAGAGGGAGACAAAGAATCTCAAGCGGGCCCTGCTGTGCTAATGAAGAGCCCCACACTGGACTTGGACTCATGAACCGTGAAATCATGACCTGAGCCAAAATCAAGACTCTGACGCTTAACTGACTGAGCCATCCAGGTGCTCCTAAAATCACATTTTAAGAGAACAATTCAGCAGTTTTCGGTGCAGATTCACAGAGTTGCATTGCATAACCACCCCCCACTACCTAGTTTTAGAGTATTTTCATCATTCCAGAAAACCCTACCATACCCATTAGTCCCTAATGGTCACTTCAACCTCTGTCAACAACGAATCTACTTTCTGTCTCCTGGATTTCCTTTTATAGGTATTTCATGTAAATGGAATCACCGCTTGTGGCCTTTTATGTCTGGCTTATTTCACTTAGCATCACGTTTCCAAGGTGCGTTCATGATGAAGTGTGTATCAGAGCTTTGTTGGATTTTATGGCTGAATAACGTTTTATTGTATGGATATACTTCATCGTATATACCCATTCATCAGCTGATGGACACTTGGATTTTCACTTTGGGGCTCTTATGAATAATACTCCTATGAACATTTGTGCACAAGTTTTTCTGTGGACATAGTATTTTCATTTCTCTTTGGAATGTGCCTAGGAGTGGAATTCCTGGATAAAAATGATAGCTTTTTTTTTTTTTAACCTGAGAAACTGCCAGAAGTATCCAAAGCAATTGCACCATTGTGCGTTCCTACCAGCAGTACATGAAGGTTCCAATTTGTCTACATCCTTGATTATGCTTGTGACCGTCTGTTTTTCTGATTACAGCCAGCCTAGCGGATCTGAAGTGATACCTCCCTGTGGTTTTGATTTGCAGTTCCCTACTGATTAATGATGTGCACTTCTCGAGAGCTTACTGGCTATTTGTATATCTTCTTTGGTGAAATGTCTATTCCAGTCCTTTGTTCATTTTCCTACTGGGTTGTCTTTTTCTTGTTTAATTGTGATAGCTGGGCAGAATTATTTTTACTTTTAGTTATTTGTTTATTCATTTAATTTTTTAACGTTTATTTATTTTTGAGAAGAGAGAGACAGAGTGCTAGTGGGGGAGGGTCAGAGAGAGGGAGACACAGAATCTGAAGCAGGCACCAGGCTCCGCACTGTCAGTACAGAGTCTGATGAGGGGCTCCAACCCGTGAACTGAGAGATCAGGACCTGAGCCGAAGTTGGACACTTAACTGACTGAGCCACCCAGGTGCCCCTGCACAGAATTATTTTTAAAACGCTTTGTCTTTCTGGTGTATGTTAATTTAGTTATAATTGGTTAACACAACCTATAAATCTTCTTTGTCACACACGTATACACAGCAATATGCTGGGCCCGATAAGTACAGTTGACTCCATCACCTGGTGTTACACAAACCCTCCTCCTGTCTCAGGAGACCTTATGTACCTTGTATGATCCATGACCAGGTGCCAAGCAAAGGCATTTGCATTAAATTACTAGAGATTGGGTTCTCCTGGGTGGCTCAGTTGGTTAAGCATCCGACTTCGGCTCAGGTCATGATCTCGTGGTTCGTGGGTTCGAGCCCCGCATCGGGCTCTGTGCTGACTGCCAGAGGAGTAACACCACTTCGACCTTTCCTGTACTCGTCTTCTGGTGGACGTAGGGGCCCAATTCCATTGTGTGTACATCTAGGAGAAGGAACAAGAGCTCAGTGTTCATAAGTTTGCCCTGCATATGTGTCTGGTCTCCTCCAGCCAGAAAATAATGTAAGGACTCAGTTGAAGAGGCATGGACCAGCAAGTTCAAGAGGAAAAAAATGACATTACCAACAAAGTCAATCTTTTCTTTGAGACCTTTTTTAAGAAATTTATTTATTTTTGAGAGAGAGAGAGACAGTGTGAGTGTGTACAAGTGGGGAAGGGGCAGAGAGAGAATTCCAAGCAAGCTCCACACTGTCGGAACAGAGCCCAATGCAGGGCTTGATGTGGGGATCGAATCCATGAACCGTGAGATCATGACCTGCACCAGTCAGATGCTTAACCGACTGAGCCACCCAGGCGCCCCTCTTGGAGATCCTTATAAATGGGCTAGAGCTCAGGGGTGCTGGGTATCCAGTGAGTGACCATGATCAGTGGGCTCTTCGTTCTTCCTGAGCTGAGATTTTGTAAAAGGATTCAGGAATTTACTTCCTTAGCAATGAAACCGGCTGTGAAATGGAAATGCGAAAAGAGATCTGGAACATTCCATCCTGGAGGAGAAAGTCTAAACTTTTCTCTGCAGGTTCCAAGAAGTCTCCAGGAACTTGGTAAGGTTTCAACCAAGCTCTTGAACTCATCTGATGCCTTTATAAACAGAGAAAATTCATTTACAACAAGAGTCAAATCTGGGACCAGAACCCACATCCTGCAACATGCCCCCTCCCCAGGGATGGGACTGAGCTCCATCCCCACTTCCCAGTGACTGGGCAGCTTCATACACTGACCACGGGCCAGGTGACGCTTTTCCTAGCTGTTTCTGTAGCTCATCCCTGACATGCTAATTATATAGACTCTGCTAAGATTTTTCCATTATTTTATTTTAGACCCCAAACAATCAACTGAAATCAGAGGGGTTTTTGTTTGTTTCTTTGGGCAACTTATTTTTATCATCGTCCCCCCTCTGTGATAGCAAGATAATATACTTAAGCAAGAGGAAAAACTATCTGGTTTTCTCTGTCTGTGTGACTCATTTTTGAATTGCTGGTGAAAGACCAATGCATAAATAGGTAGCTTTTATGATGATTATGAAAATGATAGATATTTATAAAAATAACTTCAATTGTCTTGGAGTTTGCTGGGCAAATCTAGAGTATGATATTATTGTAATATTCCATTACATCATTACATGGTAATCTTTACAAGCAGATTTTATTTTATAGTTTGAAATATCTAAAAAAGATGTTTAGCACAACTAGCAATTACATAAATGAAAATGAAAACCACAGATACTCTCATGCCCCTGCTAGAATGATTACAATTTTTAAAAAATTTTGGAGGGCACATGAGTGACTCAGTAGGTTAAGCATCGACTTCATCTCAGGTCCATGATTTCATTGTTCGTGAGTTCGAGCCCCACGTCAGGCTCTTTGCTGACAGCTCGGAGCCTGGAGCCTGCTTCAGATTCTGTGTCTTCCTCTCTCTCTGCCCCCCCCCCACTCATGCTGTCTCTCTCTCCCAAGTAAACTGAAAATTTTAAAAACATTAAAAAAATTCTTTATTTTGAGAGAGAGATAGATTGAAAGTGCATACATGAGTATGGAGGAGCAGAGAGAGAGATGGGGAGAGAGAATTCCAAGCAGACTCTGTGCTGTCAGGGAAAAGCCCTATGTGAATCTGGAAACCATGAACCAGGAGATCATGACCTGAGCCGAAATCAAGAATTGGACACTCAACCGACTGAGCCATCCAGGCATCCGTAGAATGATTACAATTTTTAAGAGACAGATAATAACAAATGTGGGTGGGTGGGATGTGCAGTAATAATTGGAAACCTCGTACATCACTGCTGGGAACATAAATGTAACAGTTTGGAAAACAGCTTGGCAATTTCACTAAAAAGTTAAACATGCAAATCAAAACCACAATGAGAACCCACCTCACGCCCGTCAGAATGGCTAACATGAACAACTCAGGCAACAGCAGATGTTGGCGAGGATGCGGACAAAGAGGAACCCTTTTGCACTGCTGGTGGGAATGCAAACTGGTGCAGCCGCTCTGGAGAACAGTATGGAGGTTCCTCAAAAAGTTAAAAATAGAACTACCCTATGACCCAGCAATTGCACTCCTAAGTATTTATCCAAGGGATACAGGTGTGCTGATTTGAAGGGGCACGTGCACCCCAGTGTTTATAGCAGCACTATCAACAACAGCAAAGTATGGAAAAGCCCAAATGTTCATCGATGGACAAATGGATAAAGAAGATGTGGTCTATATATACAATGGAGTATTACCTGACAATCAAAAAGAAAGAAATCTTGCCATTTGCAACAATGTGGATGGAACTAGAATGTATTATGCTAAGCGAAGTCAGTCAGTCAGAGAAAGATAAATATCATGATTTCACTCATATGAGGAATTTAAAATACGAAACAGAAGAACATAAGGGAAGGGAAGCAAAAATAATATTAAGACAGGAAGGGAGACAAAACATAAGAGATGATTAAATACAGAGAACAAACTGAGGGCTGCTGGAGGGGTTGTGGGTGGGGGATGGGCTAAATGGACAAGGGGCATTAAGGTAAGCACTTGTTGGGATGAGCCCTGGGTGTTATACGTAGGGATGAATCACTGGAATCTACTCCTGAAATCATTATAGCACTAGATGCTAAGTAACTTGGACATAAATTAAAAATTTTTTTAAAAACCCTGATAAGATGGAGTAAAATGAAAAATATCCAAAAAAAACAAATAAACCTCTTGCTTAAGTTTCGCTATATGTGTCATATTGTTTGCTTCTTTTCAAGCTGGGTCTTCTCTCTAGCACAAAACGTAGAACATTATAACACTCAGTAAATATTTTTTTATGTTTAGTTATTTTTGAGAGAGAGACAGACAGAACACAAGTGGGGTAGGTGCAGAGAGAGAGGGAGACACAGTATCTGAAGCAGGCTTCAGAGTCCAAGCCGTCAGCACAGAGCCTGACTCAGGGCTCGAACCCACAAACCATGAGATCATGACCTGAGCTGAAGTCGGACACTTAACCAACTGAGCCACCCAGGCGCCCCATAAATGGATAGATTTATAAATGTATAAATGAACATATACAATGCTTAGAGACTGATGCTTTATTTAACTGGTCTATCAATATTACTGCAATATATAAAAAATCTAAATTAAAAAAAAGTTAAACATAAATTTACCACACAACCCAACAATTCCACTCCCAGGTATCTACCTGGGAAAAATGAAAACATTTGTCCACACAAAGACATGGACACCAATGTCTGTAGCAGCTTTATTCACAAGAATCCCAAACTGAAAACAAGCCAGATGTACATCAACTGGTGAATGGATCAATAAAATGTCATCTATCCGGGGCATCTGGGTGGCTCAGTTGGTTAAGCGTCCAACTTCGGCTCCGGTCATAATCTCATGGTTCATGGGTTCATGCCCCACGTCGGGCTCTGTGCTGACAGCTCGGAGCCTGGAGCCTGCTTTGGATTCTGTGTCTCCCTTGCTCTCTGCCCCTCCCCCACTCACGCTCTGTCTCTCTGTATCAAAAATAAATAAGCATTAAAAAAATGTGATCTATCCATGCAGTGGGATATAATTCAGTAATAAAAAGGGATGAAACGAAATATTAAAACATGCTGACGCATGAATGGACCGTGAAAACATTATGCTAAGTGAAAGAATCTAGACACCACAGGTGACCCTGCGTGGCTCCATCACATGAAATGTCAAGAAAAGGCTTGCAGCACGCTTGGAAAGAGAGTCATTGTCCAGGATCGAGGGGTCTTGTGGGGCAAGCTTGGGGCCCTGGCCCAGCCACAGAGGGCTGTGGAGAAGAGCTCGGCAGAGTTTTGAACAGGAAAGTGATATGATCAGGTTTGTGTTCCGAGCAGTCCTTCCATAGGACTGGGCACAGGGAAGTCAGACGGGAGGCTGTCACAGTGGAGAGAGATGGCGGCTTGAATCCCGGGGGAAGGCGGGAGAGGAGGACCCAGCTATTTGAGAATGTACATTTCCGTATGCACATTTCTGAGCACTTGGGGTTGCTGACTCAGAAGATACTCCTGCTAACTAGACAACTGCCTGGTAGCTCCCCAAATTCATGCTGGCCAACCTACACAGGCGATGTGATTTAGGACACCCCCCCATTCTCCAGTCCTCTGTCTTCCTATAATGAGATTTCTGCTCCATAAAGGAGATTGTACTCTCTGATTATGGGGAGAGAAAATCAAAAGCTTTGTTTGAAGCATGTGCTTTCCCCTCTGCCTTCTCTCCCACTGTGCCTGAGCCCCTCAGCAGATTGAAAAGCATCCTTTTTTGTTGGTAGACCACAAATCTAAGTATGCAAGGAAAAACAAAAGAAAAACAAAGAGAAAAGGCAAATCTTTAATGACAATACACAATATATACTTATATTATATGTGGCTATATAATATGCATTATATGTTATATACATGTATACAATGTAGAATGCTTGCTTAGCGCTGGGAGTGGGTGCGAAGAAATTTTGGGGGTGATGGCAATGTTCTAAAACTGGATTATGGTGATATGCACCATTCTATACATTTACTAAAATTATTGAATGACGCAGTGCCATGATTGCGTAAGTATATGGTACCTAAGCTGCACCCCAATGGGGCTGTTTAAAAAGCTTTGTCTCTTCTATGAAAACAGTATTTATATCTTTTCTTTAGCCACTAAGCCCTAAGCCACTAAACAAATAATGCAATCTTTAAAAAAAATTTTTTTAAATGTTTTATTTATTTCTGAGAGAGAGCATGAGCAGAGGAGGGTCAGAGAGAGAGGGAGATACAGAATCCGAANAGGCTCCAGCCTCTGCGCTGGCAGTCAGCCCAGAGCCCGACGCGGGGCTCGAACCCACGAACCGCGAGATCATGACCTAAGCGAAAGTCGGACGCTTAACCGACTAAGCCACCCAGGCGCCCCCCCTACAATCCTTTTTATGGCATGAAAAAAATCACATCTTTAAAAAAAAGTAGTCCAAAGGAGAAAGCTCTAAAAGAATCATTCGGTTTCTTCCCTGACATTCTTAGTTCTCGACCCTCTGGGTTTCTCAAGGCCCTGTCTTCTGTACACTGGCAGTGACCTTGGAGCCATCCGTCACACACAGGTGAAGAGGTCTCAGGTGTAAGTTCAGGATGATGACTTCAGTTAAGTAAGACATGAAGGGAAGACCATTTGCTGAGATCCAGGTCATCATGAAGTCAGATCTTTCTTTGGGCACCTTAAATTACTTTAAACTCCAAGATTACATTTTTGAACAGTGTGGTAGGGCTGTGACCCAGCTTTAAGTTGGGTGTAAGACTTGGGGCTCATCACCAACAATATCAAACAATAATGGTCACCAGCTGTCCTAATTTTGGGGTCCCTCTGAGTACATCAACTCTCCGAGTACATGCAAATGCGGAAGTTTGACATAGTTTCACAAACAATATACTGATCCAATAGGCATAACTATTATAGCTATTGGATGTAGCTCATTAAAAGATATTTTTATGTAGCTCATTAAAAGATACTTTTAAAAATACATTTCTTATCAGCATACAACAGATACAGATATAGTGAACGAATTTCTGTGCAGATACAGAAAAGTGAACAAATCATAAGTGCTTTAGGAATTTTATTTTTTTTATTAAAGATTTTGTTCTTAAGTAATCTCTCCGCCCAATGTGGGCCTCGAACTCACAATCCCTAGGTCAAGGGTCACACACTTTACCAAATGAACTAATTGGGTTCCCCAATTATATTTTAAAATAGAACACAGGCTTCATTTATTTATTTATTTTTATTTTTTAATGTTTATTTATTTTTGGGAGAGAGAGAGCATGAGCAGGGAAGGGGCAGAGAGAGGGAGACACAGAATCAAATCTGAAGCAGGCTCCAGACTCTGAGCTGTCAGCACAAAGCCCAATGCAGGGCTCGAACCCATGAACCGTGAGATCATGACCTGAGCTGCAGTCAGTTGCTTAACCGACTGAGCCACCCAGGCACCCCTAGAACACAGCCTTTAAAATCCAAGCCAGGGGAATGCCTAAGTGGCTCA
Organism: Crocuta crocuta; assembly: GCF_008692635.1. Classification (NCBI taxonomy): domain Eukaryota; kingdom Metazoa; phylum Chordata; class Mammalia; order Carnivora; family Hyaenidae; genus Crocuta; species Crocuta crocuta. Next base: position 3,671,219 of record NW_027530213.1, on the reverse strand, counting down.
GTCAGTTGAGCATCTGGCTTTGGCTCAGGTGGTGATCTGAGTTCACGAATTTGAGCCCCATATTGGGCTCACTGCTGTTAGCACAGAGCCTGCTTTGGATCCTCTGTCCCTCTCTCTGCCCCTCCTCACCCCCCTTGTGCTCTCTCTTCCTTTCTCTCTCTCTCTCAAATTTAAATACAACACTAAAAATTTTTTAAAAATACAAGCCAGGTTAAAAAGTAGATTACCAGAGGGGCGCCTGGGTGGCTTAGTCGGTTAAGCGTCCGACTTTCGCTTAGGTCATGATCTCGCGGTTCGTGGGTTCGAGCCCCGCGTCGGGCTCTGTGCTGACTGCCAGCTCAGAGCCTGGGGCCTGTTTCAGTCTGTGACTCCCTCTCTCTGGCCCTCCCCTGCTCACGCTCTCTCTCTCTCCTAGAAATAAATAAAAATATTTAAAAAAAATAATAAAAAATAAAAAGTAGATTACCATCACCCCAGAAGCTTCTTTTATGTGTTCCCCCTGCTAACACACTCACTCAAGGATATCCTGACTTCTATTCTATTCTGGCCTCTAATACCACTGATTTTTGTTGCCCAGTTTTGAAATTTACTGTACAGCATGTTTATTTGTGTCTGGTTTCTTTTACTCAACATTGTGTACATAAGAGTCACTCATTGTTCTATGGTATTCTATTATAGGAATATATCACTATTTATCCATTCTATTGTTGGTGGACATTTGGATTACTTCCAGGTTTTTGGCTGTTATGAATAATTCTGCTATGAATGCTTTTGAATATGCCTTTTGTGCATATATGTGTGCATTTCTGTTGAGTATGTATCTAGGAGCGGTCCCTGGGTCATAGGGTATGTGTATGGTTAGCTTTAGCATAAATCATTTTAGTTTGCTAAAATTGAGAAAGCCACTTGAAGTGATTTAAGAGTAAACACACTCAAACGTAGAAATTTTCTAAATATAAACACACATTCATTCTTCATCAGAGTTGACCTGAACAAACACCGTCATAGGCAGGACAATTAAGTATCAGTCACGAAGTCACTGGAGTGTGATGTCCCACAAACCTAACTTCTGAAAACACCATCTCCTGTGAGTTTCAGCCCTCAGGAAATGAGGCGGGTGTGAGCTCTCTGACGTTCCTGTCTGCGCCCGGGGCCAGAGTCTAGATGAGCAAGGTTTGTATCCCTGCCTGGGCTTTGATCTCAGAGAAAGCATTACGTTTGTTCCATTTCCCCCTACAATCTGGAAATAAATTCATTTTGGGATTAGTTAAAAGTCTAAGCTAGTTATTTGCGCAGGATGCCAGGCTGAGTCTCTGGATTTCTGGACAGCACTTCCGTACTGTTTTCTGGAGCTCTGTGGCTGTCTCCCAGGCGGGGCTATAGGCTTTGCTTACAGCCAGTCGTTTTGGGGTGGCCTTGGGCTCATCAACTACCCCGTGTCATAGTCTATCCCTGACCTGCCACCTTGAGATTTGAATTTAAGCCAAAGGAGCCCTGATTCAACCCAAAGCCCTGCCAGCAAAATATTTTCGTGGTACAGGTTAATTTCAGAAATTCAAAGGATTTGACCCAACAAAGTGTCCACATCAGTTTCACTTCCCGGTCTCTGGACTGATCGTCCACTGGGATTTGGAGAAAATTTTCTCTCAAAACAAGGAAACTTCTAGCTTCCTGCCTGGCCTTGGGAATTTGAGAGGCTCACCAGAATTCCTGAGCCTCAGGGTTTTTACACCCTTAATAGACAGGCTGGGGTGGGGGGGCTGTCTCAGTTTTATTTTCTTTCTATTCAGATTCCTTCTGTTGCTGCCTGTTCTTTCTGAGGTCTCTTCTATACTTAGTATATAGAAGGAGCAGCCTTTCGAATAATTCCATTATGTCTGTGTTTAGACAGTAAGCTGTGAGTACACCTTTTATTCTTTTCTGACACCCTATTGTCCCAAAGAGACTGGCTTCAGCATTAAGAGAAGTTGCCATACGCTCTTAACTGTCTGCTTTGGTTTGCTTCAAAACTTGCCACAATTTTTGACATTCTCATTTGCCAGTGGCATGAATTCAGTCACGCTTTTCATGTTTTGATAAACCATGGCTGTGTTCTAAAGCTCTACCCAGAACATGTTTTGTGGAAAACTTGTTATTTGTAAAATGGCAAATATTTAATACAAAGACATATAGGATAACGAATGATCTACCTGCTTAGGTTTATGAAATGGAAAGTAATTATTTGGGATCTCATATTTTGGGATAACTTAACATTTTAAAATAATTATTTACTGCATAAGAATATATATTCTTAGGGGCACCTGGTTGGCTCAGTCGGTTAAGCATCTGACTCTTGATTTTGGCTCAGGTCACGATCTCACAGTTCATGAGTTTGAGCCATGTTGGGCTCTGTGCTGATGGTGCGAAGCCTGCTTGGGATTCTTTTTCTCTCTCTCTCTCTCTCCTTCTTTCCCACCTCCCCACAGCTTGCTTGCTCTCTCTCAAAATAAATAAAAATAAACTTAAAAAAAGAATATATATTCTTATAATATATGGGAATGCAATGAATATAAATTCACTCGCCATTAATTAGAAAGCTGGTTTGTCAATAGAAGAGGAAAAGTCTTTATCAAGAGACCAGGTGAGGGGTGCTTGGCTGGCTCAGTCAGTACAGCATATGACTCTTGATCTCAGGGTCATGAGTTCAAGCCCCACATTGGGCATGGAGCTCATTCAAAAAAATCAAAAAAGAGAGAGAGAGAGATCAAGTTAGTCAACTAGCCCTTCTTGGTTTTCCATGTTTGAGATGATCTAAATGTGGCTGACTTAAATAACTTTTTTTTAGTTTATTTACTAATCCTGAGAGATAGAGAGAGAGAGGGAGAGAGAGAAGGAGCAGGGCAGGAGCAGAGAGAGGGAGACAGAGAATCCCAAGTAGGCTCTATGCTGTCAACGCAGAGCCCAATATGGGGCTCGATCCCATGAACCTGAGCTGAAATCAAGAGTCAGATGCTTAACCGACTGAGCCACCCAGGCACCCCTAACTTTTTGTTTTTAAAACCAGTTTTCTTCCATCCATCCATCCTTCCATTAATTTCTTAGCAGCTTTATTGAGATGGAATTCACATACACTGTAATGCATCCATTTCAATTGTACAATTTAGTGGTTTTTTAGTACATTCACAAATACGTGCAACCCTCACTACAGTCAATTTTAGAACCTGTCATCCTCTCAAAAAGAAACCCCATAGTCTTTAGCTATCAGCTCCTTACTCTCCCACCCCAGGCCTGAGCAGCCACACATCTGATTTTGGTTTCTGTAGATTTTCCTTTTTGTCCCCCAAGTTTTAATTTAATTAACTAATTAATTGATTGATTATTTTTAAAAATTTTTTAACTTTTTTTTGACAGACAGAGACAGAGTGCAAGCAGAGGAGGGGCAGAGAGAGAGAGAGAAAGGAGATAGGGAGACACAGAATCTGAAGCAGGCTCCAGGCTCTGAGCTGTCAGCACAGGGCTGGACTCTGGATGAGATAATGACCTGAGCCAAAGTTGGACACTTAACAACTGAGCTACACAGAGAGAGAGAGAGAGAGAGAGAGAATCCCAAGCAGGCTCTGCAGAGTCAGTGAGGTCATGATCTGAGCTGAAATCAAGAATCGAATGTTCAACCGACTGAGCCACCCAGGCGCCCTGAGAATCCCATGTGTAAATGAATTGCTTTTTCTCCCTCTTCCATTACTCCACTGTTAGCTCTTTCAAAGAAAACTAAAATAAAAATAGGAGATATACAGAGGATTTCCTTAATTAACCTGGAAAATGAGCACAATTATTCTGTGCACAAGGGAGGCCACAAAGCTCACGGGAAAAGCTGTTTTATTTGTCAGTTATTTCGATTACCCCAAGTACTTTGCAGATTGGCTTGACTTTCTCCAAGCATGTCACCGCAGAAAAGGTGTCCTCTTCATCTTCACCTCATACATCCAACAAAATATTTAAAATGCAACAAGAAGGTAACAGTAGATGCAATAAAAATAACTTAAGAAATTTTAAAATAGCTTCTGAATAGCCCAGGCCCTTGAGATCAGGCCTGTGCCTTTTCTTTATGCCAGTGTGACTTCGTTGCTATTTGGTGTGTGTGTCTTCAAAATTCAGGTCCAAATAAAAGAAAAGTTGTTTTGCATTAGTCCAAGAGATACCTTAATTTAATTCTACCGATAGTAACATCTAATGTCACAATAGTTTTTTGCTTTTTCACCTTCTCAGGAAGGACGGAAATTCCGACTGTCATTTTGATAATCGGCACGTGACGAATTCCTATTGATGTTCTGTTTTGTCCTCTACTGGACACCTTTTGGGGGGAATGTCCAACTCACAATCATTACCCTCTTCTTCGAGGACCATCCCTCGGTTCACCAGGGAAGCCAGCCTAGGAACGTGGCCGAGTCTATGCCAAGAGCATTTCCGAGTGCGAGTGGATGTGTCTGGCCCTGCAGTAGACAAGGTTGATTGGAGAGAGAGGAGAAATGAAACAGACGTGCTTGAGGGAACAGAGATGAGCGACCGAGAGACCTGTTGGTTGGTAATTCCTGATTCCATTGCATTCCCGATGCTCAGCTGCATTCCTGCCCTGAGATGGTGACATCTGGCCCAATAGATGTTCCATCCATACAAAACTTTAAGGTAAGGAAATCTATAGAAGCTGAAACGAATACTGTAGTGTATGTTAACTAGCTGGAATTTAAATAAAAACTCGGAATGGGGCGTCTGGGTGGCTCAGTCAGTTGAATGTCCAACTCTTGATTTTGGCTTAGGTCATGATCTCACAGTTCCTGCCATGAGATGTTACATTATTTTCAACAAGAGTAATACTTACACCCTCACATAACACTGATAAGATACCCACCATGTGCCAGGTGTTGTTCTAAGGACTTCTGTTGTGACATTCTCACGAGACCCTATGATGTCACGGATGTTATAGAGCCCACCTGACAGATGAGGAAACCGTTCAACCCTGGCTGGGGACACTTCGGGCAGTACCCAAGACCCTGGGGCTCTGCCAGTAGTCCTCAGGAGGGTGGCCCTGCCAGAGGGTGCTGAGGGAGGAGTAAGGAACCCACAGCCACGGGCTGGCCCGAGGAAGGACCTAAAGGTGGAACAAGAGAGTGTCCGTCCAGCTCCAGGCGAATGAGCTTTGCACCAAGTAAGTGACTTTGTTCTCTACCTCTGCTGCCTACCGGCCTGACATCAGTGGGGAAGAAAGGGAAGATCTGGAGCGACCCTGGGAGGTGAGGTTATAGCTTCTCCCACCTCAGGGAGGGTGACGATTACTGACATAGACATGGGGTCCGATGGTCTGTCCCTTAGAAAGCTGGTCCCTACATTTAGCACAGGGCTGCCCAGGGACACACAGTTAAGAGCCATGCAGGCTTACATTTCCTACCTCCCAGACACAGCACTGTGGCTAAGGTGACACCGTCGCGTCCACAATCCAGTTGCATGACTGACTGGTGTGACGCTCTGGAAGGGCCTGGCCCGGGGTGTGGACCACCGGGAGCCCATTCTCTTGCCAGAGAAGCCCCTGTCCGAGTTGCTATTCCAGGCCTGCCCCCTTGTCCTGTCCCCTCTCTTCCTCTGCGCTGGGCGATGCGGCCACCGTCCCTCTGACAAACCCCACTGCTTTTGTGACCTGTGGCGTGAGGCTCTGCCGCCCACCCTGGGCTGGGTGAGGACGGACTGAATCTCCCTGACTCCCCTTCTGTTTTCTGTCCTGGGCTCACATACCTTAGGTGGAGCCACGTGAAGTGGCTGGCTTTGACCACTTTGACCTACAGAAACTATACGTTCTCATAGGTCAACTTAAACGTAGTCCTTTTTAAAATTATTTATTTTTATTTTATTTTTATGGGAGAGCACAAGCAGGGGAGGGGCAGAGAGAGGGGGACAGCAGATCCGAGATCCTGATGTGGGGTTGGAACTCAGGAACCGTGAGATCATGACCTGAGCCAAAGTCAGACTCTTCACGGACGGGGCCACCCAGGCGCCCCAAACGTAGGCCTTTTTTATTTGATACATCTTGCTCCTCATTGTGGTATGAAAATACACAGAAAGAAACAAAGCAGGAAATATTGGGCACATGACAGACTCCCTGGAGACTGCACAGGATCGTTTTCCCAGTCTGTCTGCCTTTCCCGGGGGCCTTAAAAAAAATTTTTTTTAAATTTTTATTTATTTTTGAGACAGAGAGTCAGAGAGTGAGGGAGGGAGGGGCAGAGAGAGAGGGAGACACAGAATCTGAAGCAGGCTCCGGACTCTCAGCTGTCAGCGCAGAACCTGATGTGGGCTTGAACCCATGGACCACAAGATCATGACCTGAGCCAAAGTCGGATGCTCAACTGACCAAGCCACCCAGGCGCCCCTCCTAGAGTCCTCTTAAACGGGGAGTTTTGAGGACGTCTCCCAAGGTTACCCATGGCCTGACCTGAATGTGGGACCCGGCAGCTCTGCTCAGACAGTGGCCAGGCCAGGCCCAGCCTCATAGAATCCCCAGTGCCTCCCTACCCCCGTTCTCACATCTCTGCTTCCCTCTTCTCTCCCTCCTGTTGGCTTTCCTTCTGCAGCCGCCTCTGGGTCCTGCGCCGTCTCCCAACCCCCGTGGGAAAGAGTCCTCGCTGCTCAGGCCTCCTGTGTGACCCCGTCGTTACCTCCTCCTCCTGTCCTGGAGGCCCCTGGGTCCGGCCCCCCGCCCCTTGCCTGTCTCCCTCTGTACTGTGTGTTTTGCCCACAACATGTCTCCTGGCCAGGCTGGTGAGTCCAGAAAGGTTCAGCGGCCTTATCTCCGCAGTGGGTTTCTATCTGAGCCGGCTCTCCCCGAGGGCTCCCCCTCAACAGCAGGGGCCACCTGTGCGAGCCCACCAGCTGCCGCCCCCACCCCCCACTCCTGCAGACTCTGCCTCCGTCTCAGGCCTGAGGCCCTGCTGGCCTCCCTCTGGGGCCCCATGTCGAGGCTGCATGTGCTTTAGGTATCTGCTCCCTAGCAGAGGGCTTCTGACCGCCAGCAGACTCCACCCAACTGACTCCCCAGACTCTCTGAATCTCCCCTCAGGTAGCCCTTCCCAGTTCACATCAATGAACCTTGAGTGGACTTTCTACTCGGGGTCCTCAGAGGGAATCTGGTCAGAGATCAGAGGGTTACCAGGTGGAGCCTGGGGGACTGGCTGAACCGAGCTCTTCTGGGAAAAAACATGGCTGCCACATTGGCAAAGGCCACTACCGGGGCCTCTCATGGGCCTGGGCAGGGAGAGCACTGCTGAGTCATCCCAGGGCCCCTGCTGGTCCTCCATGATGCAGACTTCACTGCCTGCACCCGGCCACCTGGCCAACCCACCCGGTGACCCCTCTTTTCTACACACCCTCTTTTATAGTGACTGGCTGTTCATTCAACCACTCACACCATTCAGTAGAAATGCATTGAACATCCACCAGCTGCCAGGTACCATTCTAGGCCTTAGGGACATGTGGTGATTAAGACAGATGAGGTCTCTTCCCCTATGGGGTTAATAGTCCAGTGGGAATAAACCAATGATTATCCAGTTGCATGGGCCAGTAGGGTCTGTGGCCTAGAGCTGGGCCACAGACGTGTATCACCAGCTGGAGATGAGGTAACATAGAAGTTGAGAGAAGTGTTTAGAAACTTCTATAGTGATTTGATAGAGTAATTTTATGTTCATTGAGTCTAGCTAAAAAACCCCAGCTTCTATTGTTTGTCTTTTTTTCATTTTATTTTTCTAGTAATTAATTTCTATTATAATTTGCAAAAATATAGATCTGCAATGGGCTGGGAATTTGGAAAATTTCATCCTATACTCCAGAAATTTTGAGGAGCATTGCTCTAAACTACAAATTGCATGATGGAGAGTAATGGGAAAAACTTGGTCTAAGAAGGGTGGTATAGGGGCGCCTGGGTGGCTTAGTCGGTTAAGCGTCCGACTTTCGCTTAGGTCGTGATCTCGCGGTTCGTGGGTTCGAGCCCCACGTCGGGCTGTGTGCTGACTGCCAGCTGGGAGCCTGGAGCCTGTTTCAGTCTGTGACTCCCTCTCTCTCTGACCCTCCCCTGCTCACGCTGTCTCTCTCTCTCTCTCCTAGAAATAAATAAAACATTAAAAAAAAAAAAAAGAAAAAAGAAGGGTGGTATATGATGTGACCCGAAGGGTGAGGAGGAACCAAGCAGGTAGAGCTGGGGAAGGAGCTTTCCAGGCAAAGGAGCAGCCCATGCAAAGGCCATGGGGTGAGTGAGAACCTGAAGGGCTAAAACAGAAAAGAAGCTAGCAGGGGTGGAGGCGGAAGAAACAGGAGAGACAGGAGGGGCAGGTGGGGTGGGTAGGCAGAGCCCCATCCCGGAAGACCACTTAAAGGGCAAGCAGGGGGCACCTGGGTGGCTCAGTCGGTTAAACATCCGACTTCGGCTCAGGTCAGATCTCACAGTTCATGGGTTCGAGCCCCGCATCAGGCTTTGTGCTGACAGCTCAGAGCCTGGAGCCTGTTTCGGATTCTGTGTCTCCCTCTCTCTCTGCTCCTTCCCTGCTTGCACTCTGTGTCTCAAAAATAAATAAACTATTTTTAAAAATACATTTAAAGGGCAAGCAGAAGCTACTGATGTGCTTTAAGTGTGGCATCAGTGCTTTCTACCTGCCCCTTTCCGGTCACACAGGCACAGCCAAAGGACAGCTTCATCTGGGATTCTGTTGGGAGGACTTATTTGCCGTATCCAGAAGGACAAAGTGATAGCAGTATCTCTACCAACATCCAGGCCTGAGACAGGGCTTTTCAGAACAGCTTTCTTGTAAAGGTCTGCAAGCCTTTTCAAAGAAACTTCTTGTCGGCGCCTGGGTGGCTCAATCGGTTGTCAGACTCTTGATACTGGCTCAGGTCACGATCTCACGGTTCATGAGTTCAAGCCCCACATTGAGTTTTGTGCTGACAGCGCAGAGCCTGTTTGGGATTCTCTCTCTCTCTGCTCCTCCCCCTTCTCTTTCTCTCTATATAAATAAACATTAAAAAAAAAAAAGACACTTCTTGTACCTTGGGCACTTACTGGTTGAGACAAAATGTCGCCAGGATAGAATTTGATTTAAAGAAGGATTTTTAGGGCACCTGGCTGGCTCAGTCAGTAGAACATGCAACTCTTGATCTCAGGGTCATAAGCTAGAGCCCTACATTGGGCATAGAGTTTACTTTAAAAAAAGAAAAAGCCAAAATCTAAATAAAGAATTTTCTCAAAGACACTATATCTTGCAACTAGGAAAAGGCTATAAAGAATGGAAAAGAGGAATCAAATTCATAACTTTTCCTTTTTTTAAGTTTTTATTTAAATTTCAGTTAGTTAACATACAGTATATTCATTTCAGGTGCACAATATAGCGAATCAACACTTCTATACACCACCTGGTGCCTATCACTGCTCTGCACTCCTTTTTCTAATAGGGGTAGGGCCTGGGCAATACAGTTGGTTGGTCTGATCTTCTGTCGGTTGGTGTACGCTTCAACAACTGGTTTTTTGTTTTGTTTTATTTCTTTTTATTTTTGAGAGAGAGAAAGACAGAGCATGGGCCGGGTAGGGGGAGAGACAGAGGGAGACACAGAATCCAAAGTAGGCTCCAGGCTCTGAGCTTTCAGCACAGAGTCCCATGAAGGGCTTGAACTCACTAATTGTGAGATCATGCCCTGAGCCGAAGTTGGAAGCTTAACCGACTGAGCTACCTAGGTGCCCCTCAACAACTGTTAATAACGACAGTGATGCTACAGATCTAAAAATGTCTAAAGTATCTTGTAAATCCCCGAAAGGAAAATTATATAATTTAAGCATAATTTTAGACTTGTGGTTTATGTATTCTTTTTTTAAAAATGTGGTATGGGGTTGCCTGGGTGGCTCAGTCGGTTGAGCATCTGACTCTTGATCTTGTCTCAGGTCATGATTTCACTATTTGTGGGTTTGAGCCCCGAGTTGGGCTCTCCCCATACAGCACAGAGACTGCTTGAGATTCTCTCTCTCCCTTTCTCTCTGCCTTTCCTCTGTATGTGCATGCACAGAGGCCTCTCAAAATAAGCTTTAAAAAGAATGTAATGAGATCTATTGAACAGGATGGTCTCTACCTCTTTAACGACTTGCTTATGTCTAAAATTAGATCATTGTAGTCTCCTTGCTTATGTTACTTTAAATAGAGAGGATTTTGCTAGGCTCTCTTCACCGCAAGTGAAGGTCTTTCTATATTCCAGAGAGTTATTGCACATTGTTTGCAAAAGATGACTTAGGTAGGTTCAAAGTTTGAACCAGCCCCATAACCTTTTTCATTATTGTAAAATAATTACTTTGTATGTGAAGGGGATTTTCTACACAAGTTTGGTGAAACTTTAAGTTATGCCATACAGATAAGTCACTTCTACCTCCTAGACCTGCCAGGAAGCTCTTAGTTCTGGTTTAGATGTTACGTACATCTCTGTAAATTCTGAAGAGATCAGTGCCTTGAAATTTCTTTGAACTTATTTCGTTACTCTGAAAATGATCGTGGAAGACCTACTATTGTTTTCTTGAATAACTAAAGCTTCAAATGCACGTTAAATGAATAAATAGGCATGATGTTGACAAATGAACAGTCACAGTTTGCTGGCAGACGTGTAAAAATGGAGATTAGCTTCCTGGCAATTTGGCAATAGGTAATAAGAGCTTTCGGAAATTCTATATTGCTTTCCAAGAGAGTGCTCGCTTCGGCAGCACATATACTATATTGCTTTCCAAGAGAGAGAATCAGAGATAAGAACAAAAATTTTTATATAGGAAAAAAAAATTTTTTATATAGGAATATAACACTGAAATTTATAAAAATGAAACTCAGAACCATCCTTAGAGTCCAGTAATAGAGAATTTGTGAAATTATGGTGCATCCATATGCCACAATAATATGCAATTATTAACTGCTCACAATATAATGTTATTTGAAAAGTGAGGCATGCAAAATTATATTTATAGTATTTTTTTGTTTTTGTTAAACACACACATCCTTAGAAGGGCTTCTATAAGATGATTAAGAGTATCTTTGAGGGATGGGTTACAGATGACTTAAATTTTTTTTGTTTTCTATAGTTTAAAAATTCTTAGGGCATCTGGGTGGCTCGGTCAGTTAAGCGTCCGACTTCGGCTCAGGTCATGAACTTGCAGTTCATGGGTTCGAGCCCTGCATTGGCTCTGTGCTAAAAGCTCATAGCCAGGAGCCTGCTTCGGATTCTGTATCTCCCTCTCTGTCTGTTCCTCCACACTCACACTCTGTCTCTCTCTCAAAAATAAATAAAGAATTAAAAAAATTTTAAAACTTCTCTATGATGCATGTGTATAACTTTTAAAATAAATGATACTGATTTAAAAACAATGCAAATATTTGAAGTATCATTCATAGATACCATTCCATATTCATTACTTATGTAGATTTAAAATTCATTATAGAAATGATCTTAGCTAAAATCTTAAGAACTTCAATCAAGGGTATTTCTGATCTGGTCTATTGATCCATAGATTGGGTGGCTGATGGGTTCTTCAGTACCTCTCAATCACATAAGTTGTTTGGTTCTTGGCATTTTCATGATTAATCCAACATGAAAAATCTGATTTAACCCAATGCACTAACTACCACTAATCTTACTGGTGATAAGAAGCTTCTGATAAGGGTGGGTTGGAGAGGTGAAAAAGAGGGCAAGTTTGGGGATTTAACTTCACTGAAACCATTTTCTTTGAGGGATGGGATATCTGATCTGATTTCGTTTACTTCAGATCTTTGAACAAATCATTACACAGGGATTTGGGGTGGGAAGGAGTTAGGTCGAGAAGCAATGCTTGATTTAGCATTTGTTTTGGAATCACTTACCTTTGGGGTTGCTGACAGCAATAAACATTTTCTAAATGCCCAAAAGAATGAAAGAAGATTGTCTTCCCCTAAGAACGTGGCAGATGAAAGTTGGTTATTCCTCTATATTCATTCAGATGAATGTTTGAGTGAGAAAAAAAAAAAAACCGACCCGAAACTAAAACAAAACAGATAAAAGTTACCTCTTAAATTTGTCAGGCATCTGTAAGTGGTGTGTGGTCTTCTCTAACTTCCAAGATGGCCTATGAGAGATATTTATTTTGTAAAATAAAGTTCAGAAAGGCAAAGATATCATCCACTTAGACCAAACATTCAAAAACTCCTGCAAATGGATTGTCAATAGGCCTTGACATCCATTCCTTATTCTGGCCAGGAAGGGGTAGAGTTATTCTCAAGGTTAAGTAAAGGTCATCTCTCTCTGCCAACTGCCAGTCAGCAGTGATGGAAAAGCACAGGCTGGGGCTCGGTGCCTGGAAATCTCACTCAAGAAACAAATGGCCCCAGTCTGTCTGTTCACTCAGGTCATTTCTGTTAGCTTTCCCATAATTGTACTAGATCAGTAGTCAAGTGAAACGGCAGATTCGTCACTGATAGAATCTCTGTCCTGGGTTGGCAATTCTTTAATTTGTGGGCCTTTGTGGTCAGAGGCCATTATTTCTGACTGCCTTTCCATCCTGCAGCAGTTCATCCATCTTTCGCGCGTAATAAATTTAATTTTCTCGTTCAGTGGTGACCACGAATTGGGTCTGTAGTAGCTTTCAGGCTGGTTTCATAAATTTCGTAAATTCAGGGGGAAGAGAATCTTAAAAGATTTTTGAAAATCTTTCAAAATTTGAAAGTAGAAGACAAATAATGATGGCTTTCTGGAAAGTTCGGGCTGTTACCAGATCTCCACATTGATCATTCTGAATAATTAGGGCCTTAAATGATTTGACTCCTTAAAATATGAGAAAAGGTTACCACTCCCTCGTTCCACGTGCAAAACCTTTTAATTGTAATGCTTCTGACGACTTCAGATAGGAGCCTCTGAACTCCCTTTTTCACTCAACAACCATATACTTAGCTCGTCTGTGCTAGAAACCCAGGACTCAAGGCAAATCAGCCAAATTCTCGGGAAAAAAGTAAAAACCAAGTGTGTGTGTGTGGTCCCATGCATGTAGCACAGAGGACTTTTGGAGAGAGATGGACGCACTCTGTGGTGTGTGTGTAGCGGGGGGGGGGGGGGGGNACCATGGGGGGGAAGAAGAGGGAAAATAGTGGGGGATTGGGAGAGAGGCAAACCATGAGAGACTCTTGAATGCTGACAAAAACTGAGGACTGATGGGTGTGGGGGGGGGGGGGGGGGGGGTAGGGACAGCTGTGGGCTGGGATCTGTGATTCCAGGGGTTTCTTCAGCTTTACCTGATTCAACCCTCAGGATTATCTCAAGGTAGATGTATCCCTCCAACACACGTGAGAAAACGGAGCTTTGGGGGGGCGGGGAATCTCTACAAGGCCTCCCACTCCATGCAGGAGGGGAGACGAGGACTCGTGAAAGTTCGTGTTCTCATCCAAAGCTCAAACTCTTAACTTTCCGGATCTCTTCCTGAGAAGAGGGGCAAAATCGGAAAGGGTTCCTATGAGTGAGGTGGTCCAGCCAAGTGGAGGGGGGAGAGACAGGTGGGGGTAGAGAGAGACAGCAGGGAGAGAGAAAAGTAATACTGTGTGTGGGCATGGTGATCTCTCTCTCTCTCTCCCTCTGTGTCACAGGAGGGATTTTTTTGTCTAACACAGTCCACTTATGGCATCAGCTGTCCCTGACTTTGGGGTATTCTGTGGCAGAGCCTTGCCATCAAGGTTAAAGGGCTTTCTTCTTCATGCTGCGCCGTCCTTAGCACTTGGGTTTTCATCCTCAGGCTTGAGGGAATACTTTCCCTTCTGTTTCTTGATATGGACTTTAAGCCATACTTGCTATATGGTTGCAATAGCCTGAATAATGGCCCCCAAAGACATCGGCAGGTGCCAGTTCCTAGACTCTGTAAATGTCATCCTGTAAGGAAAAACGGGTCTTTAAAGATGTGACAAAGTTAAGGCTTATCTTGTTTTGCTATATAAATACTTAAATAAGAGTGGCAGACCAGTGGGGCGCCTGGGTGGGTCAGTCGGTTAAGCGTCTGACTTCTGCTCAGGTCATGAGCTCATAGTTCACAAGTTCGAGCCCTACATCAGGCTCTGTGCTGACAGCTCAGAGCCTGGAGCCTGCTTCCGATTCTGTGTCTCCCTCTTTGTCTCTGCCCCTCTCCCACTCGCGTTCTGTCTCTCTCTGTCTCTCTGTCTCAAAAATAAATAACATTAAAAAAAACAAAAAAGACTGGCAGACGGGCCCTATGGGCTGGTGGTCAACCCAGATACCCAGGACCCAGCAGCAAGCTCAGCACTTGCCTCTTTCTCTGACTCTCTTAGGGTGAGCACCTCACACTCACGCTCTGGGCCTTTCTTGCTGAGGCTGATGGAGTGGCTTGTGGGGTTTCTAAATTCTACGTGCATCTGCATGCAGTCTCCCTGAGAGCCAGTCCTCCCCAGCACCTTGGTGACCCCCGCGCATGGTTTACATCTGTGATGGTGATGCAGGGGGCATTTGGGAGCAGACAAATTAAGGATCTTGACATGGGGAGATGGTCCTTGATTATCTGGGTGGGCCCTAAATCCAACCACAAGTGTCCTTATTTATTTATNTTGAGAGAGAGAGAGAGAGAGAGAGAGAGAGAGAGAGACAGTGTGCACATACCCACACAAGTGGGGCGGGGCAGAGAGAGTAGGGACAGAGGACCCAAAGCAGGCTCTGCGCTGACAGCAGAGAGCTTAATGCGGGGCTCAAACTCACAGACTTCGAGATCATGACCTGAGCCAAGGTCGGCACTCAAGACAGAGCCACCCAGGTGCCCCACAAGTGTCCTTGTAAGAATGGCTGAGGGAGGTTTGATACACGCAGGGGAGAATGCCATGTGTCTTAGCCAGCTCGGGCTGATGTAACAGAGTACCCAGGCTGGGCGGCTTCAACGACACTTATTTCTCACTGTGCTGGAGGCTGGGAGTCCAAGGTCAAAGTCTGCACATTCTGGGTCTGGTGAGAACCTTCTCCCTGGTTCATAAATGATCGTCTTCTCAGGGCACCTGGGTGGAGTCTGACTCCGGCTCGGGTCATGATCTCACTGTTCATGGGTTCGAGCCCGCCTCTGGCTCCCTGCTGTCAGCACAGAGCCTGCTTCAGATCCTCTGTCTGGGTCTCCCTCTCTCTGCCCCTCCCCTGCTTGCGTATGTACTCTCTCTCTCTCAAAAATAAACATTAAAGAAAAAGAGATCATCTTCTCACTGTGTCCTCACATGGGAGAAGGAGAGAAGTAGGTCTCTGGGGTCTCTTTATTTACAGGGGCGCTAAGCCCATTCACGAAGGCCCCATCCTCATGACCGAATCGCCACCCAAAGGCCCCCTCTCCAAACTGGTGGTTAGGGGTTAGGATTTTAACACGCGAGACATCTGGGGACAGAAACATCCATGTGACCACCGAGGCAGAGGCTGGATAACGCAAGGGACAGAGTTTCCTGAGGAGCTTCAAGAGGGAGCTCAGCCTGCTGACGCCTTGATTTCGGCCCAGTGAAACTGGTTTCGGACTCCTGACCTCCAGAATGGTGAGAGGATAAATTCCGGTTGATTTAAGCCAGTAAATTCAAGGCAATTTGTCATGGCAATCACAGGACACTAACACATGGTAACAAGACTCAAGTGGTGGAGAAATGGCATGATTATAGACAGTGGTCCCCATGAGGAAGAGAGATAGAATCAGGATGACCATTAAGGGCCTACTGTGTGCCAAACATGTTTCCCAACATGTGTTGTTTTAGGGATGTAGAAAGTGAAGGTCAGAGAGAGGTCAAGTGACCGGCCCAAGGTCATACCGGCGGGAAGTGGTAGAGCAGGGTTTGGACTCAGGACTCATTGACACCAAAGCCCTAGTCTTTTTTACTTTGTTTCTTGGAAGTTGGCCGTTTTAATGTGTATTTATTCACTGTATAAAATATTGAACCTAATCAGTATTCAAATATGTAAGGTAAAACTGCGTACCATTTATTTACTTACTATATTAGCAAAAGCGGACCAAGCAGCGCTTACTCGGTGCAAGTGGCATCTGGCTCACGTTTTGCTGCTATAGATTGACTAAGAATCTATAGAAACATACAGTGTCTTCCTTTCCGCCAACAACAAGGACAGACTGGCAGAGAGCCTGGGTTTCTTTTAGGGGGTGATGTGCGATGTGCATGTGTGTCTGGAAGAGGAGAGGTGGATGGAACTTTCTGTGCAGATCAAGGAGACTTTGCAGCCTGCAGGCCCTTCGTACGTAAGCTAGTCGTTTGCAAGGGCCACAATCAACATGGGGTCCGTGGCCCATTCCCAGCAGAGTCTCCAAGGAGGCCTGTTAAAAATGCAGATTCCAGGGCCTTCCAGACTAAAAGGAGAGCTGGGAATCTGCGTTCTGACAGCTCCTCAGGTGGTGGTTGGGCACTTCAAAGTTGAAAATAGACCTCCAAGACCCACTCTGGCCATCAGCAGGTTGTCCCAGCATGCTTTGCGCCCGAACACTGAAGGGAACTGTATGGTTAGGTTTAGGCATGGCTGTGATTGGACAGCCCAAAGTTAACAGTGGCTGAAACCAGACCAAAGGACATTTCTCTCCTTCCCCCTTTGTCCAACGTACTGCCCAGAGGAGACTGAGGCGGCTCTGTCTTGCTGCAAGGGAGAGAGAACTTTGTTCCAGGTAACCGTGTACCTCATTACAAGCGGGGCACCCATTCAAAGGAGGCTGGGAGATGGGAGATGGGACGCGACGGGACAAAGAAGCCCCTGCCTCAGGGTGGGCCCCCACCCCTGCAGTGATGCCTGGTGTCCTGAGTCTGGGGGCTAGCAGACAGCACCCAAGGAGGGAGGCTTGAACAGCGGTGGTCAGCTGGTGGTCTGTGCACAAGCCGGGTCATGAGCCCGGGGCGGTCTGTGAGCAGGGGGAGGGAGGAGGTGGGCCAATTGGCCCAGAAAAGGCACAATGGCAGAGACCACAAACACATTGGATTTTCTCTCATGTTCTTGGCTCGCATAAGCATAAACAGGCCAAGGGAGGGTAAGGAAGCCCTCTCCCAAGAAATGATTCTGAAATTCCTGTCAACAATGGACAGTGGGAAATCAAAACATACTTTGTAAGATTTGGACAAATGGACCATGGTGACGTTCCATATACTGCAGAAGCGAAGGGCACGTCATCCCCAGCTGTGTTAGGCATAGTTCTTCAGGGGAACAGAAACAATTGCGTATACATAGATGAGAAGAGACTTCTGGGAATTGGCTCACATGGTTATGGAAAGTGTGATACGCCACCATCTGCCATCTGTGAGCCAGAGAACCAGGAAAGCTGGTGGTGTCATTCAGTCCTGATCCGAAGGCCTGAGAGCCAGGAGCTCTGATGCGCTAGGACAGAAGATGGGTGTCCCAGCTCCAGAGAGAGATGGGGCGCCTGAGTGGCTCAGTCAGTTGAGTGTCTGACTCTTGATTTCAGCTCAGGTCATGATTTCACGATTCATGGGATCAAGCCCTGTGTGGGGCTCTGTGCTGGGCATGGAGCCTGCTTGGGATTCCCTCTCTCCATCTCTCTACCCCTACTCCATTCACACTCTCTTTTTCTCTCAAAATAAATAAAATAAACTTAAAAAAAAAAGAAGAAAGATGGGCTCCACGTTAAAAAAAATAAAACGAAGAGAGAGAGAGAGAATCCATCCTTCCTCCACTTTTTATTCTATTCAAGGCTCTCATAGCATCGGGGGTCCATCCACGTTGGAGAGGGCAGATGTTCTTTACCTTGCGTGATTCAGATGCTTATCTCTTCTTGAAACACCCTCACAGACACGTTCAGAAATAAAATTTTATCAGTTGTCTGGGCATCCCTTAGCCCAGTCAAGTTGACACATAAAATTAACCCTCGCACCAGTATAGTAGTGAACTGTAGGGAGTGTGTTAACAGATATGACCTTTTTGGAGATCAGTCTGACATCACATACTAAGTGAGAGAAGTAAGGGAGATGACTCGTTTTCAGAAGTACCAAATAAAAGCCATGCTGTCTAGTTAACAGTAGGTTTATAACCTATTGGAAATATGTACGACCTGCCCCCGTTTCCCCACAATGGAGTTCCAAACCCTTAGACACTTCACTTCCTGGTTTTTCTTCCCCTCTCTGTGTCCCGGGCTTATTTTCGTGGGCTTTGCGATGAGCATGCACCAAGGAACAAAGGGAGGTGGGACTGGAAGTCTCTGTGTCCCTCAGGGAGTGTACATTTGTTTTCAATCAGACTACCTTTTGCCTTACATAGACGTAGGCGACTTCCGGGAAAGGCTGTCACCTCTGTAGTGTTCAGCCAATGAGGAACCAGGGGAGGGACTTGCATGCTAGGCAATAAATGGTCTGCTGCAACCGCCCCAGGTGTGCCTGCTCTTGCAAGAACGTGATTAAAGCCTCAGCCTCACTTCACTATGCGGTGAGTCTCCACGTCCCTCCTTTGATTGTTTGGGTTGGTGGGCTTATTCCTCACATTAAGTCTCTTAAAAATGTTCAAGCCCTTTGACCCTGTAACAATTCCAATGCCAGGAACGTAGCCCAAGGGCACGATTTCACAAAGCTGATCCACAAAGATTTCTGTTGATTGTTCATAATAGGGGAAAACAGGAGACAACCTAAGTGGCCAGTGCAGGGAAACCATCCTTCTTCTCGTCATCTTTCTGCCTCAGTGACTGAAACAGTCTGCCTTCTTGGGGGGACACATTCCTGCACTATATTCCACACTCCTGAACACTCACAGGGGACCGTGACTTATCGATGGGTGAGGAACGGCCACACTGACTGCACGGGAGTTGTCTGCTATCTGTCAGGGCCACACAGGACACAGCGCACCACGCTCTCTAGTGCGTGCAGATGCCTGGGCCGTGTCTGGCTCTGCAGGGCAGCCCTCCTCACGGCAGATTTAAGGAAGAAACCTTGGTTTTGGCTTCATTTTTATGCAGCACTCGAACATCTGACTATGTCAGTACTAAAATGGTCACTGTATTTTTTAAAAATGTTTTTAATGTTTGTTTATTTTTGAGAGAGACAGAGCACAAGCTGGAGAGGGGCAGAGAGAGATGGAGACACAAAATCCAAAGCAGGCTCCAGGCTCTGAGATGTCAGCACAGAGCCCGACTTGGGCTCACACCCATGGACCACAGTGCAAGATCATGCATGACCTGAGGTGATGACTGACTCCTAACCCACCGAGCCACCCAAGCATCCCTCAAATCTTTTTCTTAAATTACAGCATGCGTCAGGGAAAAATGCATTACATATCACAGCCCTGTAACTGAAGCAAAATTTTTACAGAAAAACCACATCTCAGCTGGGGTTCTCATGACAGCAGAGCCTGTGACAAAGGCTTGTGCGTAGGCAGTCTGTTTGGAAAGTGACGCTGGGAAGGAGTGGGCAGGAAGGAAGCAAAACTGAGAATTCAGGCCTGCGCTACCCACTGAGGTCACCGTTGCCATGGTGACCAAAGCTCAGTCTTCCAGGGCCTCCTGAGCAGCTCTTGAAAATGAGGCTCACAACTGCTTCGTTGGGGGATGGATGCCCGCCCCACATGGAGCTCCATGGTGTCCTCTGGGGGTGGACCTCCCCTCTCTCCAGGGTGCACTGTCAAGTGGCACCTGTGGCTGATCAAAGGGACATCAGTGGCTACAATAAGGTGTGGAACCAAGAGGATCTGAGGTGGCCATTAGAGGTATTCAATCAAGATACTTATCTTTACTAAGTGCAATAGTGTATTCTACACACACACACACACACACACACACACGCATGCACGCACGCACTCTAGTAAGACCCACTAACCAGTGGTTCTCAAAGCGTGGTCTGGGGACCTTGTTTCAGGGGGTCCGTGAGGTCAAAACCAATTTCCTAAAACCGTTAAGATGCTATTTGTCTTTTCCGCTCTCAGTCCCTCACAAGTGTGCAGTGGTTTTCCAGAAGCTCTGTGACATGCGGTTCTGGAAGGGACCGCACACAGAAGCAGCTAGGAGAACCCAGCTGTCTTCCATTAAGCCAGACATTTAAAGAGATTTGCAAAAATGTAAAACAATTCCACTCATTTCACTAAATTTCTTTTAGAAAATATAGTTGCTTTTCATAAAGTGTTGTTTAAAGATATCAAAATGTAATGAATATATTATTTATAAACAATTATTTTTAAAATTCCTGTTAATTTCTAAATAGAATCCGCATACACAAAAGCTCTTTGGGAACACTAGGGGTCCTGAGGTTTAAAAAAACATGGCGAGAATTGCTGCGCTAAACCAAGACCCGGAAAGAACTGCAGCACATGATCTAAGGAACAGCGACATAAGGACATAATATCTTATGAGCTGTAAGAACGATGTGACCGGGAAACAGAGTGAAAAGTTAATAAGGGGCTTGAGGTGAGTGGGGTGCTGGAGGTAATGAAGCGCCTTTTCTCACCCATTTCAACACCTTCTTGGGGTATCACTGGCCTGAGGGGGACACAAGGGAATCGTGGCTGATATGGGCGGGAGTCTCACACGGTAGGAGGGCCCAGTCTCTCAAAGCTCACAGCTGCTCCCTGGTTGACCACAGACTCAGTTAAACACAATGGATTAAGGCAGGAGGTTCTCAATCCTGGCTGTGGCTTTAAAGCGTCCAGGAGTCATTAAAAACTATCCCTGCTTGGGGGCCACTCCAGACCAGTGAATTAAAATTTCTGGGGATGGGACATCGGTACTGTTCTTTACCTTTTCATTGATGTGTAAGCGACTTCAAGAGCATGAATCTTGGTTGAGGGGACGGGTGAAACAGGTGAAGGGGATTAAGAGGTACAAACTTCTAATAAAATAAGCCGGGGGTGGGGGGGCTCAGTCGGTTGAGTGTCCAACTTTGGCTCAGGTCATGATCTCATGGATTCGTGAGTTCGAGCCCTGCGTCAGGCTCTGTGCTGACAATCTAGAGCCTGGAGCCTGTTTCAGATTGTGTGTCTCTCTCTTTCTCTGCCCCTCCCCTGTTCATGCTCTGTTTCTCAAAAATAAACATTAAAAATAAATAAAAACAAACTTAAAAATATCCGACTTCTTTAAAAAAAAAGCCACAGGGATGTAATACTTAGCTTAGGGAATACATTCGATATACTGTAATAACTTTATATGGGGTGGGCATTTTGTAATGTACAAAAATATCGAATTACTAACTTGTACACCTGAAATGAATACAATATTGTATGTAAACCATAATTGTTTTAAAAAGCCTAAGTTAAATGACATTAACGCAATGATTGTTATACCCAAGTAACTACAACCCGTATCAAGATGTGGGGCATTTTCAACCCCCCGGCAGGCTCCTTCATGGCTCTCCTAGTTAATACCACTATTCTACTATTTATCACCAGGGTAGTTTTTCCTGATTTTGACTTCACGTAAGTGAAATCACACGGCATATATTGTTTTATGTCTGTTTTTTCCCCTAACCTAGATCTGTGATATTGATTCCTGTCAGATAAGGCAGTGACCCATTGTTTGTATGGCTACATGGTTTTCCAATGTACGAACAGAGTGCCATTTATTTACCATTCTATCCTGGATGGACGTGACTGGTCCTCTTAAACTGCTCTTAAATGTGACATGCTCTTACCACAAAAATACAGGAACTGAGACAAACAACAGAATGGAAATAGCAGATTCCTGTCATCCATCTCATGCTCATTGGGCAGGGATACTGTAATTGAAATGGAAGTCCTAGTTTTCTCAACTATTTAAAATTAATAGGTTCTTTTTCTTCATTTTACAGAAGGCATAGTAAATCTGCAACAAAAACGGGTGGCTCCCCTTCTATGTGGAGATTTAGTGTGTTAAAAGTTAGAAGGCCTTGAATGCTTGCTAAGATTTGGTCCCACTGGCCAACTGTGAGTATACTCTTGCAATTATATAAGGTTTGTTTTTTAAACTTTAAGCTTCTTAATCTCACATGGACACAACCAGATATTCACAAGGTGGCATCGGTCCAAGTAGCTCATATACCAAATTCTCCAACCCCCTCAACTACACTTCCCCAAATACGGTCTGATTCAGTAAAAGGCGTAACCATCTGCTCAATGATCCGAAAGAACCCAGGAGGGGCCCTTGATCACAACTTCCCTCAGCGGCCTGCCTACCTCCGCATGGTCAGTCAGTCAGCTGTGTCTCTGACAAAGGCTGCGGTGACTCCTCCCCAACTCCACTGCGACCAATCTGCTCCATACTCTTGTCCCATCCCTGACTCTCCCTCCTGAATCCATCTGCTATCTACCGGCCTGAGTGACTTTTTAAAAACACACATCAGGCCATGTCATGCCTCCCCTTAAAGGCTCCTGATAGCTCAGTATCTAAAGGGCCACCAGCTCCTCACATGGACACTTGGGTCCAGACTTCCTCTGCTGGCCTGCAAAGGCCACTGCGGTGGTACCGGCCTGTCCCGGCTCCCCTGACCACACCCCTTTGCACTGAGCACTCTGGGCCCCCTGCTGGCCTTTGGTCTTCAGGACACATGGAGCTCCTTCCCACAGGGAGGCCTCTGCCCTGACTGCTTCATACCTGCAAGGTGTCCCTTGTCTCCGATCCTTCTGATGGGCTCCTGTGTCTGCTAATCAAATTTCAATCTCAACTGCCTCTCTCTGAGCAACCTTCCCTAACCACCTGATCTAAAGTAGTCATCCCTTTACTTTCTAGAACATTATACTACCTTATTCTCTGCATAGCACTCATCACAAATATTTTATTTGCTTAGTCTGTTTCAATCTGCCTCTCAAATGTAGGCTCTTTCAGAATCTCATCATTGCTGTATCTAGAAAAATATCTGGTATGTAGGAAGTAATCAACAAATGTTTCTTTGTGTCTTAGACACAAATGTGATGGCAAGAACACACAAATTAAATGGACCCCTCTCCCAAATCAGAGTTCGAATTCTGGACCTCCAAGAACAAACAGCAGGAAGGACATAATTGCCATTTAAAACTTCCAACATGAATACCTCTCTGGAAGGACTTCTTGCTTTTACGGATACTTTTTTTTTAGAAGTCTGGTATGTGGTAATACAGTATTTATTTATTTTGTCCATTAATAACTAATACTTGAGAACATTTATATTTTTTTAATGTTTATTTTTGAGAGAGAGAAAGAGAGACACAGTGTACATGTGTGTGCACACATGAGTCAGGGAGGGGCAGAGAGAGAAGGAGAAAGAGAATCCGAAGTGGGCTCTGTGCTGACAGCAGAGAGCCGGATGCGGGTTTCAAACTCACAAACCGTGAGATCATGACCTGAGCTGAAGTCAGAGGCTTAACCGACTGAGCCACCCAGGTGCCCCGAGAATATTTATATTAATGGAACTTCATCTAAGAGAGGTTCAACTTATTTTTTTACATTTCAATATCAGGTTTTCATAAGAGAGAAAAAATAATTATAGTCAAAATTATTACATCAGAAACTTTTATAATAAATGCTGTTGTTATTCTCCTACAATTTAGTTTTTGGAGTAAGTTCTTTGGGTGCGAGAAAGAACATTTGGTTTACTTCACTAATAGGAACATCTCTTAATGCTGGGATGGCCTCTTCTTGGTATTTCTTCTGCTGCTGATTTTTGGCATAGTTATCTGTAAGTAGAGGACAAAAAGCTACGCTTACCCGAGCAATTTCTTCTACAGTTTCTGTGGTTTGTAGACACCCACCACAAGGCTTACTGAGCTAATATCTGCACAATAATAAACACCATGTTAACCTAATTAAGACTACTTGAATTCTCTCTTTAAAAGAAATGTCCCAACTGGAATAAAAATGAGGAAAAGTCCTTTCTGCATCTAATTAGGGTAAGAAATTAGTATTTCATTCAACTATACACTGATGATTAAAGTCCTACTTGCACATTTCTCAAAGGGACAGAATTATACCGAGACTTGGAAAACAAATTTAGCCCAACATCCCCAAGCTATTAAATTATTTATGCATTAAATCAAACTATTAAATCACTCACGCAAACTTAACAACATCCTCTCTTTGCACAAATTGTCTAGTTGTGGTTATTCCAGGCAAGAATTCAGGAAATACAGTAGGTTCTCAGAAAGAAATATAAAAATACTATAACTGTTTTTCAAAATATACGGTATGGACTCATAAAAAAAAAAACAGCTTTGAAAAGTTAAAAAAAATCATACAAAGCAAAATGGTATTATTAATACCATAAGTATAATAAAAAATACTTCATTTCCCCCCTAAAAAAATTCACTTCCTAGAATCTAAGCAAATACAGGAATTTAATTTATTTTGATCCTTAGACTTTTAGGAATTTTTAAAAACCTACAAAAGCATGCTGTGGCTCTTTATCTACAGAATTGGGGTCCAGTGGACACAAGGGTCCTGAGGAGGGGCACACTGTCACATCGCTTTCGTAGACAAGGTCTACACGGACCGATTTGCCATTCCTTGATCAATACTGCCTGTTTAGGATAGAATACGGTTTTCTCAGGCACAATTGCCAAGGAACATATTATATACTTGTGGTCTTTATGGGAGAACACACATGCTATAAACAGCATATTCAGAATTTACTTCTGCCATGTAAACATTTCCTCTGGCATAATGTTGTATTCATTTCTCCCAGGTTCTTTTTACTGGGCCAGTGTGTGTCACGTTCTGTAGCCTACTCTCAGTTGCTTTTCTTGATAAAACTGCTGATGCTTGCTCTTCCGTCCCCCTACACTTCCCTCCAACATACGTTTACCTGTGATCGTATGAATGGAGTTGAGTGGAGAGGTACTCATCATGTTTACTCCAAACAAGAGAACGTAACCAATTACTATAGTAATGAGGAGGTAGACGGGCAACGCGACCGCCCAATATCTGCGGAAGAAAATATTAAAGTAGGTAATTACCTAAAAAGTCATCATTCTCAAGAATCCGTCACCAAGTTAACATGCTTTTTGAATTTAATTTGATTTATTAAAGTAATATGTGTATATTACAGAGAGCCAAATAGTTCTAACATGGTCTCATGATGAAAAGCTGCAATCCTGTCTCATTCTGCATGGTAGCAACATGGAAAAAGTGGAAACTAAGTCAGTTACCTCTCACCTATCTGCAATCCAGTCCCTCAAATTCTGTAGATCCTTCTTATCTGCTATCCCATTATTTGTTCCCATGGGTTTATACTTTAAAATGTTTTTTCTATAGTGTTATCTGAGCAAGATGTTGGGAGGAAATGGAGATAATGATGTGTGTCCACCTCACCATTTTTAATGAAAGGTGTGACAGTGATGGCCTTTAGAAAGCTTTAGATTTCTATATGGCTTTTTATGGATCTTAAAAGAATAAACATTTAATATTTGGGAAGTCTTAAGGAAAAACTATAATCCTGAAAAACAGCATTAATACATTTTTATTTAAGAAAATCATTAAACTTACTTTTGAGGCCAGTAGGTTAAGCCTAAGGAATTTAGCCAAGATTCAGGAATAAAAGCCCACACAAGATATAGTACTGCCGACAAGGGAAAGAAAAGAAAAAAGAGAAGTTAGTAAGGCATGCATCTAATCTATCAAAGTTTAGATAAAACAAAAAGCTCAATTGAAGGTTACCTGATCACCTCAAAAATGATTTTTCTTTCCCTTCAGTCCTCTAGCCCCTTATCTGTATCATTCTTATGATACTTACGACACTTAAGTAGAGTATTTGCATTGCTGTGAAATGATCTCTAGAACTTTACCATCTTACAAATCTAACACTCTATACTCATTAAGCAGCTCCCTCTCCCCCCATTAATCTTTGTTGTTTTAAAACATGTCTTAAGTCTTACACCATATTTTAGCAATTTAAGGTCAGAAATCACTTTTTAAAATACGTTTATTTATTTTGAGAGCACATGTGTGTAAAGGAGGGAGGGGCAGAGAGAGAGAAGAAGATACTCCTAAGCAGGCTCCATGCGGTCAGCGCTGAGCCCAACATTGGGCTCAGTCCCACCAACAGTGACATCAAGAGTCAGGGGCTTAACTGCCTGAGCCACCCAGGCGCCCCAGGGTGGCTCAGGGCAGAGCAATTGCTGTGACCCCTACAGCAGCCCTAGCAATTTGCCTTATATATAGTAGCTGTTCAACAATTCATTCCCACAGGGTTGAAGTGATTACAGACACTTGGTGCTTAAAGGAGAATGTATCTACTCTTGTTCAGAGGCACTACCTGCTGAGCTTCTGCCTCATCTCCCAGAATACAATCTTCCCTCCCTCAAGTGGAGTCTTTGTGGCACCTTTTACTGTTGTTAATATGTAAAAACAACTGTCAACCTCCTTGTTTTTAATCCTTAAAACAATCCTGTGTATGTGTGTCATTTTTACAGCCGAGTAAATGAAATCTTAGATATGTGACATCCATCTGCCCAAGGTAAAGGGCAGAGACAAAATTCAAACTATCTATATCAGTGGTGATGAAGGAGTCATATTCTACATCAGAAGCATGAGAAACGGTGGTGAACCCAAGACATGGCCTCTGCCCTCCCAGAGCTCAAAACTTGGAAGGGGCGGGGGGAGGAAACAGAGACGAGTAAATTGAGATTTTCACTGCACTGTGATTAAGTGCTAATGAGTAATAAAAGATGACATAAGGAGCACATAAGGAGGAACTTAGCCCACACTGGTGCTGATGGAGGTGATGTTATTGGTCAGGAAAGATTTCCTGGAGAAAGTGACTAAACTGGGGCCTAAATAATGAATAGAGAATTAGCCAGATGAAAAATGCATATGATTGGGGCCTGCAGATGAAGGAAGGAAATAGGAGAAAACAATGTTCCCTGTCATGATCCACAGAGAGAGCATGAAGGATCTGGTGAGGGGTTTAGCGTGGCTACATGGTAGAGGGAAAAGATGGCAACGGACCGGCTGGAAGCCTGTGATAGCTTTTAAGATTAATGAAACGTAGGGGCGCTTGTGTGGCTCAGATGGTTAAGCATCTGACTTTGGCTCAGATAATGATCTTGCAGTTTGTAAGTTTGAGCCCCGCATCGGGCTCTGTGCTGACAGCTCAGAGCCTGGAGCCTGCTGCAGATTCTGTGTCTCCCTCTCTCTCTGACCCTCCCCTGCTCGTTCTCTGTCTCTGTCTTTCAAAAATAAATAAGCATTAAAAAAATAAATAAAAAATGACATTGCTGATAACAGTAACAACAGCAACACTTATTAAGTGCTTGTTTCTTTGTGTTAAGTGCTTTGCATAAATTACGGCAATGAATCCTCACAAGAGCCTTAAAAGGCAGGAGGGTGAGGTCAACCCAGTGTCTGGGTTCAAATTCTAGCTGTATCACTTACTGGCTAGATTAGCTTGAACACATCACTAAAACCCTGTACCTCAGGACTGTCACTGTAAAATGACAGTAATAATGTCTACTTCACAGGATTGTCTTGCCCACAAAAAGCATTCAGTAAACTCGACCACCATCCTTTTATGAAGAATCGGAAGGTTCAAGAAGTTAAGCAAATGGTCTCTGGCCACACAGCTCGTCTCTGGAGGAGTTAGGATTTGAACTCAAGTGAGGCCATCTTTACTCCATACACTGCCCTAGCCAAAAGCGTGGTTGGCTGCACTGCTGCAGTTAAGGTTCAGAAACACTCCCAGCCCTTCACCGCCCTGGTTTCCACAAAATTCCAAAATGTTGGATGGGGACACCTAATTTTCTCTCTGGTTTCCTCATAATTCCCACATCCTTTTAGTATTAAAAAAAAAAATTTTTTTTAAGTTCATTTGAGGGACGGACAGCACTAGTGGGGGAAGGGCAGAGAGAGAGAAATAAGGAGAGAATCCCAAGCCAGTTCTGCACTGCCAGCGCAGAGCCAGATGCCGGGTTCGGACCCAGGAAACCGCTAGATCATGACTTGAGCCAAAACCAAGAGTCAGGCACTTGACGGGCTGAGCCACCCAGGGCCCGCACCCCTCCCCCACATCCTTTAGAGGAGAGATGTGGGGCCTGCTGTGTGACTGTGGGCACATTAGTGTGTCAGTGAGCCTCAGTTTCCTCATCTGGAAAACGGGATCTTCCCCCAGGACCGAGCCAGATCTGGGATGTGAAGCCCCCCATGGCTTCTCTGGCCTAATTCTCTTCACCTCCTGGCTCCCACAGGCTGCATCTGCACCAAATGACTCCCTCTACACCCTTCATTCAGCCCTACCCACATCTTGCTTCTTATCGTTGGGGAGAAAGCTAACCCTGATTTCCCAGCTGGATTTCCTGTCTCTCTGCTGGGTTCCCATGGCTCTTGACACACTGTTAATTGTAAACTTACTGGTCCGTCTTGTCCAGGAGACTAGGACCATTGGGACCAGGTTTTATCCCCTTTGCAGTCCTGTCTGGTGCTTTATAAATATTTGTTCAGGTTAAACCATTTACGCTGGTGGCTGGCATACAGAACACCAAATCTAAGTTCCCTTCAGGTTTTCTTAAAAAGAGACAGAGGTAGGGGCGCCTGGGTGGCTTAGTCGGTTGAGCGTCCGACTTTCGCTTAGGTCATGATCTCGCGGTTCGTGGGTTCGAGCCCCGCGTCGGGCTCTGTGCTGACTGCCAGCTGGGAGCCTGGAGCCTGTTTCAGTCTGTGACTCCCTCTCTCTCCGACCCTCCCCTGCTCACGCTGTCTCTCTCTCTCTCCTAGAAATAAATAAAAAATATTAAAAAAAAAAAGAGAGACAGAGGCAGAAAGAATCACATCTCAGATGGGTCCATTCTAAGAACAAATGCAGTAATTTCCTTGTCCTCCAACACCAGAAAAAGGCCCTGGCCATCCATCAGGAAAGTACTTACTGAAGCCAAATTGGGAGCTTAAGAAAAGAACAAAGCCATAAATCGCTCTTTCTGGCAATGGCGACGGGGAATTTTCCACCATTTTCCCCGCGGCTTTAGACCACCTGTGGGAAAGAAACACAATCGTCGTCAGAGATTTACTCCCGGTCTGTTGAGGCCTCATTGCTTTGCCGCGGGCACAGCCTCTGCAGGTTTTTCCCCAGCCTTAACCACGGCACGCGCCCATCGTGCGCACACACCTCCAGCACACACCGCTTGCACGCGCGCGCGCGCGCGCGCCCTGCAACCGCGCGGAAGGGCGCGCAGGGGAGGGGCAGGCGCCGCCGCAGCCCTGCGGAAGGACTGGGC
Source organism: Crocuta crocuta (assembly GCF_008692635.1). NCBI lineage: Eukaryota > Metazoa > Chordata > Mammalia > Carnivora > Hyaenidae > Crocuta > Crocuta crocuta. Next base: position 3,642,068 of record NW_027530213.1, on the reverse strand, counting down.
AGGGCCGGGCTTCGCCCCACGCTTGGGCCCCGGCACCCTGGACCGGACCCTGCCCTCTCCGAGGGGCTTCTGGTTTCTCACTCAAGGCTAGGGGTTGGGTGGGGAGGCTCTCGACCCTGGGTCCTTGAAGTGCCCACTCAGGCCCCTCCCGACAGCTCGGCCACCTCAGCTTCGAGTCCCCTGCGCAAGCGCTGTCCGGGAAGCCTCAGGGGGCCGAGAGAAGAAAACCTAACGTAAAGGCATGGTCGCTATGGCGTTGCCCCAACACCCCCCCTAC
>NW_027530213.1:3641609-3641783 GCF_008692635.1 Crocuta crocuta | reverse complement strand
CCCCCTACGGCCCCCCACCACAGGCCCAGGCGCACCGCGACCCTGGCCGGCTCGGAGCCCGCCGGCACTGGGGGAGGCTGCAGCGCTCCGCTCGCCGCCGCGGAAGGGGGGGCGGGGGGCACGGTTACGCATGCGCGCTGCTGCCCACGTGCCCCCCCTGCCCCCTGCGCTGCC
>NW_027530213.1:3547675-3641574 GCF_008692635.1 Crocuta crocuta | reverse complement strand
TATGTGTCACCTTGTCGCGCTGCAGCCGAGATGCCCGGGGAGAGGGGCCCTCCACACCCCCTCCGTGGGTGTGTGGTGAGTGTGGGTGTGTGCGCGTCGCCCCGCGTCGTTCTCTGTGGTGCCCGTGGTGTGTCTGCGTGGGTCGGGGTGCCGGTGCGCTGGGGGTGTGGCCGCCTTTGTCGGCCCCAGTGGGTGTGTCCCCTTTGTCTTATATTTCCCCTTCTGCGAGCTTGGGTCCCTCCGGGGCGTCTGTGCGAGGGTGGGAGTAGCCTCTTTGTGTGCGCATCCCCCTGCCGCCCGCGCATTCCCGTCCGGAGGGTGACAGCCCCGATAAGCGAGGGGTCCCTCGGCCACGCGCCTGTGTGTCCACTCTCGGCTTCTTTGTGTTGCGCTCGTTCTCGGCGACGGCGCCTCTGGCGCGTGTGGGTGGCCCCCCATTATGTCACCGTCCCTCTCTGGGGTGGGGGTGCGCGTCCCCCGCTCGCGAGGCCGCGCGTTCTGCAGTCGTGACCCCATCCTGGGGCATCTGTGGCTCCAGGTGTGCGTCTTCGCGTGTCCCCGCCCGTGTGCCGCGCCCGGACCCTGTCGAATGTATGATCCCCCTTGTGCGCGTTTTCGTTCGCGAATGTTCGTGAACGTTCGTGCACGCTCCATGCTCTGTGTTGTGTGTGCCTTGTGTCTGCGCCACCTGCTTTCGTGAGAATGGCAGTCGAGTCCGGGGGCGGCCTCCTTCCCTGGAAGGGAAACGCTCCCCTCTCCGTTCTTTGGGGAGCATCCTCCCACCTCGGGTCTGGCCAGCTGCGCTGTAGTGTTGACGACAAGTGTGGCCTGTCGAGCCAGCCTATCCTGGGGACGCAACACGGGGGGAGCCAAGGGCCCCAAGTCGAGCCAAGGCGTAGGCGAATTTTGGCTGGTACCAGTGTAGAGTGCCTTTTCCAGAAGCGCCCTAGACACCCAAAGCCCTTCAGCTGCAGACTCCTTCCAAAATAGACGTACACGCCAGCTGGGTAAACGTATTCTAGCTGTGCCTGGGCGTTCGTGATCATACTGAACGGATCGTACAGTGTTTTATGGCGTTCACATAAATTGTCACTTGATTCTGCGCAACATTCTGGCGAGGGGAGTCAAGGTAGACATCTTACAGATTTTACTCCTCCCTCGAGGGCAGTTTCCTTATAGTTACAGCTCCAGTTTAGGACATTTTTTATTGCAAGAAATTTGGATTTTATTCCTAGGGGAAGTGGGGTTTATTACCAGGATACCCAGGGAAAGAGACTTGAAACCCGTTAAAGATCCCACCTCCTACGCCTCCTGTTGCTCAAAGGTTCGTGCTCTGCGCTCAAAGCTTGTGTTTCGGTGTCTGTTTATTTCTGTTCATTTGTTCGATTTTCTTACCTTTGCCTAATTTCCCTTTTTCTTTGTAATTTCTGGAATAATTCACACATAATATACGCAGGGGGGTGTAACCAGTCCTTGACCCAGATTTGCAAATGTATTATTTTGCCAAATTTACTTCAGATCCTTTTTTTTTTTAAAGAAGTAAAATTGCAGATACTGGAGGTGCTCTGAGTTCCTCCACCATCTCTAGCGGTAGCCACCGTGTTCATATTTTATACTTGACTCACAGTGAATCCGTAAGCAGTATGTAGTGGTATGTGTTTTAAATCTTACCGGTGTCAAATGATAATGTGTCTTTTTGCAACTTGCTTTTTTTGATCGGCATCACATTTTGAGATTTATATACAAATAAATTGGATAATTGTGTTACATTTGGTTCATTTTAATTACTGGTAAAGAATTCGATTGTATGAATATACCATAAATTATCCATTTCCCTATTGATGGAATTTAAAGTTGTTTCTGGGTTTTGACTCTAAAAACAATCCTGCAATTTGTACTCGTCTGCTTGTGCACACATGTGGAAGTTTCTCCAGGAAATACACCTTGTAGTAGAGTTGCTGGAGAGGATATGTGCATCTTCAACTTTAATATCACGGAAGCTCTCAAGGTGGTTGTACTAATTTTCACTCTCACTGGTTTTGAGTGAGGACACCCATTTATTTCCTCACATCCTTGCTAATATTTTATGTTACTAGACTTTTAACGTTTTTTGTCTTCTCTTTACTGACCAGCTTCCTTGTACTTTAGCTTATGGCTAAATTTGCTTGCAGCCACCTCGGCTTCTGCTCCAGCTCTGTGTCAGATGGGGTCATCTCTCACAGCTAATTTGCTCAGTCTTTATCTCCATGTGGTCCTCATAAGATTGATTCCAGTAAAAATTTACTTTGCACCTATGGTTGATGTAAAGGTAGTAATTTCCGCGATATGTCATATGTACCTCTCTAGTGGCAGTTGAGGCGATCTAATTGCTTTTTAAAATATGATGAATGGTTGAAAAATCTTTTTTCCTTTTTAATGTAATATTTGATATAATCAAAATATATGTAACAAAATGAAAATAATTTAAAAAACCAAAATATATGTGACATATATGCAGGTTGTGAAGCAAAATAATAAAATGAACACCAATCAGTACACCCAATCCAGGAATCAAAATGACCAGTATTGAATGTGCTCACCTCCTGAGTGACTACTATCCTGAATTGTGTGTTGTTCCTTGCTATTTTAAATATAATTTTGTCAGATATGTGTATATCCCTCAACAATGTACTGTATGGTTTTTGTTTTTGAGTTAAAGAAAAAGGAATTCTGGATACAGTTTTCTGAGACTTTGTTATTTCACTTCAATGTTGTTTTCTGAGATTCACTGATACTGAGTATAGATGTAAGTCATTATTTTTTAAGGCTGTGTAATATTCCACAGCGAATATAACACAGTATGCATTCTTCTTTGATGCACATTTTGGCTCTTTCTAGGTGTTGCTATTATGAAGATTTTTGTACATATCTTCTGGTACACAGTTGCAAGAATTTCTCTAATTTTCATGCTGGGGTATATGACCCACAGGGGAGTAATGAAGATATTTCTAGGGAGTTCTTGGGCACCACTGATAATGATTCAATGTCTAGATCATTAAATCCCATGTGTACTCTTCCCTAATATTGGTAATGCCTGCGGCCTGTAATAGAGGCCTCATGTTGCTTCTACTTTCCCCTTGCCTTTCCTAGTAGCATTCCTACCATACCAGTCCCCCATATCAAGTCTTAGGAAGGCACTGTCCCAAGCGGGAAAAACTCCATGGAAAACAAAGAGATAATTTAAAATCTAGTGTATGTTGTCAGAGAAAGCCTTTTTAAATCCAGGCACTTCCCATCTCGTCAAGACTGCATTTGCAATACAATTTGACAATTAAGTTTAATTATCAGTATATATAGTTATTTTTGCTAAATCCTATGCTGTAATTATGACAGGTTAAGCCAGTGATGTATCAGCTTTATTTTTAAATGCCACAAGAAATTCATCCTTGGCATTATTTAAACTTAGACTGAGCATTTTAGAGGTCATCTTAGTGTGACAATGATTAAAAGCATTTTTGGTGGTTTGTGAGCAAAAAAGGGTTGGAATATTACTGTGGTATGCTATTTGCTAGAAGTGAAATTGATGGATTATGGAGTATGAATGTTCAACTTGACCAAATTGTTTTCTGAAGTGGTTGCACTACCCTGTACATCAGCAGTTTGCCAGCAGTTTTGTCAATTCATATACTTGAATGAGCAGTGTGTAAGAGTTATGGTTGATCTGTATCCACTCCAACACTTACTATTATCAGATTTCTTTATATTTGATGATCAAATGGGTATAAAATGATATGTCGTTGTGATTTTAATTTGCATTTCTTTGTTAATGAGTTTGAGCATCTTTTCATATGTTTATGAACTGTTTCCCTTTTGTGACATACCTGATCTTGTCTTTTACCCATTTTTCTCAAGTTGTCTTTTAAAACTGATAAGCGGATAACACTGATCCTTTGTTGATTATATGCGTTGTAAATATCTTCTTCCAGTTCACAGATTGTCTTTTTACTCTTTATGGTGTATTTTGGTGAACAGAAGTTCTTAATTTTAATGTAATCTAATTGGAAACTTTACCTGACCTTGGAATTATAAGGACATTGTCCTGTGTTTCTTTTTAGAAGTTTTAAAATGATGTCTTTCACATTTAAATTCATAATCCATCTGGTATTGATTTTTGTGTATAGTGTGGGGCACTGATCCACATTCATTTTTTTCTTACATGTGGCTACAGCTGTCCTCATACCATAGGTGGAATTGTGCGTCTCTTCACCAGCATGGTTTTGTTTCTGGCTCCCTTTTCTTTGCCACTTGTTTCCTTGTCTATCTCTGTGTTATCCCACACTGTTATAATTACTGATCCTATAGCTTTACCAGAAATCTTACTATTTGGGGCAAGGGCTCTTGAGTCTCAGCTGTTCTTGGACCTCTGTTCTTGTTTTAAGAATCAACTTAAAACACGACATGAAAAACTCTTTGGAAGTTAATTGGAATTATTGAATCAATTTGAGGGAGAAATGAAATCTTTAAGATTTTGAGCCTTCCTGTCTGAGAAAATGGTATGTATTTCTATTTATTTAGGTTTTTGATGTCTTCTAATTTGGTTTTGTAACTTTCTCCATACAGAGAGAACATTAAACATTAATATATTCATTCTAATGTCTCTAGTAGTTCGTTTCCATTATAAACAGTGTTAAAGATTCTATTTTCTCTTTATTGTTAGCAAATAGAAATTTAATAGATTTTATATTAATCTTTAGCCATCCAATTATAAACTTTTATTATTTTTAATATATTTTCTGTAATTCTTTTGAGTTTTCTATGTGAATAATTGTATCATTGCAAATACTCACATTTTTGGTTCTTCCTTTCAATTACTTTCCCTTAAAATTTTGTTTCTTGCCTTAATATGCTAGCATACTTTTACATCTGTGTTCAATGGAAAGTGATTGTAGTGGATATACATGTCTCATTCCTGATTTTAAAGGGAGTGTTTCCCCACTAAAATTTTTTGTCTTAAGTTTTTGTAAATAACTCTTAGGGAAGTCTTTGCAGTTTTGTCACCTGATTTCCCGCATGGCACAGAAAAACTTGAGAGTATCTCATGGTTTTTCTTTTTAATCTGTTAAATGTAGTGGGTGTCAATTAATGTGTTCTAAAATTCTTAATTCTCTTTTGTATTCTCTACTGAGATAAACCTAAATTGATCTTAGTGAAGTTTTTTTTTTTTTATGAACTACTGAATTGAGTTTGCTAAGTAATATTTGGATTTTTTTTTTTTACCTGTTAATGAGTGAAATCACTCATCATTTTTCTTTATTGACTATCTTGTCTGATTTTGGCATCAGTGTTACATTGCCCTTATCCAGTTAGAGAAGAGTTCTTTTTTTTCTGTTCCCTGGGACATTTTGGAGTGGGGTGATTTGTTTCTTAGAAGTTTGGTGGAATTTGCCTCTAAGATCATTTAGATCTAATGTTTTCTTTCTATAAAGATTGTAAATTGTTAATAATTTAGTAGTAATTAGCAATGGAATAATAATAGGACTTCAAGTTTTCTATTTCTTTTAATCAATTTTGGTAAGTTTAAGAAATTTGTCTTTTCACCAAAAACTAAGTTGATTGACATCAAGTTCATGGTGTTGTCTTAATTCCCTTTTTAATTTATCCTATATCTGTAGTTATGTTCCCTTTTTCATTTTGTTTTTGTTTATTTTTTAATTTTTTTTTTTTTAATTTTGAAAGAGAACAGGGGAGGGGCAGAGAGAAAGGGAGAGAGAGAATCTTAGGCTCCTAACTGTCATCACCGAGCCCCATGCAGGGTTTCATCCCATGCACCTGAGACAAAATCAAGAGTCAATGCTTACCTGACTGAGCCACCCTGGCGCCCCTACCCCCTTTTCTCATTTTGAATATTTGTGATTACTTTTTTTTCTAGATTAATCTTGCCAAAAGTTTGTCTATTTTACTGATCTTGGCAATAGATTAATTTTTGGCATAATTAGTTCTGTTACATTTTCATTTTTTCGATTCTTTTATATATTTTTTTTTGAACTTCTAATTTTTAATTTAAATTGCATGTTTAACTTATTAGTTTTCAGACATTGTTATTTCCTAGTATAAATATGTTAGACTGTAAACTTGCTCAAAATTTATTTTTGCCTGTCTAACATTGTTTAACTTAAAATGTTTTTTAATTTTCAAATCTAAGTTTTGAAAATTTTAAAAATTAAAAACTTAAAAATTTTCATTTTGATTTCTTCTTTGACATACATGTTTTAAAATTTTCTTTGAAGCATGTTTTTTAATTTTCAAAGGTATCTACATTAACATTTTTTTCTTTTTATTATTCACTCCTAAATTGTGTTATCAGAGAATGTAGTATTTTGTCTTTAAAAAAATATTTGCTTGCCTTCAATTTATGACCTTGTACATAGTGAGTAATAACTGCTAAGTGTGTACTTGTGATGAGTATGTGGTTTCTAATTGTTAGGTATCTGTTAGCTCAGACTTGCAAATTGTGTTGTTCAGACTGCCTTTATTAATTTTTGTTTCCATCAGTCGTTAATTGAGAGAGATGTGTTGCAATCTCCCATTATTACTTTCTAGTTGAGTTCCTATAGTTCTAACAGCTTTTTTGGTGTATGTTGAGACTATTTGATTAGGTACATGAAAGTTTAACATTATTTTCTTAATGGATTGAACCTTTTCTATTATGCTGTGATCCTCTCGAAGGTTAATTTAGGTTTTTGTGTTAGTATCTATTTAATCTATCTCACCTTCCTTTTGGTGGTAATTTATCTGGAATATCCTCTTCCTTTATTTTACTCTCACATTTTTATGTCCTGACATTTCAAATGTCTGTTATAAAGAATATATTACTGGATTTTTCTTTTAATCCTGTCAGTTGATGCCTTTTAGTTGGTTGGGTTTTTTTGTTTGTTTGTTTGTTTGTTTTTTGAGAAATTAGTTCCAGTCTCTTGGTAGCTCAATTTTTTTCTAAAATGATTTTGATTTTTACCCTTGTTCTTGAGAGATAGGTTTGATAGGTATACAAATTCTAGACTGATCATTTTCTGTTCACATGGTGAAGTTATTATTCTACATGCAAAGCCTTCTGCCCGTTTTATTTTGCTGCTTTGAAGAAAATATTCTTTTTCTTTTGGTTGCTTTGGATATTCTGTCTTTGGTGCCGTGTCATTTCCTTTTTAAGTCTAATGGAGGTTACTTTTTGTTTATTTTCTTTTGGATACATGTTTCTTGATTCTGAATTTTGTTGGATTCTGATTTTTGTCTTTCAAGTGGTCTAGAGGATTCTGAGCCTTGTAGTAAACATTGTTTCTCAGAAAATTAATTGGATGTATATCTATTGAACTGTTTCCAGGTCAATTACTTTTCATTTTTCATAGTTTTCATTTTCTTGTTTCTCTATCAGAATTTACAGTGCTGAGTAATTTTACCAGCCATATCTTCTAGTTCATCAATTTCTCTTCATCTGTGCTTAATCTTCTCTTTAATGCGTTACCTTTTCCTTTTAACTGTTATATTTTTGATCTCTAAAAGTTCCATTTGGTTCTTTTTTCAGTACACCAAGTCTTTCTTTCATGTTGCTTGTTAATTTTTCTGAATCCATGGGTATTCTGTAGACTGTATCTGGCAGTCCCAATGTCTGATGTCTTTAGAGTCAGATTTATTGCTTGTTCTTTCTGTTGTCTGTCCCTCATGGTGAGTTGTCACCTCCTATGCTTGATGATCTTTGGTTATGAACTCCTATTTGATCTTTCTCTGTGGGATCTTGAGAGTTTGATTTGGGGGTGCTTTTCTCACAGGATTTGTATCATCTTTGGTTGGGAGCCAGGGAGTTTACATTGGACCACTTTCAGTGTCTTCACCTTGCTTCTGGCCCAGGGCTCAGTGTCCATTACTGCTCTTGGCAATACTGCTTGTAGCTCTTGACTGTGTCAGCTTTAGTTTTTAGCTAGAGATTTGTTGTTTTGGGGGGAAAGAGTACTTTTAAATGTTCCCTCGTTCTCTAAGCTCAGCAAAATTTAAAAAATTTTAGAATCTAGGATCTACTTTGTTTTACAGTGAGAGTCCCCTATTAGTTCAGTGTAATTAATGGGGTTAGAAATTCTTTATATTCATGTTTAATTTTAACAGTATGTTTACTTGAGTTTGTATTAGGAAAAAAAATCTGTCCTACCAAGTATAAGATTTCTTGTGGTATCAAATTTTCTATTAAAACAAGTCTACATCTGAGTTAAAAAGTTGACTTATTCTCAAAAAAATATTGAATGATAGTAATAGAGGTAGCAAGTGGATTTAGCAGTTTTCTACTCAGAGAGTGTGAAAAAAAATTGCAAAGTACTGAGATAGGGCATCAAGATGAATAGGGCTCAGTGTACCCTCACAGCCTACAGAGATACACTTGTGATGACCAGTGTGAGAACTGCAATCAGAAAAATATGGACAGGGTGCTCTGGGTTTATGGAGAAGAGGTGCAGAAAAGAACTTGGTAGTAGTAGTGAGAAGATCAGGAAATGCTTCCCAGAATCAAGTGTTAAGGACATTAGTGGTTGCAGAATAAGGTTTGTTTATGAATCAGAAGCATTGAGTATGAATGGCTTCTGTGTTGCATGTTGTGGAGTGACTGAAAATAAAAGCAGGAACAGGATTATCAAAGACCTTCCATGTTACTGTAGGGCATTTGTACTTTATCCTTAAGTTGAAGGGAAGCGATGAATGATTTTAAGCAGTAAAACGTTATGATCAGAGTTTTAGAGAGTGCCAAGTTTGAAGGAAGGTCACCAGCTAGAAGGCTGCTTGTTAAGTTCAGAGAAGAGAAGATGAAGCAACAGTGAAGGTAGTGTCATTGGCATGAACAGGTGTACAGGTGCTAATTTTAGATTTAGTAGGTGGGTAGAAATGACAGGACTTTGTGGTCAGAAGACCAGTAATGTTGAGAGAGACTGGGGAGTCCCGATCGCCCCCGGATTACTGGTTTGTTTAACCAGCTAGCATGTAGAGCAGTTGACTGATAACGTTTGGAAAGAGGAGACAATTTGGCTTCATTTGTTTGTTTTTGAGTAAAAAGATGTTTATTTTTGAACTTAATCTGAGAGGCTTGTGGGACGTCTTGTTTAGGATCCAGTAGCGGTTGATGGGGACTATGGAGATGCAGTTCAGCCTGGAGAAATTAGAGACTTCAGCATCTGGGTGTTTCAGCCATTGTTTGCTACAGTGCAGGATGAGATAATTTAAAGTGGCACATGGATTCTTTAATAGTTAAGAACTTAACGTGTATGGAAAACATAAATTGTATCTCAAATCTATGATATCATGGATATTATCACTTGGGCCAAGTGAGCCCAATAAAAGAGAACTACTAAGTAAATAAAAATACACATGATATGTGGAAATGGCAAAAATCCTGGTGATGCTGTGCAAATGATGGAAGTGCAGAAAGTACTATTTGAAGCCCTGGGTGTGGTACATGAGGTCACCGAGAAAAGAGTAAGCCTGAAAAGAAAAGAGAGGTGACATTTGGGTGGCGGGGAATGGAGAAGAAGAGCCCATGGAAACTGAGGAAAAGCAGCCAGAAGAATAGGAGGAAAACCAGGAGAAGATGGTCTTTGGATTCCAAACGAAGAGTTCTGAGAAGGAGGAAGTGGTCCACAGTGTCAAGTAAGTTGTAAGCTGAAACGTGCTCTTTGGACTTAGCAGTTAAGGTAGACCATTTAGCTGGAAGCACCCAAACAGTGGAGTTTTTAAAATATGCTTCTAATACTAACATTGATAGCTGATATTTATATTTCCTATATTCCATGTACTATTCTAAGCACTATAAACGTGTTAACTGGTTAATCAGGTAGGTAGTATTGCTGTCCCCATTGGAAACATGAGGAAACCCAAGCACAGAGAGGTTAAGTAACTTGCCCAAGATCACACACTCAGGAAACGAGGGAACTAGGATTCAGGACTGGGCAGTCTGGTTCCAGAGTCCGGGCTCTTAATTAACTACTGTGCCATATTGCCTCTTTGGTTAAAACAACGTAGAAAATAAAAATTACACCTGTGTCTACTTACAGTACAGTTGGTAGAGGATGTGGTGAGTAGGGTGTGATGTCAGTGAGATCTGCCAGTCTGTGAATGACCAGCATGCTGTCACAGTGGCTCAGTCTGCTCCGTATGAGCACATTAATTGGATTATAATCGATGCCATAATGGTGATGTGTCGGCTGTGACAGAGAGTTCTTGGCTCTTTCTGTATATATGCATGTACATATATGCAGATATATACATACACAAAAAAATGTAAGGCAAATGAGTTAAAAAGTGTATATATTTTACAGGATAGCATATGTCCCATTTTATGTGCCATACTTTGGGTGCTAAAATGTCTATTTTTTCCCAGTCATTCTCTTTTGGAGTTAAATTCTCTAAACTCTGGACACCTTGTTCATCCAGAACAGTTTAGGTTCCAGACAAAATGGATAATCTATCATAGAAGATCATTAAGAACCTTGTTGTAGACAGTTTTCCTTGAATGACAGAGGTGGAAACCCAGTTGCAGAAACCTGAAAGTGAGAGTGGAGGATTCGAATGGGAGAAAAGGGAGGAAGAATTCTTGATGAAGATGAACAATCTTTGTGGTAGGACGGAGGGGACACAAGAGCCGTATGACTCTTCGTCATGGTCAGAAAGGAGCTAATCAGAGTTAAAGGTTTAAAAACTGGCTTAAATCTGCACAGTGATCTGGGGTGTAGCCTTGGGAAGGATGAGACTTGGTGTCACAGGAGGTGAAGATCATTTTAGTCAAGGAGGTGAAGGGCAAGGCTGGGATCGTGAAGGGATCGTCTACACAGGCCTTGATGTGGCTGGGAGGAGAGAGGGGAACACTGTGAACTGATCGCTAGTGTTCTTAAACATGGCAACAAGCAACAACTGACTGGGTGGCAGTGACAAGGAAAGGTAGATAGAGTGAAACAGAGTGTTTGAGAGGAGAGTCTGTGGACTCAGAGAACCTAAGTTTAAATCCTTCCTAGCTTGGTGACCTTGAGTAAATTCCGTAATTTTACTAAGCATGCTTCTCATCTGCACACTGGAGGTGATGATAATTGGACCTGAGAATTGCTGCAAGGATGAATGAGATGGCGTATGTGAAAATGTTTGGTACAACGTGTGACAAATAGCATGAATAGTTTGCTAGGAAGGTGGTTATTCTTTATTTCTGACACTGTGAGGTTATCATACAGCAAGTTGGACGTAATGAGAATTAGAAGAACAGATTTGTATTTCAAGGACTGATGGTAGTCTTGCTTAGGAAGGAAGGAACTTTGTCCTAACAGGAGCAGGGTAATGATGGTGACGTGGAAAGGCCTAAGAAGCAGTGTCCGTGATAGTGCTGGTGAGGAGAGGAAACGACGGCCATTGCGTGGGCAAGACTTAGAAGTACTGCCATGCTGCGTTTTTCAGTGATATTTAGGTTCTGTAGCTAATCTCTGATGGCTGTAAATCTTTATTATTGAACGTTCTTCTGGGAAAAAGCCTTAGTCTGAAACTCCAGCCCTAATTCCCCTCTTCCCCCGTTGAAATGATTCTTTTTAAAACAAAGCTGATATGTTTGGTAACATGAGGCTGTTGATATGAGGGGTTTTGCCTGCCTTTGCGGTCTAGCAGTGCTGTGTGTTGTTCTAGTTGTGAGAGTGCCAGATGCAGTGATTGTTAGGACGATGGAAGTCTGGATGCGGCTGGGGAAGTTAGGAGATTGACAGACTCAACTGGTGCCACTCCAGCTCTGCCCTTTGTCCACGACAGGAGCACACACGGAGGGATGGAGAGCAGAATATGAGCAGCCAGTAGGAAACCATTTTCTCAGTGGAGTCAGGGTTTACTTGTGGGCAGGAGGTTGAGCACATGGTAGAGTTTGTGTGTGATGAAATGGCATATTTTATAGGATGCGGTAAAAACAGGTAGTATAAAAGGGCAGCAGTGGAGAGATGTCTTTTGTTCATTCAGCAATTTTTTAAGGCCTACCATGTGCACATACAAAAGTGAATAAAGTGCCCTTAATTACCTCCCAGCTAAGGGAGACATGCAAACAGATAAATTCAGAGTAGAGATGGTGACTGTGTGAGTCTAAGGGGAAATAAAAGAAAGATTAAACCGATATTTGAAGAGAGTTGGGGAAAGAATAGCAGACTGAGGATGAGAGTCTTCCAGATCTCAGTGTTCTTATTGATTATTTTGGGGAGGCCTCAGTTCCAAGGATTTTTCTAATATACCATAGAAGCCAGGAAAACTGCTTCCCATATGATCTCAAATGATTTAATTACTAATTTGGGTTTGTGTTGTTTCTTTAGGATGGTACAGCATGGATAATTTTGCCCTGGGAGATTTCACTGTAGCAGATGATGCCTTGTTAGAAGGTTGCCCTTATATGGACGATTGTGTTTTTGCTCCTGAATTTATGTCCAGTGATTATGTTCGTGTGACGCAGCTTTACTGCAATGGGGTGGTAAGATTTATTGATTTTTTAACATTGTGTCTTCTCTCTCTCTCTCTTTTTTTTAAATGCTTATTCATTTTTGAGAGACAGAGCATGAGCAGGGGAGGGGCAGAGAGAGAGGGAGACACAGCATCCAAAGCAGGCTCCAGGCTCCGAGCTGTCAGCACAGAGCCTGACGCGAGGCTTGAACCCACGAACCGTGAACCCATGAACCGCGACTGCGAGATCATGACCTGAGCCGAAGTTGGGGGCTTAACTAACTGAACCACCCAGGCTCTCCCCTCCTTTTTTTTGGTTTATTTCTTTATTTTGAGAGGGAGAGGGAGAGGGAGAGAGAAAGAGAACAGAGGAGGGGCAGAGAGAGAGGGAGAAAGAAAGTCCCAAGCAAGCTTCATGATAACAGCCTGAGCCTGTTAATGTGGGGCTCGATCTCAGGAACTATGAGATCATGACCTGGGCAGAAATCAAGAGTTGGACACTTAACCAACTGAACCACCCAGGCCCCCCCTAACATTGCTGTCTTCTTAAAGTTTTATCATTTTATTGAGGTATAATTGACCTCTAACATTGTATCAGTTTCCTGGGTACAATATAATGACTTGAAATGTGTATAGGTTGTGAAATTATCACCACAGTAAGTTTAGTTAAAACTATAGCATTTTGTGGGGATGAGCACTGGGTGTTATATGCAAACCAACTTGACGATAAACTATTTGTAAAAAAAAAAAAAGAAATTCCAGGTAAATGAGGTATATAAACAATACCAAACCTATCAGGTTGGGTGTAGTTTAATGTATTCTTCTCTAATACATTTAAACTGTATCACTATTGTAAAAAAAAAAAAAAAAACTACAATCATTACCATTCATAGTTACAGTTCTTTTTTTCTTATGCTGAGAACTTTTATTTATTTTTTTAATTTTATTTTCTTAGTGTTTATTTTTGAGAGAGAGCCAGAACATGAGTGGGGGAGGGGCAGAGAGAGACAGACAGGTATACACACAGAATCCAAAGCAGACTCCAGGCTCTGAGCTGTGAGCACAGAGCCCCACACAGGGCTCGAACCCATGAGCAGTGAGATCATGACCTGAGCTGAAATCTGAAGCTTACTGAGCCACCTAGGCATCCCTGCTGAGAACTTTTAATGCCTACTTTTTAAAGGCTTTTTGAGTTGAAGTTATGGGAGTAAAGATGTTTTTGTGGTACACAAGTTTTATAGGAGGTACAAGTGTGATTTGAGAAGGGAAAGTAAGCAGTGCCTCAACAAGAATGTGCAGTACCAGAGAATGAGTGATGAGGAAAGATGGTTTTCTGACTGGAGATTAGAATGGTTCTTAAGAGAGGGCCGTAGACACAAACTTGGGGGAAAATGAAACACTTTGAAAAACAGCCTAAAGACTTACCACCAAGCAAAGATATTGTAATCAAAGTGTATAAGTAAATGCACACTGAAATTTGTTACTTTAATACTGATAATCCTTACATTAAAAATTGAAAACTACTTTTGCATTTCACTGGATACCAATCAAAAGAATATTTTTCTATTTAGGGGATGCAGTATAAAGATTTTACCCAAAGTGAGAGAAACTTAGGTGAGTACATTGGTATTTTAATTTGTTAAAAGATTGTGATGGGAGGTTCATCCATTCACATCAACATACCAGTCCTACATATTTTCCATTTTTATTTTTTGATTTATGTATTTTTTTCAATTTATTTGTTTTTAACATTTATTTATTTTTGAGAGACAGAGCATGAGCAGGGGAGGGTCAGGAGAGAGGCAGAGAGAGAGAGAGAGAGAGAGAGAAGAGAGAATCTGAAACCGCCTCCAGGCTCTAAGCTGTCAGCACAGAGCGCAATGCAGGGCTCAGACCCACGAACCGTGAGATCGTGACCTGAGCTGAAGTCGGGTGCTTAACTGACTAAGTCCCCTGGTGCTGTGGTTTATGTTTGTTTATTTGTTTTAATTTGGCTCCCTGCCCAGTAGAGAGCCTACTGCAGGCCTTGAACTCATGACTCTGAGATCAAGGTCGGATGCTTAACCAACTGAGCCACCCAGGCGCCTTGATTTATGTATTTAAAAAAATTTTTTTTAATGTTTATTTATTTTTGAGAGAGAAAGAAGAGAAGAGCATGAATGCGGGAGTTACAGAGAGAGAGTGAGACACAGAATCTGAAACAGGCTCTAGGCTCTGAGCAAGCGTTGAGCACAGAGCCTGTTGTGAAGCTCGAACCCATAAACCCATGAGATTATGACCTGAGCTGAAGTCGACGCTTAAGTAACTGAGCCACCCAGGCGCCCCCAATTTATGTATTTTTAGTTGAGGTATAGTTGACATACGGTATTCTATTTGTTTCCAGTGTATGACATTTATATATATTGGGAAATACTCATTATAATTGTTACTATATGTTACCATACAGACTTATTACCATGTTAATGATGATATTCCTCATCCTGTCTGTACTTTACAGTCCCGTGATTTATTTATTTTATGACCAGAATTTTTACCTCCTAATTGCCTTCACCTATTCTGCTCACCCCCTTCTTTTTTACCTTTCCATATCTATTGTATCCTTTTCTTTATTAACAGTGTTGATTTATTCCAAAATGAGGAACAGATATTAATTGAGTACTTTTTTTCTAATTAAGAATTTGATATCTGCAATATGTGGTGTAGTAAACCAGTTTCTATCCTGCAAGATTACTGTGATGCCATTAAAATACACATCTTCTGGCCACTTCTGTTTCAACGTCAGCACAGTTCTGTAATATCACGGTTGCACCCTTGTGTGGAGTCCAGGTAAGCTACTACCTCTTCTTCATTTTCTATTAACAATTGTAAGCATGTTGCCCATTATTAAGGAATTCCAAGTGCAATGGAAGGCTTATGTCTTTTTATATATTGTTCACCTTCACTCTTATGTTATAAGGTGGAAAAAAATAATGTTTTGGATTTGGATATGAATGACTAATCATGGTAACGTAATGAATGAGTGTCTGAAGAGCATAGATGGTAGATTTGAAACCTACCTAGGGAAAATTAATATGCTTGTTTATAAATAGCAGTATTGTTATACAGAAGAGAGAAAAAAGTATTTTGTCTGCTTAGTAAATAACTTATTGTTACCTAGAGTGAAGTAAGAGAGAATTTTTTCCCCAAACAGTTTATATAGAGGTATAATATAGTAAAGTATAAAAGTCAGTGAATTTTTATATACAAGAACCTGATTTTTTTAAAAATGAATTTGTATTTAAGCAATTCTCATGCTTCTGAGATAAGTTTGAAGAAATTGCAACATCTAGAATTGATGGAGGATATTGTGGAATTGGCAAAGAAAGTTGTGGTAAGTAGTAGAATCCCCCGTATGTAAAGAATATAAATATCCATATAGCGTCAGGCCCGTGTAATGGTTTCAGTTTGGTTTAAGGTGACATTATTCTGCTACCCGAGTGTGCTACATATTTGAGAGATTCGATAGACCACTATTTTCATGGTTCTGACATGAATGATGAGATCTAGGACTGTTCTTTGTCATTAAAGACTAGAAACTGTAATTTGTCACAGATGAAAGTATGTTCCTGGTTGAACTTTCGTCACTGAAAGTGATAAGGTTCTCTCTTACAGCATAAAGTCATGCCACTGTCACAACCAGCACAATAAATACTTTGTCTTTGGGGTAAACTTCTATTATGCCATATTTGAGGGAGTATCCCTGTACTGCACCGAGGGTGGTTTTCCCCCTTGAAAGCCATGTGGTAATTTTTCTTGCTTCAGTTGGTTATGAAGCCAAGTGTTTTTCTTGGTATTATTATGATTGCAGACTTAAGTAAAAGACATTCTGATGTTTATTTCCTGTTGATAATCTTTTGCTGTAACTTCTATCAGCCAGTGTAGTTGCATGCAGTTGCTTTTTTTTTTTACCGTTTGCTTTGGAGAGAGAGAGCATGAGCAGGAGAATGGCAGAGAGCATGGGGGGCAGAGGATCCCAAGTGGGCTTTGCACTGACAGCAGAGACCCTGATAAAGGGCTCAAACTCATGAACTGTGAGATCATGAGCTGAACGAAAGTTGGACACCTAACCAACTGAGCCACCCAGGTGTCCCAGCCAATGTAGTTTCATAAAACATTTGGCGTGTGGCGCCTGGGTGGCTCAGTTGGTTAAGTGTCTGACTCTTAGTTTTGGCTCAGGTCATCATCTCGTGGTTTCATGGGTTCCACCAGCTCAGAGCTTGGTTGAGATTCTCTCTTCCTCCTCTGCCCCTGCCCCACTCATGTGGTCTCTGTCTCTCTTGGAATAAATAACTAAACTTTAAAAAAAAGTTTAGGTGTAAAAGAACTTTAAAATCCATACATCTAAAAGTTACATTAAGTCATTTTATTATTAGAAGCCCATTTAAGACTATTTCTGAATTCTTGTTTCACGGTTCTTAAGAGGTAAATTGGGCATGAACATGCTTGTTAGAAGTGGACTTTGTATGCATAGCAGTATTCATGAAATGTAGGATTTTTTTTGTCCACTGGAAAATTCAGGTGTAACTGATGGAATAAGGAAATTAATTTTTGTTTTGTTTTGTTTTGCAGAATGATTCGTTCTTTATTGGAGGCTTATTGAGAATTGGTTATAAAATAGAAAATGTAAGTGTTAAATACAGGAGGCAGGCACAACTGCCAGTAAATGGCAGTCATCTCACTGTTCGTTGCCCATGTTTCGAATTCACATGTTTAGTGTTTACATGTAGCATTTGGTAGTATTGATTTCTATATTTTGCTTAAATAATCTTATTCTGGGGATTTGCATCATTTTCTTCTCTCTCCCACGTAAGTAATATAATTTTGAGCTTCTTTTACAAGTTGGCTCTTTTTTCTTTTTTAGATTATTTACCTGGCATATATTCTCCCAAATAAAATTATTAGGTCTCTAGTATGAACATTTTGGATAGGTAGTTACTAGATAATTTCCAGATACAATGATAAGCCAGTTTTTAATCCTACTGATAACATAAACATCTACCTGTTTCCCTTAAGCCTGACATGAGCATCAATAGCTCCACTACTTCTGAAGGCATTTCATATCTATATCTATATCTATATCTATATCTATATCTAAACGTTTATTTAATTGAAAGGGGGAGGGGCAGAGAGAGAGGAGCTACAGAGTCTGAATTAGGTTCCAGGCTCCGAGCTGTCACCACAGAGTCTGACACGGGGCTCGAATTCACAAACCGTGAGATCATGACTTGAGCTAAAGCCGGATGCTTGAACAACTGAGCCACCCAGGTGCCCCTGAGGTCATTTTGTACTAGACGTACAAATAACATTCCTGTGAACTCCTGACTCTTTGTGAAGAGCTTTGCACTGAGTGCTCATTTGAGCAGCTGCACTTTTCTCCTGTTGTTTATCTCCTTATTCTGTTTGCCACAGACCATTTAAAATACCCAGTCCCAAGAGTGCTGGGGGACTTAGTCAGTTAAGCATTCAATTCTTGATCCGGGCTCAGATCATGATCTCACAGTTTGTGAGTTCGAGCCCCACATCAGGCTCTTTGCTGACTGTGCAGCTCTTGCTTGGGACTTCTTCTTTCTACCCCTCCCCTACTTGTGTGTGTTCTCTCTCTCTTTCATAATAAATAAACTTAAAAATTTTAAATCTTTTTTTAAATGTTTATTTTTGAGAGAGTGTGAGTGGGGGAGTGGCAAAGAGAGAGGGAGACACAGAATCCCAAGCAGGCTCCAGGCTCTGAGCTGTCAGCACAGAGCCCAGTGGGGGGCTTGAGCTCACAAACCACGAGATCGTGACTTGAGCCGAAGTCGGGCACTTAACCAACTTAGCCCCCCAGGCGCCCTTCAAAAATATTTTTAAATACGCAGTCTCTTTCATGAACTTTAATCTCTGTACCTTTAACATTATGGTAAGGGTGAAAGTCCTAGTTTAGATGAGATCGGAGACCTCTTATTCACCTTCTGTTATTGTACTCGTGCTGCACAGAGCAGCCTTTGGCCAGGTTGTAAACCTCAACTTCCAGGTCTGTAATCATTGAAGCAGCATCCTGTTCTGTGAGGGTGGCCTGAGGTTACTTGAAGATGTAACATGTGTGAGTCCATGGCATCTGTTAACTTTTATATTGGGGTCCAGCTATTCTAAGTTGTGTGCTAGTATAATGAAAATATGAGATTATTTAATTTTGTATTAAGAACCTAAAATACTATATGTTATGTATATGGTGCCACATGTAAATTTAGAATTAATATCCAAGTCACATTCTTTATCCATCTTTTTGGTACAGAAAATCTTGGCAATGGAAGAAGCTTTGAATTGGGTGAAATACACAGGTGATGTAACAATTCTACCTAAGTTAGGAGCAGTTGACAATTGTTGGCCGATGTTAAGTATTTTCTTCACTGAGTGTAAGTGTACATGCATTAAATTGTTTCTTGACTCCGTTTTTAAAGGAATTATTTGGGAAAATGAAATGTGTGTTTATTTATCTTAGGATTTTTTTTTTAATGTTTATTTTTGAGAAAGAGAAAGAGGGAGAACAGAGCACAAACAGGAGACGGGCAGAGAGAGAGGGAGACACAGAATCCAAAGCAGGCTCCCAGCTATGAGCTATCAGCACAGAGCCCAATGTGGGGCTTGAACTCATGAACCATGAGATTATGACCTGACCCAAAGTTGGGTGCTTAACCGACTGAGCCACCCAGGCATCCCTTTCTTAGGATTTTAAAAAGTGTTTTTCTTTTGTAGGAGAAAAGACTGAATAAGAGAACTTTAAGCTTGTAGTTAGTTTTATTCTTTTGTATTTCCTGTCTTAATGATTTTTATGACATCATACTTCTAAAAATCCTACCTAATGAATGCCATTAAGTTATTATATATAATACCCAAAAAAAAGACCACAACTGGCACTACATATATTCTCATACTCATTCAAAAGATAAATAAGAGCTGAGATTATAGTTTTCATTTCCCTGATGGCTCTATCAGTCTTTGTATGATGAAACTGCCTTATATATTTATTTACTTTGTGAAAGTTTCTCTAAAGCTTTTGAATGTTAGCAATTTTTTTTATAGTATAGTTATAGGGATCCTGAAGCAGAAAGTATTTGGCTCCTTAGTTAATGATGACTGGTAATTTGCCATCACCACTGAGCAGAGGTCAAATTTTCTACTGTTTATGTAAGTAGTAGAGAGAAATTAAGCTTAAACATGGATTTTCTGATATTGGATACTGGGCTGTATTACATTGATAGAGGTGGTTCTCCTCACTGTTCTGGAGGCCTTGAATCATAGGGTAGATTTAATGGTAGAAGTAGAGGACCAGTATCCCATTGGGTGCCCGTGTGGGCTTGGTTCCAGCACTTTCTCTCTCTCACAGTAGCTGTCTTAGGGTAGCTGCGGTCGTCCTTATTTTAGAAACAAGCAAACTAACACTTTGGGAGGCTAAGTGATATTTCTGCAGTCTAGTGAGTAGTAGAACCTAGGTGAGAAGTCAAGATTCCCTGATTTCAAAGCCTAGGTTTTTATCCTGTAATTTTCCTTTATCTCTTATTAATTACTTTATTTGGTGACCTTTCAAAATTCTTTCTGAAGTCTTAGATTTTACATTCTTTTTTCACCTTGGAAATGTATGTGTTTGGCTAGAGGCTTAACTGTGATTTTGTAGGGTAAAATTATTACCACTTAAAAAAATATTTTTTATAGAACAGCTAAAAATACAGAAAATAAGGTCTGTGGTATACTTTTAACATAGATTTTGGTTATTACCTACTGTGTTTTAATTAGTTTATTAAATTTTTAAAACACTAGTATTTCAGATAACATCTTATTTTAACATTTCATTCGTGAGAGTCAGAATGTTGAATTAAGAGGTTTAAAATTATTTGTTACGTTAAATACATTTTAGAGAACTTTCCAGGTTTTTGTCATTAGATATTCATTTTTATTGAACATTGTGCCAGGTACACCATAGGTGTTCAGTAATGTTTATGGAACTGACTTGAGTAATTATGAGGCCTATTTGGAATATCATGACTGACATTTGTTTTAACTACAAATAGAACTAATATAATAATAAGTGCTTTTTTTTTTAATGCTAGATATAAAACAGATGATATTCACAGTAAGCAATGAATATAATGTGTTCTAAAACATTTTATCAGTTGTGTATTTTAAGTTATATTATTTGGTACATGTAAAAGATTACAAGACACATGTTATTTAGATGATATATTAATTAATTGACTTTATGGGTTGACTTACATAGCCTACATTTTAGAACATTAACAGCACCAATTTGTTTTCTCACTCTCTCCTAAAAATAAAATTTAGACAAGTATCACATAACTAAAGTCATAACAGAAAACTGCAATTTGCTTGAAGAATTTAAAACTCAAACTTGTGCGGAGTGTATAGAGGTGAGAATAAATATTTACTTGTAAGTATATTTTAAGATTTATCTGTTAGAACTTTTACTAACATTCAAAGAAAGTTCAATTACACTGTCAGCACACAAAAAAAATACTTTAAAATTCATTAACAGGTTTAATAAAATTTAATTGGAATATTTATTGTTTTGGAACAGGAAAACAACATCTTGATCAGAATATTCTAATGTTATATATATATTTTAAAGATATATATTTATTAAGTTGAATTTGTATAATGTTGAATAATATAAACATCAAATTGTACGTATTAAGAGTTAATTGAAAATTCAAATTTGATTTTTTTTTAAATTGAAAGGCTTTTAATTAGTTGAGGAAATGTGATTTTCTTTGGTATAGCTTTATTGGGATGTAATTCACATATCATAGAATTCAGTCCTAGGAAATATGATTTTTTAAAAATATAATTTATTGTCAAATTGGCTTACATACAACACCCAGTGCTCATCTCAAGATTTTATTTTTAAGCACTCTCTACACCCAGTTTGGGGCCCAAACTTAAACCTTGAAATCAAAAGTCACATGCTCTACTAACTGAGCCAGCCGGGTGCCCCAGTAAATAAGATGTAATTAAATTTTTAAAGAAAGATAAAGGAAAATATTTAATGTTCTATTTAATCCACTAATTAAAGCCGTTTATATGATCCAGTTTATTTTAATCTGTTTATTTTGAAAGTGTATACATGAAGTGAAAAGTTTCAGTTGTATCTGGAGGGTCTTTGATTTCATTCTTGCTAATTTCGCTGCTTCATTTTTTGGCAATTAATCTATTCAACATTGCCTATATATTACTGATTTATACATTGGGGTTTTTTTGGCACTTAGGTTATTGAATAATGCCCACATTTTTTTTTTTTTTAAGTTTATTTAACTTGAGAGAGAAAGAGAGTGCATGCATGCTAGTACACAAGCAGGAGAGGGGCAGAGAGAGGGAAAAAGAGAATACCAAGCAGTCTCCATACTGTTAGCACAGAGCCCGATACAGGGCTTGAACTCACAGAATAGTGAGATCATGACCTGAACTGAAATCAAGAGTTGGACAATCGACTGAGCTACCCAGGTGCCCCTGAATAATGTCACATTTTCTAACTTAAAAATTTACCTTGCATCTACTTTTTTCCCTTCCTTGTGGCAGGCTCAGTATGTATATTTAAAAGCGGGCCTACCAAATACTTTACACAGGGGATTAATCAGTAGTTATTCATAATGTGGTTTTGTTTACTTTTTAATATTCCTTTAACAAAGTTAGCATTGAATTGTCAGAGACAGGTTTACTTAAATACATATACCAACATACTGGGTATTCCGCTCTTATTTTCTACATAAATAACCCCCCAGGTTATTTCTCTTGTCAGTGACAAAAACTTAGAGCTATTTTTCGTAGATATTGGGTTCTTGATTGCCTTTGCGCTTAATTTATGAGTCTTCTTTCACCTTGGTTTCTCAGCAAGGAGAACTAATGAAAATGAAAGGAAATGAAGAGTTTTCAAAAGAAAGATTTGATATAGCTATTATCTATTACACCAGAGCCATTGAATATAGGTAAGAGCAAAATGGAACAATGAGATCCTTTTTGTGTGGCAGATCAAGTTAGAATGCTAGTCAGGAGAAGTAAAAACAAGGCAAAGAATTAGTAATTTCAGTTTGCCAAGTAGAATAGATGTTCTCACCCTTGGGCATTAGGAGCATTAGGGATGGCCTAGGTCGATGAACTTAACCAAGCAGTAGAATTCAAGCAAGTCAGGTAGGATTGTGACTATGACTTCTACCCTGCCCCATTTTCTCAAGCTTTCCACTATAGGGTCATCTCTTTTTTCTTGTTCTCTTTATGCCTTTAGCTGATACCTTCCAGACTGTTAACTGATTAAAAAGGGTTAGTTACTAATACTTAAGATTCACATTAAAAATTCCCATTTAGGAAGTTTTGCTTTCAACCCTTTTAAAGGATAATAGTTGGGATTGTTGAGAGAATATGTGTGTCCTTTCTACCCCTCATCTTTTGTTTGCGTAGCTGCTAGAATTTTGTAACATTCCTGCATGTGCAACTCACTTGGTTCCTACTGACATGTTAGCTGGGCCACCTAGTATTGTAGCAGCCTTTGGAGGATGTGTTGTAGACAGCTACCTTCTTTCCTGCCTTGCCCACCTCCACAGGGAGTGAGTGAATCAAGGTAGCACACCACGTCTGTAAGGCTCTGTTCTGAAGAAAGAGACAGATAAAACTAGAAAGGACAAAATTTGAAATGAATCTATTTAAATTATTGTTGCAGTTTACAGACTTCCAGAGTTCTTTGTCAAAATGGTATAGTCCTGACTTAATATAATTCTGTCCTTTACACCTATACCACACTTGTGGTTTGCTAACTTTTTAATATGCCTCATTAAAAATTTATCTCCTCAGCATCTCTATGAGCTAGGCAGAAATAATAGAACATTTTGAATACAGGGAAATGTAGGAACAGAGTTACTGTGGTAGGAAGTGAAGGAGCCAGGACTTAGCCAATCAAGCCTCCAAATCCTATATTTCTTCTGCTCTGCCACATATATGTAATGTTTTTGAAAAATTTTTCATGCCTTATATGTTTTCTATGTGCTTTTTAGTTGTTTCGTATGTATGTACTTTACTGACTAAACATTATTTCTTTTAAAGACCCGAAAATCACCTTCTTTATGGTAACCGAGCTCTTTGTTTTCTTCGCACTGGACAGTTTAGGTAAGTTGGTCAGAGTACCCCAGTCACTGAGCTGTTAACTACCCATTTTTGAGAAATATTTCTGTTTTGCCCATATGCAGGAAAATCCTTCAGTAGTTTTGGCAGAAATAGTTAAATAGTTAAAGGGACTCTATAGGCTTTATATAGAATAACAATGACAGCAACAGCTCTTGCTTGAGTGGAAAACAGGTGCTATTTTAAGTACTTTACCTGTGTTTCTTAATTCTCACAATACTTAATAGGTAATGTTATTCTCCACATTTAAATTTGGGGGGGACTCATACTGTTAGTGAGTAGTGATGTTAAGATTTGAACACATATCTTATCTGATGGTATCAAAATCTGTGTTTATAATACCTATGTCACCTCCTTTTTTTAAAAGTTAAAAGAGAGAAAGCCAGCACAAGTGGGAGAGGGGCAGAGAGAGAGGGAGAGAGAGAGAATCTCGAGCATTCCTGTATTACTTCCTTTTGCTACTTTAACTGATCTTTATAATTCAGGAAGAATCTTTGCTATTTCTTTCCTGTATCTTGAATATAAAAAAATTAAGTAAATCTGATTTGTAAGTGGAAGAAAGAAAAGACATTTAATGGTTTAACTATGAGAATGAAATAAAAATTAATCCCTTTAATTTCTTACATGATTCAGTCTTATTTTCTTATGTTGCATTGAGATTTTATGTATTAGTTGAGAAAGATTATTGACACTGGGACGTGATTTTATTGTCACTCAATTAAAAATTTTAGGTTATACATTACAAGCATTAGTATTGAAGAGTGTATGTTATTACATTTAGTTATGTCCTGCCTTACTGTAAGGTGGGTGTAGAATGGCTTCAGGAATATATCCACTCAGTAGAAGAATATTATAAGCACAACAACACAAACTAAAAAGCCAGTTTAGAGCTAGGGATCCTCAGTGTAAAGCTGCATAGGCATAAAGTCCTACACAGTTATTAGTTATAATTCATATTTGTGCTTGACCTTTCTGTTGCCAAGATAAAAGGAGAAAACCTGACAAGTTACATGAGATTTTTTGCTGTCAATGGAGGAGGGGGACAGAAGTTGTTTAGGTGAAACAATTTCTCTGATGAAAGTTCTGGAAGAACTTTCTTAGGTGGCTTACAAGGAACATGCATTGAGTGATAAGACCAGAGGAGAACCTCCACAACTTTACTGTCAAAGCTGAAGCCTCCCTGAAAGTGCAGTTTTGGGTTTCACAAGTTTTTTTGTGGAGTTTATGAATGAAAGCAGAGAGTTCGATGATTTTTTACTTACAGTGCTTACATTGGGGTACGGGAGGATGGGAGTGGGGAAGAGAGTATGTTCCAAGTATGTAGCTTTTAAAAATAACATTTGTTTTTCTTTTATTATAAACAGAACACATTCTCATGGTAGAAAATTTGGAAAATACAAGAGTTTAAAAAGAAGAAAATAAAAATCACCAGTAATCCAACCACCTCGGAGAATACCGCTGTATTAACGTTATGCAGCTTTTAGATGGCTTAAGCCGTGGATAAACCGAGGCTATCTAGACTAGAGGAATGGATGGGCTTGACACAGTCTTCCATCAATACCACTGTCCTCAACTGGTTCTGACAAGAAATGAGCTGCAAATGGCCTTAGGTTATTGCATCTGGCTAGGTCCAGAATTGCAGATATCCTATGCTGTTTGATGGTGAATCTGTGTGCTTTCAAGGTGAATAGGTTGGCAACTTGGCTAGCCTCTTGTGAAAATCGAAATGTTGATTGGGCTAAAGGTCATCCGCTCTGCATAGGGGAGCTCCGAGAGCTGAGAGGCCAGCCAGGGCATTTCTGCCCTCTTTCATTAGGGTTGAATGCTAGACACACAAGGAGGATCGTCTTAAAACTGTACTGCAAATGAGGTACATCGAAGTAGAAGTATAGAAGCCAGGTAGCCTGGTGAGGTAAAGGTCAAGAGCAGGGTTGTGCATACCTACTTCCTGATGGTCTAGCTTATGGTTCGACACCATCTAAGTTTTCACTAGAGGCAGGTCAGCAGCATTTCCTTCTTACGTGATCACCTATATGTACTGGATGCCAAAGTGATGTCAGAAACATTGTGCCACACAGGTTTGTTGGTGTTTCCCACCTTCTCGCCCATTGTTTACATGACTTGCTCAGTTACCTAGGGATGTTTTCTGAGTCCACAGCATGTCTCACTCCTGACCAAGTGAATAGTGTAGATAGTGTGACTTGAGAAATGAACATGTTGCCAGTGATTCACTCATGCCATTGACAGCAGAAGGACCCGTGCCCTTTAGCTGAGTTGCCACGGTTGAGATGTTTTAAGGCTCTCACATCTGAGGTTCAGTAGATCTGTCCTGGGAATCTGGCTGAGGAGCTGTGGGACACGGGGTAAAGCATCCAACCCCCTGGACTGTGCTGAGCACTTTATGCGCATGAGCTCAACAGCCCTCCACGTCCCTGTGAGGTGGGTGCTCCTGAGTCTTTATAGATGGGGAAACAGGAAGGGAGAGGTCAAGCAAAGTGTCCTCAGATACTAGGTGGGTGTGATGGAGCCAGAATTTAAACCCAGACAGCCTGGATGCAGAGTCTGTATGACTAATCCCCATGGAAAGGTGATGGTAGAATCGAAGAGTGATGTGAAAGCAGACAAGAAAATTAAAAATAAATGTTCATATAGTCAATAAACACGAATATCCTTGTAGGACATGCTGATTACAAACTGTGAGTCTTTTTTTCATGTCCATCAGATTGACAAAAATTTTAAAAACTTCATAATACCAAGTGTTTGAGAGGATGTGGAACAAAAGAAACTTGCATACTCCGCCGGAGAAAATGTAAATTGGTGCAATCACTTTGGACAACAATTTGGCAAGGTGAAGATGTGCATACTCTGCAGCCCACTTCTAGGCTCATATCCTCCAAACTCAGATGTGTCCCCAAGAAGATACGTGCAAGCCTTCACGATAGCATTGTTTGTAAGAGTAAAGAAATGGAAACAACTCAAATGTCCTTCAGTGGGGGAATGGATAAACAAATGATGGTATATTCATACAATGGGATTTTATATAGCAGTTAAAATGATGACAATGTTGAGTGAAAAAGCAAGTTGCAGAATGACTTGTATGACACCATTTATATAATGTTCAAAATATGCAAAATGACTTACATATCCACAGTTATTAAATAGTATGTATTCAAACTTTTTTAAATGCATGGGCATGTTAAATACCAGGGGAGTGGCTCTCTCTGGGGAGGGAAGGAGGAAGAAGGATCGGAGATAAGAAACCTGGTACACAGTGGATGTCAACTGTAACAAGTTCTGCAAAAAGATCTGAAGTGAATATGGCAAAATGTGAAGATCTTGCTAAGCTGGTACTTGGGTGTTGACTATATTAATGTTACTCTCTGTACTTTTATGTATACTTGAAATATGTGATAAAAAATGATATAGTGAAATTAAAAATGCACGTGATAAGATGAAAAAAGAAAAAAGCAGCATTCCCTAAACATCAAGGATAAAATAAGTGAAAAGCAATCTTGAAAGACGAGGATAAGTATTTTAAGACCAGTGGTGGCAAATCAGAGGTGAGGCATGTAGGGAAAATGCTTCATTCAGAAACGGTCAAAGTGGTGGTGGTGTGGTTTGTAAATCAGATCAGTTTGTAAATCCGATCAGATCAAATTGTGAACGTAGGTGAGGCCAAGAGCCCACCTGAACCCTTCCCATTCATCAGCTGTGTGCACCTCCAGGTCTGTGGATATCGTACTTGGGAAATCGTGGAACGGGGTTGGGGTGAGCAGGGCGGTGTGTGTGGAAATACTCTACCTCCTGCCACAGCATCTGCTGAATACTTCAGGCTCAGGACTGTGCAGTGTACCCCAAAATGCCTGGTGTGGCTGAGCTGTCCTTTTATTCATGTCTTCTGTAAGTTTGCTTTTCAAATATGATTGGGCAGTTACAGAGCATTATAGAGTAATAGTTTTAATTGAAGTAATCAGGTATTTTTGGTTTAAAAGAGAATCTAGAAAAAGCAGCTAGGCATATCTACGGCTTCTGTAGTTATAGTACTTATGTGAGTTATATGATTGGTCTGTGCCTCCTTACTGTTTCCTTCTGGTACTCACATGAGGAAATCTGCAATCTTTGATGGGATGTGATAAACTGTATAAGGGGAACTGTAATTGGAGAAAGGGAAAGTTTAGCCTTGGATGTTTTTTTAATTTGCTTTTGGAAAATTATGGAACTTTAAACTTAGTGTTTACTTTGACCTTCAGTATTTAGTTACCCATCATAATACATTTTCTGTTAGATCCAACTTGTGATTAGTAACAGGAAGATAGACTTTAAGTGACTTCAAGTTTTTTGTTTTTGTTTTGTGTTTTTCTGAATTTCTCTGAGGCCAAAGGCATAAATCAAGCCAATTGTAGGTTCCTACGAGAATAGAAAAAAATCCTAGTGTGGGGTGCCTGACTGGCTCAGTCAGTAGAACATGTGTGACTCTTGATCTTGGGGTCGTGAGTTTGAGTCTCACATTGGGCGTGGAGCCTGTGTAAAAAACATCTTACCATGTGTGTGGAGCATCACTGTGAGTGTCATGGTTTGTTAGATTATTGCTCACGCTGCTCTCTTTCTTTCGCAGGCTCTTTATTTTTACAAGCTACTGAATTTGCTTTTGAAGCTTTTGAATTTATTTTTTCAATCTTTGTGGTTCACCTGCTTTTTAAAAGGCAGTAATAAATGCACATCATAAGTACAAAAGAATAAACTGAAAGCTCTTGCCAAGCTCAGACCCCTGCCCTCATTCCTCTTTTCAGATCCTTTTCTATTTCCCTAATGTCTTATGCCTATATAATCACTTATGTTGAATCAAATATGGTTGCCATTTTTATGAGTCAGAATATAGGCAGTTTCGTTTGGTTCAGTGTAATGTGCATATACATTTGCATACATATATATATATACATTTTTTTAACATAGGAGCATACTGTACACACTGTTGTACTTTTTCCCCCCCAATACTTAAATCTTGGAGCTTGTTGCATATCAGTGTATATAGAGATACACCTTTGTTTATGTTCATGGCTCCATAGTCTTTTACAAAATGGATTACTCATGCTTTGGTCAGTTTGTATTAGAATATAAATTATTTCTAGGAGCGCCTGGGTGGCTCAGTCGGTTAAGCGTCCAACTTCGGCTCAGGTCATGATCTCATGGTGCATGGGTTCGAGCCCCACATTGGGCTCTGTGCTGACAGCTAGCTCAGAGCCTGGAGCCTATTTCAGATCCTGTGTCTTCCTCTCTCTCTGATCCTCCCCTGCTCATGCTGTCTCTCTGTCAGAAATAAATAAAACATTAAAAAAAATAATATAAATTATTTCTAGTTAAAAAATTACATACAGCTCTGTAATGATTATCCTTTTACCTATGTTTTACATTCAGGCACAAGAATATCTGTAGATAAATTGCTGATTTTTCTTAAATGAAAGAGTTTATATAATCTTAATTCCAGATGCTAACTTTTGATATAAAATGTATGTGTTTATTCAGTTGATGGTTATCAGTCACTGCATATTTGGCAGAGACTGACAGTTAATCTGAATCCTGCTTTTGCTGCTTCGTTGTAAGATCTAGGAACTTGAGGAGGAGTATTACTATTTCTTTGTTGGTCTGGTCAGTCGTTGATAGTGATGACTTATAATTAAGAAAAAAAAGTGATAATCCTTTTATGTCTTGCAAAGTCCTTACCTATATTGTGATTTGAGAGAGTCAGTAACTAGCATCTCTTTTCCCTCCCGAGGCCAGAATCAGTTAAGAGATGAAACGGAAGACAGGCAAATGTGATCCAGTCTCACCACTAAAGCTGGTACAGTTTTTAAAGAATAGAGCCTAATTGGGATAGCCTCATAGCCAAGTGACTTGTTTAGTTCACCCATGATCACAGACAGAACTGGCTATGGGGACGTTTGTCAACTTTCAGGTTGGAGGAAAAACGAATCTGGTTTTATGAAGGTGTTCAATAAAAGATTGCAAAGAAAAAAAGAGGCTATGCCAATACAATTAGTGCCCCTCCTATTCATTAGGTAGTTATTATTCATCTCTGGGAAAAGGTTAGGGCTACGGAAGGAGATAGCTCAGAAATAATCTAGCAAATCTACATGGAAGCTAGAGGAGGGGAAATACGTATTCATTGCTAACGTTTCAGGGCAAAATGCAGCATATCGTATATGAAGAAATAGGTGAGGGGGCTGGAGAAATAACATTTTGCCATGTAACATGTATTCAGTTGGATTGTCTAGGCTGGAGCTCTCTCTTACCCTCTGTTTAGTGCTCTAACCATTATGTCACACAGTCTTCAAGAGTAAGTAGCCATTTGCATTTCTTGAGTTTTCCTGTTTTCAGAGATGTATTGTTCAGGGTATTGCTATTCCGAAAGGTGTACCTGCCCTCCAGAGTATTTAGGTTTCAGGCTGTACTAGGTTGGATGAACAGTAACCCCATGTAATTTACCACGGCCACTTTGTTTTAGTAGGAGGACATGGTCATGTGCTAGTAAATGTAAAAATATGTTCATGCTTTTATGTATTTATATACATGCACACTGATGCATGTAGTATTTACAACATATGTGATTGTATGTCATGTTAATTATAATAACAATAGCATTCAACATTGATTCAGCCAGTGTGATTGGAGTTCTGCTTCTAGGTATGTCAGAAATGAGCAAAAACAGACACAGTTCCCATATTGTAGATAGTGGATCAGTGGTAAGAGGGAGGATGTTGCATTCATGGAATTAATAGTGTGCCAGGTGGCCTAAATACAGCGGAAGAGGGGAGTGGTGGTCAGGGGCTAGACCAAGGAGGGTCTTGTAGGCTACATTAAGACTGTGGGCCTTTAAAAGCCTCAAGAAGGGAGTAAAGGATTTTAAATTGAGGTGAGATGGTGTGATTAATACTTTAAAAAGATCAATCTAGTTGTAGTGAGGAGAATGGGTTTGGAGGGGATGCAGAAAGAATGTGGGTTAGGAGCCTGTTGCAGTACTCTAGGCCAGAGATGATGGTAGCTTGGAGCAGGGTATGGTAGTGGAAATGGAGAAGTGGAGGATTCGAGATATTTTGAAAGTAGAAGGGACAAAGGTTGCTTATAGTTTGGTGTTTGGAGCTATTAAGAAGTTTCTGCCTGAGAAGGACAAATATCATATGTTTGCACGTATAGGAGGATTAGGAGGAACTTGACGGAGGAACAAGGGGGAGAAGAAGGGCGGAAATGGTGGGGGAAAGGGAGAGAAGCAAACCATGAGAGACTCTTGAATGCTGACAAAAACTGAGGACTGATGGATGTGGGGGGTGGGGGGGATGGGCTTGGAGGAGGACACTTGTGGGGATGAGCACTGAGTGTTATGTGGAAACTAATTTGACAATAAACTATTAAAAAAAAAAAAAGAAGTTTCTGCCTTTAGGAGAAACTTGGATTATGGGCTCCCTCCTTAATACTGAGATCACTGGAAGAGATAAATTTGTAGGAAGTAGATCTTGACTTCACTCTTGGCCATCCTGAGTTGAAGTGTCCTTGAAGGATCCCAGTTGGAATGTCACATCAGCAATGAGTTAAGTGGGTCTGGGACTCCAGGGAAAGATTTGGGCAGGAGACACATTCTGGGGTGGTTAACCTAGATCATTTGAAGTTGTAGATATGGGTGAGGTTGCTTGGGGAGTGAGTTCTCAACTTTTATTGAACCCTGGAATCAAGCTTGGGAGAAATATCCCCAAACCAGAGATTTTTAATTAATTGGGCTTCTAGCAACCCCCCAGATAGTACTCATGTGTAACCAAGGTTGAGACCCACTGGTCTGGAGTGAGGATGAACTGAGAACTAGAACTGAGCCTTGAGGGACAAAAATAGCAGCCAGTTAAGGTAAGGTGAACCTGCTTGGGAGACTGTTAAGAGGCAGCCAGAGAGGTAAGAGGAAAACTGGAAGCTTGATATCATGGAAGCAACAGAGAGCGAGAGTGGCCAGTAGTGCTTGTTGTTGCTGAGAAGCCAAATGGAATTTAGACTGAGCAATAAGAACATCTTTTAGTTCCCTTAGGGAGAGCTGTCTGTGAGAAGCTTGGAATGGATGCTGGGTTGGAGTGGGTTGGGATGAGAGGAATTGGTGACAGTAGAGGCAGCTGTTAAAAGTATCTGGGGGAGAGAAGTAATGAGGAGATGAGGTATGCCATTGTATAATGATGTACTTGGTTGCAAATAATAGAAAACCCTGTTTAAATGGTGAAGAAAACTTAACCTCATTCAAGAAATCCAGAAGAATGTGGCTCTAGGGTTGTATATTTAGTGGCTCAACAATGTCCTCAAAGACCTAGAGATTTTCTAGCCCCACTGTGTGACTTGGACCTCAGGCTGCCTCCTCCGGTTACTGTAATTCAGGGGTTAAACTGGACATTCTAGTCTCCAGCAAAAGAATGGCTCTTGTAATCTTCAAAAAAAAAAAAAATTATACGTACTTGAAGTGTACAATTCATATGTATATAGGTTGAATTTTCTGAAACTTTACGTGTCTAAGGTCCCAGCACCTTACATGTGTAAGATCGACACCCAGATCACAGCCCCAGCAGTCCGCTTTGTTCCTCTTCCCAGTCTGCCCACCTCCTCCCCCAGGATAACTACTATCCCAGCTTCCAACGCCACGGGTTAGTTTTGCCTGTTTTTGTGCAATGTAAACAGTCATATAATATGTGCTCCTTTATGTTTGGCATTCAGCATTGTTTTTGAGATCCATATTGTTGCATGTAGTTGTAAAGTGTTCATCTATTGCATGAATATACCACATTTTATCCATTCTAATGTTGATGGACATTTGGGTAGTTTCTAGTATTTGGCTTTTACAGATAGTATCATTGTG
Source organism: Crocuta crocuta (assembly GCF_008692635.1). NCBI lineage: Eukaryota > Metazoa > Chordata > Mammalia > Carnivora > Hyaenidae > Crocuta > Crocuta crocuta. The sequence goes on along the minus strand of NW_027530213.1, from coordinate 3,609,041 downwards.
AACATACGTATTCATTTCTGTTGAGAATATAGTTAAGGAGTGGAGTTGCTGCGACAAGGGTATGCTTACATGCAGCTTTCCTGCATAATTTCCTGTCTGGTTGTATCATTTTACACTCCTGGCAGCAGTATATGAGCGTTTCAGTTCCACGTCCTCACTAACACTTATTATTTTGTGTCATTTCATTTAGACATTCTGATGGGTATGTAATGACACGTTGCTGTGATTTTAATTTGCATTTCTTTAAGTTGATCAAGGATATTTAAGTTGAGCATCTTGTCATGTGCTTATTGACCATTTAGATACTCTCTTTTCGTGAAGTGCCTGTTTGGATCTTTTTTTCCCCCCCTTTTTAGTTGAATGTCTTATTCATTAGGTTTTAAAAAATTTTTATTTTGGATGTGAGTCATTGACCAAATATATGTATTACAAGTAGCTTCTCACATTCTGTGGCTTGCCTTTTCACTTTTGATGTTTTGTTTTTACAAACAGATGATGCTAACTTTAACACAGTACCATGTATCTGTTTTTTCCTTTAGGATGAGCACTTTTTGGGTTCTGTTTATAATCTTTGCTTTCTCTAACATCACCAAAATGTTCTATGTTTCTTTTAAAACCTTGATTTTTTAACTTTGATATTTAGATGTATAGTCCACCTGGAGTTGATTTTTGGATTTAGTGTGAGGCAGGGCTCAGGATGGACATGAATGTCTAGTTGCCTCTTCAGTATTTCTTAAGAATACATGTTTTTTCCATGCATGGCAGTGGTCATGTTTGTCATGTAGATCAGATGACTGTATGTCAGCATCTATTTCTGATTTGTTTGTACTAATCTGTTGGTCAGGTCATCTGNGTTTTTTTTTTTTTTTTTTTATCTGTATATAGTCTTTTAGAAGGTACTGCTGTCTGGTAGTGTAAGTTCCTTGTAATCTCTTTTTAAGAGTGATGAGCCCTCTGAGCTCTCATTGGCCAGCACTGGGTTATAGGACTACCCCAAAACTAGTCAGTGGAAAGGAGAGTGAGATTGTCATGAGTGGCTTACAATAATTATAATTATCACTCTCATTTTTCGTATGAGAAAGCGGCTAGAGAGGTTAATAACTTCCTAAATAATCCCAAAGAGAGTTAGCGATTGTATTGAACTTAACTCCCATCTGTATTTCAGTTTTTATGCTCTGTCCTCTGTGACTTAGCTGATGTGTGAAAGATCTGGGAGTTATATTTTTGGAGATCAAAAGTCTGGCTGACGTGCAAAAATGGTGCAGAAGAACCATGCAAATAATAACAAGTTAGGCATAGATGTAGTTAAGATACGTGTAGGAAATAACTTCAGACATAAGAAAAGTAGTTATTTCTGGGTAGTTGTGATTGTGACTCTAGGTGACTTTTTCCTGTTGTTTTACTTTTCTGTATTTTCCAAATTTCCTATAATGGACATATATGGATTTTTGAAAATTAAAAAAATTGTTTAAACTAGGCTATTTCTGGAAAATTCAAGATGTACAAATAGATACACAATATATAATGTCTTTATTAAAGGCATAAAAATGAATATTTTTTCTTTTTCTTTTTAGAAATGCACTTGGTGATGGAAAGAGAGCCACTATTCTAAGGAGCAATTGGACAAAGGTAGGTTTCTTTTATATTTACATTCAGCAAGTAATGCCATATAACTTTGTGAGAAATCTGTGGACAGGATATAAATTTATATGTAAAAATGCTGGATAAAATTATGCAGAGCTCAAGAGTGTGAGAGGGAAACCTTCAGTCCCATAATCAGAAAGGATACTTAAACACAGTAGTGAGGCTGTACTAGTCCAAGGAAGACAGGGAGCCCATAGGAATGTTGAGGGTCTGAAGGGCACTTCAGTGATTGAGATGTCAGTATCTGCACTTTCTGGATGGGTTAAAGACCTTCCTATGAAAAATGAAACTTAAAACCTAGGATGAATTATAGGAGACTGTCTTTACAACCTTGAAGTGGGAAAGGATTTCTTAAATAATACAAAATGCACAAATCTGGGGGTGGGGGAAACCTAATAAATTTGAATATATAAAACTTAAAAACTTCTGTATGTCAAAAGACACCATGAATGAAAGCACAGTCTGGGAGGAGATAATTTGTCATATAAAAAACATAGATAACTGATAGGATTTATATCCAAAATATGCAAAGAACTACAATAAATAAGAAACCCAGGAAAAAATGGGCCAGCAAAATAAATAGGCACTTCACAGAAGAGAAATCCTGAATGAGCAATAGAAATAAATTATGTTTTATTTCCTAGAACTTAAAATTGTACAGTTAGAAAAATGAAGCCAAGAGCAGAATAGAGAGCTTCCAAACAGGCCTTCATGTGCCTGAGCAAATGAAACAGTGTGGTATTACTTGGGGACTTATATTGGCAGAAATTAAAGAGACCTGCGGTCCCAAGTGTTGGTGCATGTGTGTACTAACAGGAACTCTCCGTGAACTGGTGGGTGAGAGTTGGGTGCAGCCAGCCTGGAGAGCACTATCATATGCTTCTACTGTTGTAATTATTTGATTCTAAGCACATGTACCCCACAAACATTCTTGTCGTATGTGCACATGGGGAAATACACAGAGCGGTTATTGCAGTATTGTTTCTGATGGCACAGAAATGCAGAGACCTGCATGTCCATTGCTAAAGCAGCAGTGGATGTGGTATTTTCACTAGCTCAGAGGCTGGCCGTTCTGTCACCCCTCCCGCTCCCTCCCCCCCGCAGCCCTGTGTTCACTGTGTGTTGGCCGGTTGGCCGCCTCACCGCTCCTTATGTGTTCCAGGCCCACTCCCAGTTTGTACTTGTTCTTCCCTCTGCGTAGAACTAGAATGCCTTTCCCCAGAGCTAGTCCCGTATTTCCTTTCATTTTTTAACTATAAGTTGGCTTCTCAGTGAAAACTTCTCTGGCCGTATTACTAAAATGGCAAGGCTGCCCCTGCCTAGATGTTTGCTGTCCTCTTTCCCTGCTTTACTTTTTTTTCTTCTTGGTATTTATCAGTATTGAACATCCTGTGTGTGTTATTTCAACTGTGTTTACTGTGTGTCCTCCCTTACAGTGTGTGCTCCATGAGGACAGGTTTTTTTATTTGGTTGGTTCATTCTTGAATCTAGACTGCCTGACAAACTGCCTGGCACATAGCAAGTACTTACTAGTAAATAGTAAATATTTGTTGACTAAGTGAATGAACGAACCAAATACTAGATCGCAGTGGAATAAGTTAACTGTCTTATCAGCATTAATTGGTTTAAAAACCAGGGTTGAGAGGTGTCTGAGTGGCTCAGTTGGTTAAGCATCTGACCCTTGATTTCGGCTCAGGCCATGATCTCATGGTGGTGAGATTGAGTCCCGTGTCAGGTTTTGCAGTAGGCATGGAGCCTGCTTGAGACTTTCTCTCTCTGTCTGTCTACCCTTCCCCCTCTTGCCGTTGCTCTCTCTCTCAAAACATTGACTATTAAAAAACAGTGTTGAATGAAAAAAAAAAGCAGTAAAAACATAATGTAGGCCAGAAAAATACCTATCCAACTCATGAAAATGTTTGCTTTTGGGCAGTTAGGGAGGGAATGATGAGGGAAGGTCTAAAGAAGATTTCAGCTGTATTTGTATGATTTTATTTCTTTCATTAAAAAAGAATCTAAAGCAAATACAACAAAATGTTAGCATTTAATTCTAGACGTTTATAATAATAATCACTGTATTTTCCTAAATCATAAAAACATCTTTTTTTTTTTCTTTTAAGTAGAGCTTCAGAAAGACCTATGTTTCAGACTTCATTCTTGGCTTTACATAATTTGTTTTTAAACCAGAGTGAGTATAATCATGGAATTTTAGAGTCCCCCACATTGTGGCCAAGAAGTGTATCAGAGCCTGGGGACTATGAAATTCCCCAGGTGGACTTCTGCATCCAAATTTTGGAGTCCATTTTTAAATGCCTCATTTTACAGATGAGGAAATTGAGTCCCAGAAAGGTAAAGGGACTTTTGCAAGTAAAGACAAAACTGGATTGAGAATCCAGCATTAGATTTGCTTCTATTTGAGAGTGATTCGTTTGTTGCTATTTTTACTACCATTGTTGTGCTTGACACAGAAATTTGTTGATCACTGAACTGCATTTGGCATGTGTTCTTACAGAGTGAATAGATGATAGAATTCTTAACACTGAAACCAGACCCTGAAGTTGGTTTTTCTAGAGTTACCTTTTCCTGTTTCAATTATCAATTGAAAAAAGAGGACTACAGCTTTCTAAATTACATTGAAGACTGTTAATGTTGTAACAATTACATTGTAGGGTGTTTATTCCTGACTTAATTTATTGAACAGAAAATACTCACTTTTTTAAAAAAGACTATTTTTTTAGAGCAGATTTGGGTTCACAGCAAAATAAAGAGGAAGGTAATTTCCTACAGATGCCCACACGTGCTTAGCCTCCCCCATTGTCAGTCTCCTCCAGCTGACTGGTACAGTTTGAGAATTGATTAACTACACAGGTACATTGTAATCACCCAAAGTTCGTAGTTTCTCTTAGGGTTCACTGCCCAAATATTAGGCATTCTGTGGGCTTGGACAAATGTATACTGACATTTATCCATCATTATGGTTTATACAGAGTATTTTCACTCTCCCCAGTATCCTCTGATCTGCCTATCCATCCTCCTTTCCCCCAGCCAACCCCTGGCAGCCACTGATCTTTTTACTGTCTCCATAGATTGACCTTTTCAGAATGTCATAGTGTTGGGATCATACAGTATGTAGCTTTCTCGTATTGTCTTCTTTCACTTAGTAATACACATCTAAGTTTCCGCCATGTCTTTTCATGGCTTGATGGTGGTTTCTTTTTAGTGCTGAATAATATTACACTGTCTGGATGCACCAGTTTCTTCATTCACCTACTGAAGGACATTTTTGTTGCTTTCAAGTTTTGGCCATTCTGAATAAAGCTGCTATAAATAATCTATGTGCAGGGTTTTTTTTGTGGACATGTTTTCAGCTCCTTTGGGTAAATACCAAGGAGTATGATTGCTGGATCATATGACAAGAATATGTTTAATTTTTAAAGGAAATGACAAACTGTTTTCCAAAGTGGCTGTAACATTTTGCATTCCTGCTGGCCACAAATGAGAGTTGTTGCTGCTCCATACCCTCAGCATTTGGCGTTGGCAGTGTCCTGAATTGTGGCCTTCCTGATAGGTGTGTCGTGGAGTCTCCTTTCAATTTGCATAGGATGTGGAGCATCTTTCATGTGCTTATTTGCCACTGTTTACCTTCTTTGGTGAGGATCTTTGGCCCATTTTTAAATGGGTTGTTTTCTTATTGTTGGATTTTAAGAGTTCTTTGTATATTTTTGGGTAACAGCCCTTATCAGATGTGTCTTTCCTAAATATTTGCTCCTGATTGTGGCCTCTCATTTTCCTGACAGCAGCTTTCAGAGAGCAGTTTTTAATTTTAATTAAGTCCAGCTTATCAGGTATTTCTTTCATGATCCATGAAAAAGTCATCACCATTTTTTGCATTTTATATTTAGGTGTGTGATTCATTTTTAGTTAATTTTTGTGGAGAGTATAAGGTCTAGATTCATTATTTTTGCATGTACATGTCCCACCATCATTTGTTGAGAAGGCTATCTGTACTTCATCGTATTGCCTTTGTTCCCTTGTCAAAGATTAGTTGACTGTATTTATGTGCGTTCATTCATTTTCTTTAAATAGGGATATTTTGTGATGATTGCAAAAATATTTGTCTGGATGCCAAACACAAATCCTATTAAGTATTTTAAAAATTTGGTAAGTACACCTAGGTCATTTTTCATTTTATTTTACTGAAAAGGAGTGCTCTCTGAAGGGTAGCTTAAACTTCAAAAGCAAAGGTAGACCATGCAAGGTACATTCTGTACTTCTACTTTGGAATAACCATGAGCCTGAGTCTGTTGAGTCAGCCTCTACGGTATAAGCCTGTATAAGAAGGTACTCTTGAGATTCTGCGAATGTGGGCCATTGTTCTCCCTTCTTTCCAGATAGAGAAGACTGGTACAGTGTCAGCTGTCCTACAGATGCTTTCAAGCTTAAGAGGGTATATCATTGTATCCCAAAGAGTGGGAATTTTTATAGTAAATTAACATTTGTCAACAATCTCTGTGCACTGTTACTGTTATAGAGTATACAAGCCAGTTGCCTCACAGATGCTCACAAGAACCTTTTAATACTGAGGGGGTATATTTTTGTGAGTGACCAAACCTAACTCAGATTTGGTCTAAGTAGTTGGCTCCTGTAATTGAAAAGTCTAGAGATCAGCTTCAGGCATAGCTGGATCCAGGTCTGCATACATTTTTCTTCCTGTTTCTCAGTTTTGCTTTCCTGTGTGTGTTAGCTTCATTTTCAGTCTTTTCTTTCTCTTTTCATTCTTTCTTTTTGTAGGTTCTGTTGCTGAATAGAGTTTTCTGATTTATTTCTTCTGCAGTGTCTAATCTGCCCGTTTTCATCTGATGTATTTTTCATCCTAAATGCTATAACTTTCATCTTTGGAATTTCATTTTGAGTATTTCTTACATATTTCACATTTTAATATGTTCATTCTTTTAGCTTCTTGAGCATATGAAATATGTTTGTAATAACTGTTCTAATGTTCTTGTCTACTAATACTATCGTCTGTCATTTTTGAGTTATTTTCAACAAATTATTTTTTTTTCTCTTCCTTATAGATCACTTTTCCTTTGCATACCTAGTAAGTTTTTATTGGCTATAAGACATTGTGAATTTTACCTTGTTTGTTACTGATATTTTTGTGTACCTGTAAATATTTTTGAGCTTTGTTTTGGGATACAGCAAAGTTACTTAGAAACAGTGTAATTCTTTGGAGTCTTGATTTAAGCTCTTTTAGGTGGGACCATAGTGGTATTTGGTCAAGGGCTATCTTTATCTTCACAACTGGGGCAAAATTCTTCTGAGTACTCTACTTGTTATTCTCTGAATTATGATGTTTTCCATTCTGGCCAGTGGAAACAGGACTTGTTCCTGGCCCTGTGTGACTGCTTACTGTTGTTTCCTTTTAGGCTTTCAAGTGGTTCTTTCCCTGGTTTGGGTTTTGGGTAGTTTCCCCTCCTGCATGTACTGACTAGTACTCAACTGAAGACTCAACACAGGTGGACCATGTGAGGACCTCTGGAGTGCTCTGTGGAGCAGTCTCCTCCCTGGTCCTCTGCCCTGTGAATTTGCACCGTCTCGGCTTTCCTGGATTCCTTGACACTGTCTCCTCAGCGGAGACCGCAGTCCCTGCCCGGGTTCCTTCTCCCTGTGTCACGGCTTAGAAACTCCACCCAGCCAGGCAGAGCAGTCGTAGGGGTTGTTCGGTGTGTTTCTTAGGTCTCGGGGATCACTGTCTTTTATTGCCTGGTATTCAGAGTCCACACATCTTTATTTCATATATTTTGTCCTTGTTTGTTTGAGGCAAGAGCATAAATCCAAATCTCTGTTACTGTATCTTGAGCAGAAGTGGTAGTTAGAATGTAGGGTTCCCTCCTGGCTTCATTTTGAAAAAGACTTTCAACCAAGTAATGGGAGCCCCAAACTGATATCCTTAATAACTGTTAATTCTAGTGGAAAGAGAACCTCTTTTAATATCTATTTAGTACACGTGAGGGATGCCTTGGCCTGATCCTGGCTGAGCCATGTGCCCACCAGCAGATCAGTCCTACCACCTGGAAAATGGTGCATTTCGATTGGTCAGTCTCCTGGGTCACTGCTGCTCTTCTCCTTGTTTATTGTTGAGATGGAGGCTAGTCCCAGTCCTGCAATTACAATATAGAGTAGGGACGTGGTGACACCAAGAAGAGGGACTGCTCGGCAGATGAACAACAGGGAATTTCTCTATATGTGATACACAAAGAGGTAGTGTCAAAGAGGAGCAAACCTTGTATTGTAATTGGGTTCAGGAAACATTTAATTTAAGCTTCATTCACATAACTTGAGCAGTGAGATCTGAATAAACTCCTTTCTCAAAGAATAGACATTATACTAGGTTTTACAGAGTTTGGGAAGAGAACCCAGCAGAAGAGAAGGATGGTTGGGACGGGGGGCAGGTTGTGGATAAAAGAAAGAAAAAGTGTTTTCTATAAATTTAGTAGGTATGGTTTATAATCTTATAATTTCTGATGCTGTGAATTTTTATGTAGTTCTCTAAATTTCAAATATTCCTAGGAGATAGGATTTTGTCCTGTAGCATATCTGAGAGACCTGTCTTCATATCCCTTTTGAGGAAAAGCAGAATTTAAGCAAATGGAATCAGAATTGGGATCTTTGATCTGAGCCTAAATAGTCTGGCTTTAAAAATGCTTCAGAACTCACAGATTGGGTTGGTGCACCAGAGGAGGATTGTATATGCATCGAACCTGCATAAACAAAGGTCCTCATGGTTGTTTCTGGCCTTTTTTAGTGAAAAGTTCATCTTTCGTAAAAGATGTCAGTTATCTCTGATTTAGTAGTTTCTTACAGAATGAGAATGTTCTTTGTAAAATGTGGGGGTAAGGAGGAAAGAGCTCTGGGTCCAGAGTCCTACGGTCAGGATTCTTTGGTTTGTCTCTCTGTAAGTGTGCCATTAGGGAAGTTTCTAGCCTCTCTCACTGGTAAGCCAGTTCCCAGGTGGAGACTGTACCTATAACTGGAGCTCTGTTTGTGAGTAGCTAGAAGACGGGGTGGTTGAGTTAGCCCCAGGTTTGGTAATACTAGCTTCCTAGATTAAAACGTTCATCCTTGATATAGAGTTCCCAAAGTGCATACATGGGGCCAGCCAGGACTGTGGTTCTATAGCAAGCAAAACAAAACACAAAGCCCTGTTAGTTGGAATTGAGTAAATCCGTGGTTTTTGGACTTTTTCTTCAAGCCAAGAACTACACTTAGAGGTAAAATAATGAAAAGCTGACTGAGAGAGGTAGGTGGAAGACCCAGCCTGGGTGCACCCCTTATCTGTAGCCATGCTCTGGAAGGGCCGCAGAACTACAGTCTAAGCTGATTATTCCATCCAGCTCTGAAATCTGTGTGATTTCCAAAGTGTAAAGAATGTAATGACTTAGAGACTATTATTGCCTTAAAATATGTAGAAAAAAACTACGTTACTCATTTATAATGAATGTTTTTTTTGTACTTTATTTGGCACAAAATAATATATTTCATTCTTTACTAGTAAAATTTAATAAAGCTTGAATTATTTTCTCTGGGGGCATAAAAATCTCTTAAGCAAAAATACTGATCTCTAGTTAAAATTATTATAAATATTATTCATAACTTTTAACTTTAGCTCATTTAGGTAATTTTATTTCCTGAGAGGTATTAACATTTTTAAAAATTTTTCATTGATAGGGTCCTAATCTAACATTTAAAGTAGTTTTCAAGCAAAATATTTTTCCTTATCTATTTTCTTTAACTTAAGCATATTTTTGAGAAAAAATTAAATTTATCTTTTGGAACAGGGTCATTATCGTTATTGTGCTGCTCTTTCTATGCTGGGGGAATATGACTGGGCCCTGCAAGCAAACATAAAAGCTCAAAAACTCTGTAAAAATGACCCTGAGGGAATCAAGGATCTAATTCAGCAGCATGTAAAGTTACAAAAACAAATAGAAGACCTGCAAGGTATTTCACCTAAGATTCTTTGGTTACAGTCGAATTCCCTTTAAAACTTTTGAAGGTGGGTTTCTTGGATTATTGGAGGACCATAAATCAATTCTCAGGTGATTTGTACTTATTTTGTTATGCTTTATTGGTCAAGTCACTTAAGTTTTCCATTTCTGTCTGTGTAGAAGTACGTCAGTGTTATATTCCATTAGGTAATTACAAATGATGTCTATCTTTTATTTGAAACATACAATAACAGGTTATTTATTCTGTAGATTTTTAATAAAGTGAAGCCTTTTCAAACAAAATTGTTTAAAAATTTTCCTTCCATTATTATAGTTAATTCTTAAAGAAAAGACCCTTCAGTAGAGTTGTTTGATGTCTTTACACCAAGTGTGTGGTTCATTCTGTAGCATGCTGACCATATATGCATATATACATCTGTATGGGATATGTACTCATACCAGAAATCAGCTGTGTAGGCTAGGAATTCCAGATTTTCATTCTCTTCGTTTTCTCTCCGAAGTGATTTTGCTTTCTCCAGTGCCCGAAATTCCCTTACTCTATACTTTCAGCATATAGGTCTTTCCTGTTTTTCCTTCTTTGGGTATTTAATGTCTTAGGAAGGTGAGCTGAGATGTTATCATCCAACATAATGTGATTATAAGATTGTGAGCTCCTTGAAGACAGGTGCCATCTCTGGTTCAGATTTATATATTGCTGCATCTAGTCAGTGATCACATGTAATGGGATGTCAAATAAGGCTGTGTAACGTTTTGCTGAAGCCATCCTAAAACTAAAAACATCTGGAAATGTAAAATTATTTAGGTTTATTTTTCAGTTCTGTAAATTTGATGCTCTTCCTGTCAGTTTAAAGGAAATTTGAAATCTCTTTAAAGTATGTGTTGCTAATCCACTGATTATTGTGCATGTGTGTGATTGATTTTTATAGGTCGAACACCAGTTAGGAATCCATTTAAAGCCTTTTACGAAAGCAGGTGAGTTAATATCACTCCGGTCTGTAGCTCTTACTTGGGACGGCTTTGCCTTCTAAGTTCAAGCATCACTGCGTATGACACTTCGTAGCTAATGTCAACCACAGTAAAGCTGGCGAGAGGAAGGAGAGGGGTTTGAGTCTAAGATCAAGTGACCTGTGAATTGTCACATTTGTTTTGTGGACTGTTTTATGAACCATTTGCATATGTATTTATGGGAGATCTGTAGCCTAAGCCTAGGGGAAAAGAGTAGTATAATGTTACTTGCAGGTCACTGTACTGGGATGGAAACGGTTTTTGTAGTGGTGATCCTAGCATCAGAGAGTAGGGAAACAGTCTATACCTTTAACTGTCAGCCGTTGTCCTGGAAACATCTGCCTCCAGCCTCCCAGTATCTTTTCAAAGGCTAAGACACTTTCTGTTATACATAGACAACAGGCGATTTGAGTATGCTCACAAGCAAACAGATAGCAGCCAGGGTTCTACATAGATTATGCTTTTTCCCACATGCTTTAGATACCTAAGATATCGAAGCTGTTAACATTAAAACAGGGAGACTTATTTGAATATTAGAAACCAGAATACATTGAACTGTTCTTAATCTGAGTTTTTCCTACCAAATTGAAAATAACATTTATATATAAAGCCCAATCTCAGAGGTAGATTTTTTCTAACACAGTATTACCATGCTTTCAAGGGAACAAAGGCAGTAGTTGCTAAAACTTGTTTGTTTGAGGGATAACTTTTTAAAAATTGATGCTAATCAGGGGCACCTGGGTAGCTCAGTCGGTTAAACGTCCAGCCTCAGCTCAGGTTATGATCTCGTGGTTCGTGAGTTTGAGCCCCACATTGAGCTCACTGCTGTCAACCTGTCAGCACAGAGCCAGCTTCCAATTCTCTGCCCCTCCCCTGCTTGTGCTGTCCCCAAAGTAATTATTTTTAAAATTATCTTTAAAAATGCATGCTGATCAGTAGGAAAAAATTTATTTTTTCTTTTATTCCCCATTCAGGGCCTACATACCTAGTTTATCAGCACCTGCATTTAGTACTTCACTTAACTTTGTGGAAACTGAAAAAGATTCCAGAAAAACAAAGCACGAAATGGCAAACGGTGGTAATCAGAATCTAAAGGTAGGTTCAGTTAAAATTGAATTTATTTCAGGATTAGAAAGTCTCATGGTTTTACAGTAATATTTTGGTGATAACGGAAGCTAAATATTTTGGTGATACGAATCCCTTTTTGCTTCCTGATATCAAGAGAATGATTTTCTCTCTTTTTAAAAATTTTCTTTTAATATTCCAACGATCTCCTTCAATTGCTTGAAGATGATATTCAATGTCAGTTACTTTTGAAATCACATTTGTGTGTTTTCAAAATACTTTTTTATAAATTTCATTTTTCCTCTTGGGTAAGTTCTCTTTGTGTGCTATTCCTGCTTTACATGTCTCTCAATCAGACAGCCACTTGGGAATGAGTGATGGGGGAGTCTGGTGGCCAGTCACCCCACTGCTTACAGTGCTTTGGATTTTTCTTTACCTCCCTTTTCCCCTTTTGTAATCTACTTGGCCTCTGGCACCACAGCAGCCTGCCCACGGGCTCCTGTTACATTGGGTCTGGGAGGCTTGCCATCCCCATCTCTGCCCCAGGCGTTTCTGCAGCCTCTCTTGTGCTTCCCAGCAGTGGCCCGGCCTTGATTTCCCGCTGTGTGCACCAGCACCCAGGCCTGATGGTTTGTGAGGGCTCCTCTAGGCCTTCCAGTCCGCCTCTGTGATCAGCGTCCCAGATTATCTGTATCTCCGTTTTCTTCTGAACAGTATTATATTAAAAACTCAGCGGGTATCACCAAGTCCACATTAATATCTCTTCCTAGGATTTGAGAGGAAAAAAGGAAAATAGTGTTTTGGGGTAGGTGGCTAGTAGGCATTGAAGGGAGCTTTTCCAACTCCCTGTACCGTCCTTATATTGTTAATATTGATGATCTCAGAGGCTGTATTCAGTTAGAGAGAGGAGCACAAGTTAAAATATGACAGTATTTATTCAGTACACTTCTTGAGCAGACCTGTCAGGCATCATGCCACGTGTTGGAAATAGAATGGTCATCTTGTTTGTTTATTTATTTAGGCCTAATAACCAGCTGGTTATTTTAGGCACTTGGGTAAATTCTGTTCTATTCTATTATTTAGCTATTGAATTCTTTATGGCTGTATTTTTTTTTTAATCTCACTAATTTTATTTTCATGGTTAGGTGGTAGATGAAGCTTTGAAGGTAGATGATTGTGACTGTCATCTGGAATTTCTACCACCAAGTAAGTTTTTTCCTTATTTGAGTTGTTGCTGAATTAATGTAGCATTCCTAAACTTCCATGCCCTAACATTTGTACAAGCCTCACTTATATTTGCTTTTGTTCTCTTTTACTTCATAACGTTTCTATGTGAGAAAACATTGAATATTTACTTGAAGTCAGTGCTCAGTTGTTTCATATTACTTAATAAGTTTAATTTTGGAAATCCATATAGGAGGAATAGAAAGGGAGGATGAAGCCTCTCTTCATCTGCGCCTGATTCCCATTAGGCCAGTGTCTTTCAGCTTTAATTTCATTATCCATCACTCCTCCAAGACCCAGGAGGTTTTTTAGACTTTTTTCTCCCCCATTTGCCCTCTTGCCACAGATACTGTTTATCTGTTTGTGTCCTGTGTGTACATCTGTGCTTTGTTTATTAAAAACGTTAGATTTTTTTCATCTCCTAAAAACTGGTTTTTACTCTGTTGGGGGTGATGTTGTGAATGGATGCTTTAGGCTGATACTAGTTTATTTTAACTTGTACGTGCTTAGTGATTATGTTTGTTTACGCATCTAGTAAATACACATACACCCAGCAGGGCTCCCCTTACCTGGCATCATTGAGAAATGATGGGTCCAGAGAAGCAAATGTTCACACTTCATTTATTCTCAGTCTCCCTTTGTATGACCAGATTTTGTTTGAAAATCACTCCAGAGTAGATTATATGCTTCCCTGCCTTTTAAAATCGAGCTTAAGAAAATACAGATTTTCTTGATGACGCAAGGTTGCTGGTTAGATACAGATTTTTTTTGTCCCAGGCTTTATGTGCTCTTTCCAGGGTTGTTGCGGTGACATTAGTGACATAGTTTGTGACCCTGCTGCCCTCTTTTCCTATTTGTTGTTTGTTGGTTCGTGTGTTTTCTGCTTCTGGCAGCCATTTCTGTCTTTTTTCCCTGCAGTTCTGTCTTGTCTTAGGCTCCGGGGTCACACACCCAGCTCTTTACCACTGGCCATTCCCGTTTGGTTAGCACATTGGAGAATGATAAAGAGGGANCTTACCCAATGTGACTCTAATAGCACATGAAAGATCAGTGAGAACAAAACTTTTCTTTTGGAAAACACCTTTTAAGTTATTGATGTTTCTTAGGCTGTTATTATCAGCACATTTTTAAGTAGATAATTTAAATACCACCTGCACCTCAGCATCTATATTCAGTCAAAGACATTGAGGTCCTAGGGTTGGGGGTGTGTAGATTTGCCCTAAATTGGACAGCAGGAATCAAACGCAGACTCTTCTGCCTTTCTGAAGTCTCCTTTGTTTGTTTGTTTGTTTTAATGTTTTATTTATTTCTGAGAGAGAGACAGCTTGACCAGGGGAGGGTCAGAGAGAGAGGGAGATACAGAATCTGAAACAGGCTCCAGGCTCTGAGCTGTCAGCACAGAGCCCGACGCGGGGCTGGAACCCACGAACTGAGATCATGACCTGAGCCGAAGTCAGATGCTCAAACGACTAGCCACCCAGATGCCCTTGGAAGTCTCCTTTGTTCTCTGAGGCCACTCAAACCGCTTCGGCTTTTATCCCCTCCTTAACCCATAAGTTCTGACTTGCCTCTGCTGTCTCTGCCCAAAGCTCCCATCACATATGTCCTGTCCCTATTGCCTTGCTCTCTTCCACACAACTTTGTGTGTTTCCCTCCCTGCTCCAAAGTTCACAGCGGTTCCTAACCTCCAGCCTGTGGGTCAAAGGCTGGACTCACACAGCTCCAGCATCAGAAGCAAAGGACCGGTGACCACTCAGTCCAGCTGGCCTTTGCAGCCCCTTTCCAGCCTTTTCTTGTTACCCAACTCACCAGATCACACAGGTTTACTTAGCGTCTCTTAAAGTGAATGTCATTCTTGAGTTTGGCCCATCCTATCCAAATCCTACTTGTTTCTTAAAGCTAAATATGAATGCTGCATTCCCACTAATGTTTTTCCCAGACACTCAACCTTAAGTGATTTCCACTTCTGTGAGTTACAAGACCAGTTAACATGGAATTAATATGTCAGTAAAAACATGGTGTATTTTCTTTTCTTCCTAAAAGCAATTGTTGTGTAATTCTGGTCACTATCTTTTCTTACCATTTGATTATAAACTACCTGGGAAGAGGAACTATGGCCTCTATCTCTTTGTATCTACTGTAGGCCTAAATAATACCATTGTAATTTATGTTCACAGTAATTTTATAGCATGAATAGACAGACATCATCATAGCTGTTTCTTTACCTGTTTGTATTACACTCACATAAAATATTGCCTACTTTGCTTTCCTGTTCCAATGTACATATTTTTAATTGATTTGCTTTCAGGCTTGTTGATTGTTGTGTACAGATTTCAGGAACAAATACTTTGTGTTAACAGGTCAGCCTCCAAAATATAAAGGAAAACAAAAATCTCGAAACAATGAATTGGAGAAGTTCAGGTATGTTGTTTATCTAGGCTTACCCCCCTAATATTCTCCTCTTAAGAAAAAAGAAAAGGGGAGGGATGTGTCTTTCAAGTAGTGCCTATGATGAGTACTTTCAGATATCAAAGGCACATCTTTAGGAAAGTGTCAGTTTTGGCTAAAGTGTTATTAATCCTGAATGTTAGTAATGTCTGAAAGTCATATAATATGAGATCTAGCAGTGTTAATTCTTAGAAATCTCAAAATACATGCTCTTAAGAAAAAATATTCACAGAAGTGTGAAGTGAAAATTACGCTTTCTCCCTGCTCACCTTATTTTGCCTTTTCCACAGTTGCTTCTCTCGTGGCTTCCTTTAGGTACTGAGTTTTAACAAGTTCTTGGCCACCCAGAAGCTTACTTTGCATACACAGGCATGGGTGTGTGTATATTCAGGGGCCCTTTTGAGCGGCCGTCCTTAGAGGAAAGTGTTCACTAATAAAGCAACTACTTATAAAATAGTAGTTCTACCAAATATCCCCTCCCCCAAATTAACAAGAACTCTTGCCACCTGTCTTTACAATTTTTACAATTTATAAAGCAAGAGAATCTTTTCTATTGGCTCAATCTCTATCAAAGGGAATGTGTGATTTTAACTTTGATAGAAACTGCCAAATTGTCGTAGGAAATGAGTACTGTTCAGTACTCGTGCTCAGCTGTGGGAGGGTGTGGTATAAAATATATATATATATGTATGTATGTATGTATATTTGTTCTTTGTCCGTAGTTCTTGGCATAGAGCACCTAAGATCCTTGGAACTTTTGGACTGAAAAGAGAATCTTTTGTTATTCCTAACGAGCTCTTCTCTACCTTACCTGGGTTTAAACTAAGATGACTTAAGGCTGGGCCCCTACCTGCAGGGTTGGGGTTGGTCACCAGAAAGAGCAAGCATGTGATTGGGGGGCTGGAACTCTCAGCTCCACCCCCTGATCTGCAAGAAGGGGCTGAGAGCAGGAAATTGAGGTCAGTCACCAGTGACTAGTAATATAATCATTCGTGCTTATGTGTTAAGGTTATGTAATAACCTTCATAGAAACCTCTGAAACCATTGCGGCTCAGGGAGCTTGGGTTGCTGAGCTCATGGAGGGGCCAAGGAGGTGGCATGGGTTGGCGAACGTTCCTGTGCAACACCCGCACCTTCCTGCGCACCTCTTCCATTGGCTGCTGTGAGTTACAGCCTTTGTGGTAAGCTAGTGGTGATGAGTAGAGCACTTTTCTGAGTTCTGTGAGTCATTCTAGGGAATTATTGAGCCTGAGGGAGGGTCACAGAAATCTCTGAGTTTGTCATCTGCCAGACAGTAGTGGGCAGCCCGAGCGCCTCCTTGGGACAGACAGTATGGGGAAGGGCACTGTGTCTGACGTGGGATCGGTTTTTTGGGACTGAGCCTTTGACCTGTGGGGCCTGTGTCAACTCCAGAGTTGGTGTCAAAATGGAATTGAATTATTGGACTCTCCGTGTTAGAGAATTGGTACGGAAAAATGACAACTATTTAGTGTCAGAAAACACCCAGGATACCTGAATCCCTTACCCTCACCAGCATTTGAAGTCAGACTTTCTGAAACAGTTGTATCATATTATTAAGTTTTCCTGTGAGATGGAACATCTTTATGATGTTTAATGAGCACATTTCTGGTTTCAAGGCTATGTTGTTACTGATGACTATAGATTTATAATAACTTTTGATGATCCTAAATCCCCCCCAATTTCTTTCTTTAAGTTGTTTGTTCTCCCATATCATCTTTATAAACAATTCTTCTGGTCCCCCTCCACCTCCAGTTTTATAGGGATTTTATTGAGATGTTATTGTATTTAGAAGTTAATTTGGGGAGAATTGCCCTCTTGGTAATATTTCTGTGTAGGAATTTGTGACTCTCCATTTATTCAGTGTTTGAAATGACCTTCAACATGGAGACAGAAAGTATAGGATAGGGAATATAATCCATAATCCTGTAATACTGTTGTATGGTGACAAGTGGTAAGTGCACTTACCATGGTGAGCATTGTGTATAGAATTGTTAAATCACCATCTTGTATGCCTGAAACTAATATAGCATGTATGTTGCCTGTATTTCAGTTTTTAAAAAATGGCTTTCAGTAAATATTTTTTTTTATATAAACAGGAGTGTTTTATACTAACTCAAAAGTTTTCTTTTTAGTTCTAGTTCACAGGGGACTTTACCAGTAGATTTGAAAAACATCTTGGAAAAACAGTTTTCTAAATCTTCCAGAGCTGCACACCAGGTAAAGAAAAAGGCTTATTTCTAATGTAACAAAGCAAAGTCTTTGAACAAAATATTTTTCATATGAATTAAGTCTAATCATGTACATCTCTAAAATTTATTTTTTATAATTTAAGTTATAGCACATATTTTTCTATATGACTGCTATAAATATGACTGCTATATAAACAAAACTATCACTAATTTATATATTAACTTGTTAAGCCTTTTTTAATGTTTCTTTATTTTGAGAGAGAGCAAGGGGAAGGGACAGAGCTAGAGGGAGAGAGAGAATCCCAAACAGACTCCTTGCTATCAGCACAGAGCCCTACACAGGGCTTGGTTTCCTGAACTGTGAGATCATGACCTGGGCTGAAATCAAGAGTCAGATGCTTGGGGCACCTGGGTGGCTCAGTCGGTTAAGCGTCTGACTTCGGCTTAGGTCATGATCTCACGGTATGTGGGTTCGAGCCCCACATCAAGCTCTGTGCTGACAGGTAGCTCAGCGCCTGGAGNAAAAAAAAAAAAAAAAAAAAAAAAAAGTCAGATGCTTAACTGACTGACCCGCTGAGGTATCCAAACTTGATAATTACTTTAACCAGAAATTATCGATTAATGGTTGACAATTGAAGAATTGTTTGGTTCTCAAAGATTTAAAGATTTGGGATTTTTTGCTTTCCAAGGTTTTAACTTTTAAGATAATATTTCAAGAAGATTCAAATTATTTTAAAAGGTTTAAGCACTTGAAGTTTTATTAGCCTATCTTAAAGCTGTCAAAGGGCAAACTTTTTATTCTTTGAATGAATTACTGAATTAACAGTAATCAGATAACTTTGTTTATAAAATTCTTTCTATGGTATTTAGTAAGTAATTTTAAAATATACATTAAGATGGGATGCCCAGGGGTGGCTCAGTCAGTTAAGTGTCCGACTTTGGCTCATGTCACGATCTCATGTTTCAGGAGTTTGAGCACCGCACTGAGCTCTGTGCTGACAGCTTGGAGCCTGGAGCCGGCTTCAGATTCTGTTTCCCTCTTTCTCTCTACCTGCTTACACTCTGTCTCTCTTTCTCTCTCTCTCAAAAACAAACACTTTTTAAAAATTAAAAAGATAATGATAATAAATAAAAATATACATTAAGGGGGAAAAGATGAATAGGCAGAGCACAGAGGATTTTCAGGGCAGTGAAAATTCTCTGTATGATATCACAATGATAGATATATATATGTCCTTATACATTTGCCCAAACCCGTAGAATGTACAACACCAAGAGTATGTTCTGTGGTAAACTATGGACTTTGGGTGATTAAGATGTGTCCGTGTAATTTGTCTTTGGTGAAATACTATTCTGGGTTAAAGAAGATGTGGTATCCATACAATGGAGTATTACTTAGCCTTAAAAAAGAATAAAATCTTGCCATTCTTAACAACATGGACGGACCTAGACCATATTTTGCTAAGTGAAAAAGCTAGAGAATGTTAAATACCACGTGATTTCACTTCTGTGTGGAATTTACAAAACAAAACAAGTGAACAAACACACACACGTACAAAAACAGAAATAGTCCCATAAATACAGAGAAGAAACTGGTGGTTGCCAGAGGGGAGAGGGTGGGAGGATGGGTGAAATAGCTGAAGATTAAGAAGTTCCAGACTCACATTTATGAAATAAATAACCTTGGGATGAAAGGTATAGCATAGAGAATATAGTCAATGATATTGTAGTAACTGGATTGTGACAGATGGTAACTACATTTATGGTGGTGAGCCCTGCATGATGTTTAGCATCACTGTGTTGTACCCCTGAAATTAGCATAATGTATGTTAACTGTATGTCAATAAAAAATAGATATGTAAAATATACCACTCTGATGAGTCACGTTGATAGCGGGGTGTACATTTGGGAAGCAAGGGGTATATGGAAATTTCTGTACCTCGTCAGTTTTGCTGTAAACCTAAAACTAAGAGAAAAAGTCTTCTAAAAAATGCAAGGGGGTACAGCTAAAAGAGTACTTTGAAGGAAATTTATCAAGCTAAATGTATGTATGAAAAGAACAAAAAACTTTTAAATTAATGAAGCATTTATTCCAGGAACTAGGAAAAAAGAAAGACAGCAAGTAAACCCAAAGAGAGGAGAAGGAAGGAAATAATAAAGATCAAAGTAGAAAATAATGAAATGGAAACAAACATGTAATGGAAGGATCCATAGAGATAATCGTAGATTCTTTGCCAGTATAAATAAAATTTACCTACTAGTATTTAAACTGATTAAGGAAGAAGGAAAGATAACCATAAGACCATTTCAAAAATAAACAAGGGCACATTACTACAGATCCTTGAATATTACAAATACATCAAAATACTATTATAAATGACATCATACCAAGAAGTTTGAAAGCGTGTATAGATGAAATGGACAAATTCCTAGAAATATCCCAGCTTATAAAAACTGATTCAAGAAGAAATAAAAACCTTGATGAAATACAGAATTTATACAACTATGGCTGGTATATAACTGTGGCTGGCGTGACTGTTCCAGTCATTGAACACTTGTAGGCTGTAGCACAAAATGAAAGATGATCTTTTCTGGGTAAATGTGATTTGTATGCATCTGCTTTGGTCATCCAATTCTTTCTATAGACATAGTTTTGTTTCTTCTAAAATAGAATATTAGATTTAAATTTCACTCAAAAAATGTGTATTAACATGGAATGTAATACTTGTCCCAATATGGAGGTCATATAAAAATTCAGTTAACTGGGGAGCCTGGGTGGCTCAGTCGGTTAAGTGTCCGACTTCAGCTCAGGTCATGATCTCATGGTTCAAGCCCCGCATCGGGGGCTCTGTGCTGACAGCTAGCTCAGAGCCTGGAGCCTGTTTCAGATTCTGTGTCTCCCTCTCTATCTGACCCTTCCCTGTTCGTTCTCTCTCTCTCTCTCTCAATCTCAGAAATAAATAAAACATTTAAAAAAATGATTCAGTTAACTATTTTAGGTATATATGATATTTATCTTACAAAAGACTGAAGGAATGAAGCATGTTTCAAGCAGTTTATGAAAACATTTCTAATCAGTTGCCTAAAAGCATCTTTAGAATTTCTGGCAGTTTAAGGATGCCTTTGTGGCTTAGTCGGTTGGGCGTCCAACCTTTGGCTCAAGTCATGATCTCATGGTTCATGAGTTCGAGCCCCATGTTGGGCTCTGTGCTGACAGCTCAGAGCCCGGAGCCTGCTTTGGATCCTGTGTCTCCCTTTCTCTCTGCCCCTCCCCCACTCACAATCAATCTCTCTCTCAAAAATAAGTAAAACATTAAAAAAATTTAGAATTTCTAGCAGCTAGAGTTTTTTAAATTACAGTTTTTTACACTGATTTACTGACTTTAGAAACCATGAAAGACTTAAATAGAAAAGGCAGCCTGTGAAAGATCAAAGGTGATTTAAATAAATATGATCGTTATTTTTGAGCCTTCCATTATCCATTCAGCACACTTTTGGTTTGGCCCCTCCCTGTCTGTCCTGAAGAATGAGAAACATTAGTTATGTGGCATTGCGACCCAGCCTGCTCTCATGGAGTGCTTAGTACTCCATGATCGTTTCTTGTATTTACTGAGAGAGATAATTTTTAACAGAAACATGAGGTTATATGGATCTCTTTTCTAGAATGTGAGATTAAAATGGAATCAGTTCATTTAGGGCTAATAACTAGTATTTGTGGGAACAGCACATCATCATCTGTAACTTTTAAAATTAGTATTTTAACATAAATATAGCTGTCCTCGAGCTTTTATTAAATACTATAGGAAATACAAAGTTTATGTGAGAGCTCTTCTGTTCTGTGTATGTCCTGGGGGAAAATTCTCGTTGGACGAAAACCAGTAGGCAGCTTTTGTTAATTGTGACCCAACGGTTCTTCCCTCTGGGTTTGTGCACTGGGGCCTCCTTTTGGGTCTTTACTGTTAAGAACAGTGGAGGAGTATCACACGCGTGTTTGCATCCTCTGCTTTCCTGGCTGGTGTGCACGTGTGCGTCAGGGAGGGAGGAAACCTAGCCTTACCCATGTAGTCTTGTCTCTCGTTTTTATGGAATCTTTGTGACAGCTATTGTCATGTAACTAAAACTTGAATTCAGCTTACATGATGTATGTTCACAT
Organism: Crocuta crocuta; assembly: GCF_008692635.1. Lineage (NCBI taxonomy): Eukaryota > Metazoa > Chordata > Mammalia > Carnivora > Hyaenidae > Crocuta > Crocuta crocuta. The sequence continues at coordinate 3,587,286 of NW_027530213.1, read as the reverse complement.
ACATATCCAAAGATGCCATTTTTTTCACTTTATTTCAAGGTACATTATAGTACTTTTCGTTTTGGGTTTTATTTCTTATGCTCTTCCCTTTGCATTTAACCAAGTAGTACCTCTCCCAGTAATTTTATCAAGTTCTATTCAGGCACATGTTAAGCAGAAGCAGAGCCAAAGGTTGAAATATATCCATTTCTTGCTGAGAATTAAGCTTTGTTTCAGAGCACGAGGACAGTTGTTAAAATCTGATAGTGATCAGTAAATTGGTTTCTTGTTCTTAATTGTCTAATTCTAGTTCCAGCCAAACAGTTATTTAAATTGGTGGCTGGTGTTCTCCATTTGTGCTGTTAAAACTTCCAAATGCTGTCTGTTTAGTCTGGAAAAGTGAGCAAGGTTGAGAACCATGTAGGGTAAAACGAACCACCCTTTCCTGTCAGTGGCAGTAGGAGTATTGGAAATAAGATGGTGAAGCAGTACCTTTAGGTTTCACTTTAAAGGTGCCGTGTAGAGAAAGTATAATGCATAAGGCGTAGGTTGGGGGTTTATGATCAGTTATAAAATATAACTGCCCTATGATGAACTTTGGCATCTTAAGTTTCAGACTAAACACATACTGCTCTGGATTACTAAGTAGAATTTCTTCTCTTGCAGGATTTTGCGAATATAATGAAAATGCTGAGAAGCTTAATTCAGGATGGCTACACGGCCTTGCTGGAGCAGCGCTGCCGCAGCGCCGCGCAGGCCTTCACGGAGCTGCTCAATGGTCTGGATCCTCAAAAAATAAAGGTAACATCGCCATCTGTAACTGGCGCGTTAGTGCAGCAGCATTTCAGGTGAATGTAGACAAACACTAAGGCTTACCGTCACTGTACCACTGTACCTTCGACCCACCTGAGATTGGCCGAGTCTGCTCCAGGTTGTGAGAGGCAGCGGATGCTCTGATTCACCCATTATGGGTGCATACAGTATGCAACCCCGGTTTATGCTCTCGCTCTCTACTTGGTGTCCATTAGAATGCTTGGCTTCTTCTACAAAAGTACTAAATCAATGTTTTGGATTCACTTTAGTCACGTCTTTTCATCCAGAAAGAATTAGCTAGGTGAACAGTGTGTGCAGGATTGTAAGAGAGCATATGTCTTAATCTGTAACTAGTACCCATTTATATACAAAACTGTGACTTCAGTTATTATAATTTCTGTCACAAACCATGCCGTCAAGGAACTCAGGTAACGGTTCTCTGTTTTTAATACTTGATTTCAGTATAACTGCGTATCTTTGCAAAATATATTTTCTAATTCTGTTTGGTCTTTATCCCAGTCATAGCGATTACTGAGATTTTATTAATGCTTTTTTTTTTTTTCTGTTTTGGCTATCAGGTTGGTATGATTCAAATTAGTCAGAATTATGTTCAGATTTTTAACTGGAGCATTTTTCTTGACAGCAATTGAACCTGGCCATGATTAACTATGTCCTAGTAGTCTACGGACTTGCTGTTTCTCTCCTTGGAATAGGACAGCCTGAGGTAAGATTTGTAACAGATGTTAAAATCTCTGCCACTTTAGAAGATACGTAAAAAATAGTTTTGCCACTTTGGTTTCTTTCTGTGTACTTGGCTTGATAGTTTTTTTCTGAAATACCTATTTAATTTGTGTTGTTGTTGTTTTAAAGAAAAATTAGTTTGTGATCCCATTAGAAAAAAGCTATGCCAGGCAACCAGTAGGAATCTACTTTTTACTTATATAAAATGTAAAGGACCTACTGTATCATTACAGATATAAGAAACACGTTGAGTGAAAAAGACAAGTTAGAGAACATGACAAACATTGTGATAACCACTTATGTACCATTTGGAAAACATATGCAACAATAGTATATATTATTTAGGACTATCGGGGGAAAAAAAACACAGGTTAGCCCTACATCAAGTTTGAGATAATGATTGCATTTAGTGGTGGAAGGAAGGAATGGGCTTGGGGAGATTAAGAAATGAGAGTTCAACTTTGTGTTAAGATCTCTTAGTTCTGGGTAGTATTTTATTGTTTTCTGGAGCGCAGGCTTCCCATCAACACATAAAATCAGCGTGTAGGTGTGAGCACACATGGTTTCCATTACTCATGGTCCTTCAGTGCTCTCCTGCAAAGTTCGCTTATCTGTACTGCACAGCATGATATAGTTGACTCTTGAACAACGTGGGTTTGAATTGCATGGGTCCCCTTACATGTGGATTTTTTTTAATGTTTTATTTATTTCTAGGAGAGAGAGAGAGAGAGACAGACAGCGTGAGCAGGGAGGGTCAGAAAGAGAGGGAGTCACAGACTCTGAAACAGGTTCCAGGCTCCGAGCTGGCAGTCAGCACAGAGCCCGAAGCAGGGCTCGAACCCACGAACCACGAGATCATGACCTAAGCGAAAGTCGGACGTTTAACCGACTAAGCCACCCAGGCGCCCCGTGGATTTTTTTTTAAATAGAGTACTGTGAATGTGCTTTCTCTTTCTTATGATTTGCTTTTCCCTAGCTTTCTTTATTGTAAGGATACAGTATATAATACATATAACGTATAAACTACATGTTAATCCATTGTTTATGTTATTGGTAAGACTTCCAGTCAATGGTAGACTATTAGTAATTAAGTTTTTGGGGAATCAAAAGTTACACTTGGATTTTCAATTGCATGGGACACCTATGACCCCTGCATTGTTCAAGGGTCAACTGTACTTTTCTTTCCATGGTTTTTAGTTTTCAGTAAAAGTCAAGATTTCAAATTGCTGTAGAATTACCTCAAGTATAATATATCCTTTCTACCAACTTGGGCTCTAAGCTTCCTTGGCTGAGTGAAGGCTTAGCCCTACCTGCTACCTAATAAGATCAAGTTATCTTTTATGTTCCACTCTCACAGTGGTCCACAGTGTCTGAGGTTCATTTTCATTGTGACATGCTTCTTTCCCCTTGTTCTTTTTGTTTTGTTTTGTTTTGTTTTTAATGTTTGTTTATTTTTGAGAGAGAGAGAAAGAGAGATTGAGGGTAGAGAATTTCAAGCAGGCTCCACACTGTCAGCTCAGAGCCTGACGTGGGGCTCAAACTCACAAACTGAGATGACCTGAGCTGAAATCAAGAGGCGGACACTTAACCGAGTGAGGCACCCAGGTGCCCACCTTCTTTCCTTGTTCTTCACGTGACAGATGAATATCTTCCATTAAGGCCTGTCTAATTCTATTTTCTAATGGATTGTTAGAGATAGGACTTTATGATCTCGATTCTTCTCAGCAGAGTAATAATAAATATCTTACCATGTTTTGCTCTATAAAAATTGAAGAATTAGTTCACTACATTTGTGATTTACTTTGAATTAATGAGACTAATTTAAAAAAACAAACCAGAGATGATAGAACTTGGACATTTTAAAGAATATCATCATTCAGGGTAGCCCCATAACTAAGCAGTGTGTTTATTCCAGGACAGCTCTTGCTTAAAACATTTTTGGAATGCCTCCTTTGGAACTGGCCTCAAAGCTTTAATAAACTCCCATTTTGTAGCGACATTTCCTTTTTCACCCACAATAGGGTTACCAGGATTGCCTTGAGCTAAGTGTATTTTGGAGTTTTTCCAAAACAAAATTCAAAGCACAGAAGTTTTCCATTGTTGAGAATTTTCAGAAGAATGTACTCTAAGCTCTGTAAAGCTTTTGCTATTTTGCTATTTTAAAGACTGAGTATTTATCTTTCTTATGCTGTAAAACATAGTGGTAATATCATTGGAGTGTCTGTCTCCCAAGGGAACAGCACTTACTAGGAGATATGTCATGGCGTGTTTGCATCCAATCAGTCCTTATACCATGAATTCACACCTTTTAGTGTTAGCACGTACCGGGCCCTCTGTGTGTGTTAGTAAATGCTCATTTGGTTGGTTGTCTGATGTGTTCCGCACCCACATTTCATTCTGAAGCGGGACCACTGTTGTTGTGTCTCTGAGTATCCTATGGTCAAAATTTGTATATTTGCTAAGAAAATAAAATGCAGAAGGTGAGTTTGGCACAGAAAACTTTGGATATACAGTTGTTTGTAATATTACACAAAAAGAATCAACCCTCAGATAAAATCTGTTCTAGCTTTTCTTTTGTAGTGTAAGTGATCTTTATTTTTATTACTACTGAAGGAATTATCTGAAGCTGAAAACCAGTTTAAGAGGATGATTGAACACTACCCCAATGAGGGACTCGATTGCTTGGCCTATTGTGGAATTGGAAAAGTATATTTGAAAAAGAACAGGTTAGTAGGAATTGCACCCTTTTACGCTCAGGGTGGTAACTCATTTGAAGTCTAAGGTGGTGGTGGTCCCTTTTCTGGAATTATGTTGTTCTCTCTCCATGCCATCCGATTATAATTGTGTTTGCTTGGAGGAGCAGCATTTCTATATCAGTGTTAATTATTAGAGCATGACCAGTCAGTTCAGCACCGAGAGCTTCCTTATTTTGAATCTTATAGGAAAGTCAGGAATGTGACACAAAAGATTTTATATTTTTTCTCTTAGTATCTGTCACTTACAAATGGTGACTGAATTGATATAAATTAACGCTTTATGAGTCTGATTATATAATTTTTTGGTCACCAAAATACCTATTTCCACCAAAAACCTGTATAAAGATGGTTATAATATGAGATATACATCTGTTCAAAGACATCATGAGTTAGAAATAAAATCTCTTCTCTGAACTTATTCTATAGTTGGAATCCTTTTTTTTTATTTTTTTTTATTTTTTAAGCTTATTTATTTATTTTTAGAGAGACAGAGACAGCGTGAGTAGGGGAGAGACAGTAGGTGAGAGAGGGAGAGAGAGAATCCCAAGCAGGCTCTGTGCTGTCATCTCAGAGGCTGACTGGGGACTTGAACCCACAGACCGTGAGCTGAAAGCAAGAGTCTTTGGACACTCAACCAACTGAGCCACCCAGCCACCCCTATAGTTGGAATCCTTACTCAGAGTTAAACATGTAGTTGTTCTCCTAATGTTTCATATCTTGTCTTCCCAAATTGCTATATGACCCTTTGGGGATAGGATTATGCGTTGAGCTTTAAAAAAGCTCCCTATTGGGGCGCCTGGGTGGCTCAGTCAGTTAAGCATCTGACTTTGGCTCAGGTCATGATCTCGAGGTTCGTGGGTGCGAGCTCCGCGTCGGGCTCTGTGCTGGCAGCCAGCTCAGAGCCTGGAGCCTGCTTCAGATTCTGTGTCTCCCTTTCTCTCTGACCCTCCTCTGCTCATGCATTCGCTCTCTCGCTCTCTCTCAGAAATAAAAATAGCATTAAAAATTAAAAAAAAAAAAAGCTCCCTGTTGAATGCTTGCTTGGGCAGCACATAGACTAAAATTGGAACGATACAGAGAAGATTAGCATGGCCCCTGCACAAGGATGCACACAAATTTGTGAAGCGTTCCATAGTTTTGGTACAGTAAAGCAGTATAATTAACTGTAAAATAACGACAAGAAAACCCAAAATTTCCCTATTCTTGCACTTGCACCCAATATAATGGTAGGTATGTTAGATTTAACTTTATGAAGAAATAATTGTTGACTGATTGAATATCATTCGTAGCTTTTGATTATTCTTAAATTTTCATCTGTCTTTTTAGGGGAGATTTTATCAGACCTTTGGTACTCTTAGAAACCCAATCTTGGAGTGTGCTTAGAACTTCTTTTATACAGGTTTAAAGATTAAAGAAAGTTCTTTACTTGAAGTTAAGTTCCTGTGACTAGGCTGATTTATATATTAAGAATCAGGTAGAGAGAGGGGGAGTGAGAATTTAGCAATCATCGTATGAAGTTAATTTCAAAGTTTAGCATAAGTTGTTTAGGATATACCCTTTTTATTGTTTTGCTTTTAATTTTGAAGTTTATTTTATTTATTTATTTATTTATTTATTTATTTATTAGAGAGAGAGAGAACATGAGTAGGGGAGGGGCAGAGAGAGGGAGAAGGATATCCTAAGCAGGCTCTATGCTGCCAGCACAGAGCCTGACTTGGGATTCCATCTCACAAACCATGAGATCATGACCTGAAGCCAAAATCAACAATCAGATGCTTAACCAACTGAACCACCAGGTACTCCTAGGATATACCCTTTTTAATGCAGTGATCACATGCAGTTATTCATAAGATCTAGGAATATATCATAAATGTGTAACGTCATGGGAATTATAAATGATAAAGTGTTTGCCATTTTGAAAAGCATTTACATTTTGATTTCAAAATAATATGGAGTGGGGTTCAACGTCTAGTATGCGGGTTGTTTGCTGTTGTAATATGCAGTTTCTGGTAAAGTTCTGCTGTGAGCTGTCTTATCGTGGATAGTGATCTAGCTGTTCTGCAGGTGAATTTTTCTTATCCATACGCAAAAATGTTCTTAAAATTGGGAAATCATTTTACGATTGGAGAAAGCAGGAAAACTTTTACTCTAGTCTTGAGAATTATAAAGTCTTAGTTAACTTTATAATCCAATATTTTAGTATTCTTTTGTTGAAGAAGAGTTGATTGACATTTTTTAAAAACATAAACCAGAACTAAAACATTTCATATAGTTAAAATAGTTTACATACACACTTGTTCTTTTAAAATACTGCTTTATGGTTGAGGAAAGATGTGTAGCATACACAGTCTTTTTAGAATTTTTTCAGAAGAGCTATTTTTACCTTAGATGTCCTAATAGAGTTTTTTTTTAAGTATTTATGATTAATTAATTTAAATGAAGGGTTGCCATTTCTCTACAGGAATCTAATTAGCTTAGTAAACAAAACAAATAAAAATGGAATAACCAAATTGTTCAGTTGTCTGTTTTAATTGTTGGAAACTTAAAAAATTTTTAAGGTTTATTCATTTTTGAGAGAAAGGGAGAGTATGAGCTGGGGAGGGGCAGAGAGAGACACAGAATCCAAAGCAGGCTCCAGGCTCCAAGCTGTCATCACAGAGCCCAACACGGTGCTTGAACTTACAAACTGTGAGATCATGACCTGAGCCAAAGTTGGACACTTAACCAACTGTGCCACCCAGGTACCCCTAATTGTTGGAAACTTCAAATAATAAATTACAACTTTAAAAGGATCCGTGTGCACCTACCATAATAAAGGCAGTGTCAGGCAGATTTGTGTTTAATTTATATTACTTTTATAGTAAACAGTGATAATTAATGCCTTTTTAAAAAGTTTTTATTAAAGTTCCAGTTAACTACAGTGTTTTATTAGTTTCAGGTGCACAATAATAGTGATTCAACATGCCTGTGATTTTCAAAGAAAATATAGGTCATATCGGATATTCCTCTACAGTGATTTATCAAATGTATTCTTAATAAACTTGAAGTCTCTGTGATTTTTGTTTTGTTTTTATAATTTTTTTAATGTTTTATTTTTATTTTATTTAATGTTTTATTTATTTCTGAGAGAGAGAGACAGCAGGGGAGGGTCAGAGAGAGAGGGAGACACAGGATCTGAAGCAGGCTCCAGGCTCTGAGCTAGCTGTCAGCATGGAGCCCGACACAGGATGATCTCACCACAAACGGTGAGATCATGACCTAAGCCGAAGTTGGATGCTTAACCGACTGAGCCACCCAGACGCCCCATGTGACTTGTATTGTGGGGAATGAAAATTCTTATCACAGCTTTAATATCTTCTTTTTCATAATTATGACTTTAGATTTCTAGAAGCTCTTAATCATTTTGAGAAAGCAAGAACCTTGATTTGTCGCCTTCCTGGAGTGTTAACTTGGCCCACGAGTAATGTGATTATTGAAGAGACTCAGCCAGGGAAAATAAAGGTAACCATTGATTTCTGCAGAGAGCTTGTAACTAACTGTAAAGAGCTTCTAACTGTAAAAGCTAATTTGCAGTGACTCACCCAGGGACAAAAAGGTAGGGACACCCAGACCTCAGCATCCCCACATAATGTTTCCCCTTTAAACACTAGTGAGAATCACTAATATCTGTTAACTATTTCCTATATATGCCAGTCACACAGCTTCCATTTATCATACCTTTAATCTTTACAGCAACCCTCCAAGATGAGTACTAGGAATATTCTTTTTTTTACTGAACAGGAAGATTAAGTTAGGGAGGTTAAGTGATGAGCTCAAGGTTACACAGCTAGGAAATGGTGGAGCTGGGACTTAAGGCTCCACATCCTGACTTGAGAGTATGCATTATTATTATTTTTTAAGTTTGTTTTGAGAGAGACCGAGACCACCGGAGTTGAGGAGGGGCAGAGAGAGAGGGAGAGAGATATAATCCCAAACAGGCTCTGTGCTCTGTGGGGCTCAAACCCACAAAGCCATGAGATCATGACCTGAGCTGAAACCAAGAGTCAGATGCTTAACCATCTGAGCCATCCAGGTGCCCCAAGAGCATTCATTATTGAGGAGTAGGACTTACTGGTTATACCTAGAGAAAGGTATAGCATCACGTGATTTCATCATAGCGACTATAGTTATTAATTAAGATGGTTCTTGAGGACTTGGGAAATAAATTTAGTCTCATGTCTAGAGGCATAGAATGCTTTGCTACTTCTGAAAAGACTAGATTATGTGTGGATTGACTAGAATAGGCCTTTACTTGTGAGGAGCCCTGGTATGTATACAGAACTTGCTTTTGGCTGGAGCTTTTAAAAACACAGGGATCAACTCTTAACAACTCATTAATAAAAAGACAATCTAATTAAAAGTAGCCATTATACTGGAATTTAAAAAAATAATAAAAAAGTAGCCAAAGGATCTGAATACCCCTATCTGCCAGATATTTCTGCAAGTAGCCAATAAGCATGTGAAAGCTGTTCAGCACCATTAGCAATCTGGGAAATGCAAATTAAAACCATAATGAGATAGTACTTCACACACCAGGGTGGCTATATTCAAGGAGGAAGACAGTATATTGATAAGATATGGAGAAATCAGAACCCCTAGACATTGCTGGTGGACATGTAAAATGGTCTGGCAGCTTCTCAGTAGGTTAAAGGTAGAGTTATAACAGGACCCGGCATTTTCACTCCTGGGGATATACGGAGAAAGGAAATCATTTTCTCACAAAAATGTGTACATGAATGTTTATTAGCAACATTATTCATAATAGCAAGAAAGTGGAAATAGCTCAAGTGTCCATCAGCTGATGAATAATAGTTAAATAAAGCCATTCGTAAATACCATTCATAAAATCATAAAGTGGTCCTCCCATAAAATTGAGTATTATTTGACCGTAAGGAGTAATGAAATACTGACTAGGACTACTGCATGGATGAACCTTGAAAACATGCTAAGTAAAGGAAGCCAGACACAAAAGACCACGTGTTTTAGGATTCTGTTCATCTGAAATTTCCAGAATAGGCAAATCTATATTTAGAGACAGAAAGTAGATCAGGGGTTGTGAGGGTCTGGGGGAGTAGGGGGCAATGGGGAGGGACTGCCAGTGGGGATGGAGTTTTGGTTGGGTGATAAAACTGTTCTAACTTTAGACTGAGGCAGCGGTTGTACAAGCCTGTGAATATCCTGAAAGCCACTGAGCCGTATACGTTTTAAATGTGTGGATTGCATGGTATGTGAATTATATCTCAACAAAACTGTTGAAAAAAAGTCATTGGATGTTCTCTTCATAGTAAATTGGGATGGAGACAGAGGAGCTATTATAACAGAAAGCCCTGGAAGCGTGGCCCAGGTCTGCTGGGGATGTCAGTGGCAGTGGGGAAATTCTCCAGGGAATGCACAAGATGCTTGAGGGTGATAGGATCCCGGGTGATGTGCCTACCCAAGGACAAGGCTAGGTTCCTCAGGGCTATTCTGCCTCCTCTAACCCCCTCTGAATGCCTGAAGGACACTTGAAGAGCTGTACCTTGTAAAATGAGCCTTGATGAGGACACACAGGATAAGATTTTGATTCTGACATTGAAATTCTGAAACTTTTTGTCAGTCCTTTTTTTCTAACTTTATCTCTCGGTATGTTTCAGCCTCCTTCTGAAAGGAAAAACTTTAAAAGTTATATGTAGTTTATTCTTCAGTAAAAATCATTTAGTCCTTCCTAGGCTGAAAATATTTTGATGGCAAGAGGTTATTGAAATCATAAGGAGTTTCAGTGACAAATCAGTGTGGTGATAATATTATTTGTTTATTTCTGTTTTAGATGCTGTTAGAGAAATTTATTGAAGAATGCAAGTTCCCTCCAGTGCCAGATGCCATTTGTTGCTATCAGAAGTGCCATGGATATTCCAAAATCCAGATCTATATAACTGATCCAGACTTTAAGGTACATAATGGACATGCAATAGGACAGTAACTTGCAGAATTAGGCCTTAAAATGGACTCAAAACAAGTTCTGTAATTGGAGGGACCCAAGTTCTCTGGCCTGTCAGCAGTTTTAGGTCCTCTTGTGTGTACCCCGTCCCCTGGACTTCCTAGGTCTGCATCATCTCACGTGGGGACCCAGAGCCACTACATAAAACACTGAGGGCACGGAGTGACCGGAGAAGGCAGGCTGGCTGATTCTGTTTCCCCTTTCTAGCTACTGTTCATGTTCTTTAGAAGCACAGGGAAGAAAATGAGATTGTTACCTCTGATTTGTTGCAGTTCTCATTTCCTTTAAAATTTGAGTCTAAGAATCTAAGGGCCATTGTGATCACAGAATTAGCTCCTAGAGACCTAAATCTGAAACCAGGTCTGGCACTTAGGGTTACTTGGCCTTCCTTTATTGAAGACAGTATCTGCCCATGGTTCCTGGTTAGTAGATCAGATGAATACGGTTTATAAGATATTTGGTATTATAAAGGACAATGCAGTTATATGCTGTGGAGATTAATGTGTCAGTCAAGTTGTCTGTCTCTAGCACTAGGCATTTTGGGTTATTGAAAGATTGTACTTTCCTAGGAGAGAATGTAATGTCTAGTTATGTTTGCCAGGGGAATGCAGACAGCTCTCTCTTTTATCTTAATATGTGTGTTGTGATTGTGAGGGAGAGTGTGTATGTGTAGACATCTTTAAAACGTATATTAAAAATTGTCTTAAACCCATAGGGTTTTATACGAATCAGCTGCTGCCAATACTGTAAAATTGAATTTCACATGAACTGTTGGAAGAAATTGAAAACAACAACTTTTAATGATAAAATTGATAAGGTAAGTTCACGAAATACTTTGGAACTTTTAGTATGTTTATTGTATGTTGATTTTTTTCCCTGAGAACCTTCAGAAAACGTTTTAAGTGAATATAAATTCTGTGTATTTTTTTTTAATTTTAAATATTTATTTTTGAGAGAGAGAGTGAGAGAGAACGCATGCATATGAAGGGGAGAGGGGCAGCGAGAGAGAGGGAGACACAGAATCTGAAGCAGGCTCCAGGCTCTGAGCTGTCAGCACAGAGCCCGACACAGGGCTTGAACTCACAGATCACGAGATCATGACCTGAGCCGAAGTTGGATGCTTAACTGACTGAGACAACCAGGCATCCTGGGTCTATTCCATGGTTTTTTTTTTAAAGCTTTTACATGAACATAGGGTATGTTATGTCAGCTTTCCTTGCATTTTCCAAAGCAAGTCACGTGGTCACCCCTATAGCTGGAGGTATATTCCTTGTATAAGGGAGACTCTGAAAGTCAGAAGACAATGGGCAGGGTCTTCCAGTGCCTCCCTAAAGGAAGTTTCAAACAGTATCTTGACTATTCCTGATAGTTAAAATGGTATGCATATATAGATTTATGCAGGGATATACAGCACTTGTTTTTTTAATCAAATAGGATTTTCTGCAAGGAATTTGTCTTACCCCTGACTGTGAAGGAATCATTTCTAAGATTATCATTTTCAGCAGTGGTGGTCAAGTTAAATGTGAAGTAAGTACCTGATAAAGGAGAAATAGTACCAGATCGTTAACCAAAATGTTTATACCTTTTAAAATAGGATTTAAGTTTGTAGAAGTTCTGTAGTCTTGTATTTTCTAGGAAAAAAAGTTATTTAATTTAAGAAAATATGGGAAATGTTAGGATGTGAGAATATACCTTTGCAATGACGCATGCTCACATTTTTTAATTTCCTAAAAGAGGAGACTTTTTACATTTTGGTTTTATAGTTTGTACTCTTTTAGATAATCTTGTTTCCTTAATCCCCAGTAAACTTTTGGGTATTAACGAGGGTGGGGGTCTTAGGGAGGGGGAAGAGTTTTTTTTTAAGCTTCCTAAAGTGTGTCTACTCTTTTGTTCCTCTTTTCAGTAAATTGTTTTGCTAAAATTTTCTGGGCTTTTGTCTGGGTCAGAACATCACTGTTCTCTATCGAATTGAACATGGTGTGTGCTTCTGAAATGCTTGTTGCTTGTGGTTTTGTGCTTTATGTCATGGGAGTATGAGACAAATTTTGGATGTCTTTGTTTTATTTAAAGTTTGAACACAAGGTCATAAAAGAAAAGGTTCCTCCAAGACCTATTCTGAAACAGAAATGTTCTAGGTAAGATTTCTAACAATCGATTGACAGTTTAATGTCTATTAGAATGTAATTCTATTAAATGCAGATTTCTAAATTACGATGTTTTTTAAATTGGCTATCTACACATACCCAAACTAGTGGTGTGTAAAAGAATCTTACGGATATTTAAAACTTGAAAAGAGAACTAGCCTAGAATGGTTAAATATCAAAAGCTTCAATAAGAAGTATTATTTGAATTTTTAAGTAAAATTATGACGTTTGATTACATTTGGCATTTAGATAAAAATTATACACTTAGCTCTCAGTTAAACTTTAATTCCAAGAGCATTTTTCTTTTTTGTCTCTCTTCAGGAAACATTTTTGAACCAATGACTGTTTCTCACCTTAAAAAAATCAATATACTGTCAGAATACTATCAGTTTATTCACTTCTGTATATAATGTTGTTTAGATCAAATAATTCCAATCCTTTTTTTCTTTTTTGGTCCTGCTTTCCATTCTAATAAGTGATTTTTTTCATCATTTGCAACCAAGAAAAAGCAAAAGAAAAACAGAATTCTTTGTTGAAGAGAATTCATTGTAAACCATATCAACCAAATTCCAATGTTGTGGGCTATCATTAGGATGTGAAAATAATATTTTACTATGAGATCTTTCTTTGAAATAAGTGTACATATGCATTCTCTTGCAGAGTACTTTTTACTATTTCTGTTTACCCTAAGTAGTAACATACATACATAGTAGTAACATTTGTATAACCTATATATGCCAACCTTAATTATAAATCACTTGGTCATTGTATTCTTTTTTTCATGACACAAGTACCCTAATTTTAACTGAACATGTGTCACCAGTTTTTGGTATTGAACAGAAGATACAGGCCAAATTCTAAATTAAAAGGATAACTTCTAATTTACTGCTTGGAGAATGGTTTCTGTAATAGGCGAAGGAAGATAGTTAATTGAGTTTATAACAAAGGAGAATTACTGCTAATTGTAATGCTTATCAGCCTAGAGAAGCTAAGACTGAAAGAAGACAAAAAATTGAAGAGAAAGCTCCAAAAAAAAGAAGCAAAAAAATTAGCACAAGAAAAAATGGAAGAGGACTTAAGGGAAAGTAATCCACCCAAAACTGAAGAGCAAAAAGGTATGCTAAAGTCCAAGGCATGAAGAGAGTAATGTATTCTTGCTTAGTATGTCCGTCTTATTGGGCATTGTGTTAATTGTTACTGAATTGAAATTTAGAGTACAGTTAATACGTTAATACCCTCACTCTCTTGTGTTGCTCTGAGATGGGGAGAGGTTGGTGTAAAGAGCACTGAATTTGGAAGCAGTACACAGGGATAGCAGTATACTAACATGGGGTAAAATCTGTGTCCGTGTCATCTCCGAAATGACGGTGGACATAATAGTTGACATGCATATTGTATGTTTGGCAGTGCTCTGAACTCCACCGAGCAGACTTAGGTTCCAAAACGTTGAATGAATTAGCTACTATTATCTGAAATAATGTTGAGTTCAAATAAACCGTTCATAAAAGATGCGGTAGAGATTACCTAACCCAGTCTTCTGTTTTACGTTCATTTTGTCATTATTCCCTGATTTACTTGGGAATGTCTCAGTTATGATACTTTTGCTGTGAGCATATTTATTTTCAGATTTTTTTTTTTTTTAATATTTTTATTTATTTCTAGGAGAGAGAGAGAGAGAGAGAGAGACAGCATGAGCAGGGGAGGGTCAGAGAGAGGGAGATACAGAGACTGAAACAGGCTCCAGGCTCTGAACTGGCAGTCAGCACAGAGCCCGACGCGGGGCTCGAACCCACGAACCGCGAGATCATGACCTAAGCGAAAGTCGGACGCTTAACCGACTAAGCCACCCAGGCGTCCCTCTTTTTAAACAGATGTTTTTAAGTTGATTTATTTACTTTCAGAGAGACAGAGACAGCGCGAGTAGGGGAGGGATAGAAAGAGAATTCCAAGCTGGCTCTGTGCTGTAATGTAAAACCCGATGTGAGGCTCAAACTCACAAAACTGTGAGATTATGACCTGAGCCAAAACCAAGCATCAGAAGCTTAACGAACTGAGCCACCCAGGCGCACCCCCCTCCCCAGATTTTTTCTTATTTTTTTTTAATTGAGGAATAAATGACATAACATTATACTAGTTTTAGGTGTACAACATGATGTATATGTTGCATATTTGTGTATATTGCAGAATGATCACCACAGACCAGTTAACTTCCATCGCCATACATAGTTACAGAAAGTTTTTTCTCATGACCAGAACTTTCAAGATCCACTCTTCTGGTAACTACTTTCAAATGTTAGTACAGTCGTAACGACTGTAGTCACTGTGCTGTACATTACACCCCCAGGACGGCATCCAGTTTTCAGCTGGAGGAAGTGATTCTTTCTCGTTTTCTCCTGTGCTGGCTGTTCCCAAAATGAAATATTTCCTCTTGTTGTTTAATGTTTCACCAGTCATCAAAATTATCTTTCTTGCTGTAAAAGTCTTTGGTGAATGTTTGTGCTTTAACTTTGCGTGCTTCAAGAGGCTAAATGGCCATCTGTAAGGGAGATGCCTGGGTCGGGAAGATGAGCTTCTGAGTAATTTTCCAGCCTGGAATCACCTCCATGGGATCCTGTGGTTTGGGATCCAGTAATAAGATGAAAAACATAACAATAACTACCAAATATTAATTGAATTCATGAATAAATGATCCCTTCAACATCAGAAAAAACTCTTTGCATTCTTAGTGATTAAGCATAGTTATTAGAGATAAATGTTGATGAGGCTAGGTTAGAACTGTTGAGGAAAGTAACCCTATTTTGGAGGAACTGAGTTACAAGAGTGGTACAGAGTGAAAGAGAGAAGGTACTTCACTTTTGATATGTTTGGTTTAATGTGAGCTTTGTTTTCAAACATATTGTTAGGTAATTATTTTCCTAATTTAAAATATCCTGAGTTTATTTAAAACATGAAGAATCCCTCTGAACTGTACTCTGTGTTCTTATGTAATGTTATATTATTTCTTTCTCAGTTTCTGTCTTTGCAAATTGGCCCAGTAGCTCACTTTAACTGACCGCTTTGCTTTATCCTTAGACACTATAGACAATGTTCAGAGTTGCCAGTTCCTTGATGACAGAATTCTGCAGTGCATAAAGCAGTATGCTGACAAGATCAAATCTGGTATTCTGAACACTTCCAAGCTTCTCAAAGAATTGCTTTCTTGGAAGGTTTTAAGCACAGAAGACTACACAACCTGTTTTTCTAGCAGAAATTTTCTAAATGAAGCAGTGGACTATGTCATTCGTCACTTGATTCAAGAGAAGAATAGAGTAAAGACCAGGATATTTCTGCATGTTTTGAGCGAGCTTAAAGAAGTGGAGCCAAAATTAGCTGCCTGGATCCAGAAACTGAACAGCTTCGGTATGCCACTGAACTCCAGAGCTGCTGCTTACTAGCAGGATCGCGGCCTCTGAACCCTCTTGTTTCCCTATCTCGTATCAGTTTTTAAAATGTAGGACCACAGACTTGTATGGCTAAAAGTACTGTTTCCTTCCCACTCACAATTTAGGTTATTTTATGGATAGGTTACAGTTATAGATAAGTTGCTTTTTCAAAAGGTATAAACAAGAACGTTCAGTCAGTTAGAAAATCCAGTCCTGTGTTTTGCTATACTACCTGTAAATGTGTAAACTAAGTGAATACCAGGCACACACATGGGTAAATAGCAACTCTCTCCCCTGCCCCAGGCAGCTGTCCCAGTGCCCTCTGGGATTGTGCAGTTGTGTAGACAGATTCTTTAGAAAACTTAGAAGATGGATGCAACTAATTGCTTAGGGTCACTGAAGGCAAATCCATATTTGAGATTTGAGATTATGAGAAAACTTTTCTGAGGTTGGATCAGGATTATAAAACTCTGGTATTGTTCCTGATTTTCCTAACTTGGTCAAGGAAGACCCTCTCCTGCCCCCCGAACAACTCCAGACCATGAGGGGACCACAGAAAGCAACTGCAGATACAGTTGTGCCTAACACTGGATTGAGATTTCTCTGGGTCCCTACCAGGGCGCTGTTTACCTTGGTGACCGTGATGGCAGCTGGCCTCCAACGGTGGATGATTCAGTTGGCAGTGGGATAATAGGCCAGCAAGGAGCCACAGTGGAGCAGTCCAAAGAGTGAGCCTGCCAGGCCTTTGCAAGTCACCCCGACCTGCTGGAGTTGTTAGGGACATGGAGCTGTTAGAATGCTAGAGTCAGAGAGTATATTGATAAATTTCTGTCAGTGGGAACAAAGTAAGATGGAAGCAAGCTCGACATTATTGATAGCTAAGTGTTGCTGTCTTGAGCATAGGTCTGAATGGCTTTCTGGTCCCAGAAAATTACAATTAAGTGATCAGGTTGTCATTAGCATCTGTTAATAATATATTATAATGTTATTCTCACTCTAATCTGCTTTGGAAGATAGACTCAGGAGAAGTAGGCTTTCTGGTTATGCCCACCTGGGCAAGAGTACCTGCTGCTGTTCTTTTAGGTAAACTATAGCATTTGAGCCTTAGGGCTCACTGATGGAAATGTTAATGTGACCTTTTGATATAATTCACATTTATTCTGAAGATTAAAGTATCATTTTGATAAGTATGCATGCATGTTATTTAAAGTTGCAGTTTTCTATTTAAATGACTTCAAGCATGTTAATTAAAGTAAGGCTGTGTCCTATAGCCCTAATGTAAAGCTCATATTTATTTAAGGCAAGTAATTTCCAATTCCTGGAACTTTACTTCCTTCTCAATAAAAGTCTATACCGTGGAGTCACATCATGTCCATATTTAGCATGAGAGGTCAGGTGATGATATGAAATATGGGAAGAGATTAACATTTTAATACTAGAAGAGATCTCTTGCCTTCTGTTCAATGAGCATGTTTTTCATGCATCATGACCTCTGCAAGGTAACTGTTTTCATCTGGAAGAAACAGCCATCCAAGGTAATTTTGACCCAGCAGTCTGCTTCATTTGCCAACTGATAAACCCTGGCCAACACAAGAGGTGACCGTGCTGTATTAGAGGCGTGTGGGAAGACAGAACAGCACCAGCCTTTGTCTTTTGGTGGCTATTAGTAAGGTTAGCGCTCACCATCCCTTCAGTACCAGTACGAGTTTACAGCCACCTCTTTCTCTGATCAGTTAGAAAGTAGAATAACAGTGAGAATAGTGACCATCCTCATTTTGGAGGATAGGGAGAGCCATTAATGGAGGTGTTGGGGAGCGGGGTTTACCCATTTTCTGTTTTAAAGGCATTTGGGAAGCTTTTGCATATTATTGGTGTTTTATTACTATGGAAGATATATAGAAAAGCACTAAAATCTTGCTAGCTTGTACTAATTAGAATGAATATCATTTTGAATTAGTGAAAAGTTGTTATATTTTTAAAGGAATTTAATGCCTTGCTTTTATTGCCTAAGTCTAATAAAAATAACCTTATAAGCTTAAAATATATCAGCTATTATGTAAGAAGCCTTTGGCCCACCTTATTCAACTAGTAGGTAAGAATGATTGTCATTAGTTTATCAGTGTTAAGTGGTCTTCCTAAAATGCAAAATAGCTTGAACAAGTTTATGTTCAAATATGTGTTTTTCACTGAAAATATAAGCAAACTCTAATGGAACTGCTTTCAGAGATGTAAGACTGGATGTGATTTTACTGTAAATGAGTTTCCCCTTTTCTGATTTGGATTTTGTTTTTATTATAGGTTTAGATGCCACAGGACCTTTTTTTTCTCGTTATGGAGCATCTCTTAAGGAGCTTGATTTTAGCATCATGACTTTTCTCTGGAATGAGAAATATGGTCATAAACTAGCCTCTATAGAAGGAAAGCAACTTGATTATTTCTATGAGCCAACGTCATTGAAGGAAGCGCGATGTTTAATATGGCTGCTGGAGGAGCACAGAGACAAGTTCCCAGTGCTGCATAATGCTTTAGATGAGTTCTTTGATATAATGGGTATGTGCACTGAGTTTCCGTTTATATTATATCTGATCTCAGGGAGGAAAATATCTGTGAAGGACCCAGCTTATTTAATACTTAAAAAAATAGTGGGAATCTTGGTACAGCCAGCTTATGTGGGCCAGTTAGTGATTAAGAATAGTGATTTTTTTTTTTTTTTTAAATGTCATAGAATCTTTTTACTCTGTTGAACCAAGTGTTGTAGAGATACTTAAATGGGTATGTTACCCTGACTGCATACCATACTGTTCTCATCTTAGGTACTTTAACAGTTTCATGGCAAAGGTTGCATATTAAGTGGGCAGAATTTATTAGTAAAGGGTTTAATGTGTAACATTTAAGAAAACATTGCCCTGCAGAGGAGGCGATGTCTGCATCGTACTTTCCTGCCTCATGTCTTTGCTCCTGCATTGCCTCCAGCCACATCCTAGCCCTCTGCTTGTTTATATCAAGTCTCAGTTTTATATTACATCTCCCTCTGAGTCCTCCCTGGCCTGTCATCGGGCCTTTGTCCTTGAAAACTGTATTATTCCATCAGCTTTGTTTCCATTGTTATTTATTGAGGCACTTGACACACTGGGTTACATGTATTTGCCTGTTCGGGTATTTTGCAGAACATAAGCTATAGAATACAAGCTTATCTTTGACAGGGATTATCCTCTGCATCTTTGTATTTGCAGCACCTAGCACAGATTTTGACATCTAGAAAGCACTCAAATTTTGCTGAACTGGATTCACTGACATTTTGTGGTTCTTTGTAGTTGGTTACCATTTAATGGGCCATTTGCCCTTGGTTTCTAAACTAAACTGATGTCAAAGCCAAATAAGGAGCAGAACATAGCTGATGATAGTAGTATCTCGGGTGATTTTCTTTAAGGCTTTAGTGTGTTGTCAGTGTAAAATTTTCATTTTCTCACAAATTATCGGTATTTTCCTACAGACAGCCGCTGTACTGTGTTAAGGAAACAAGACAGCGGTGATGTGCCGGTAAGTTATCTGATTGCTTTAAATGTCATGTGTCAATTTGGATTAGCCCAAGGAAGAGAGGAGTCCCCAGGCCAGTGTTTATTTACATCACAGATGGCATTGTAGAACCAAATATGGAGGATTTCTGGCTAATGTATACTCATTTATAGAATGTTAAGGGCAGTCGTCCTCTTGGAATTAGAGTGACAGTCAGCAATCAGCAATGTCTAGAAGCTTAAATTAGACAGTGTCCATAAAGTTTTGAAACTAATAATTGTTAATCTCAGAAATAGGGAAGGAGTTGAGTCAACTCCTGGCACAAAAATGAAAAGCCATCTGTAATGATTAAAATTCCAGTGTTTTGCTCTGTAAGGAAAACAAAGAGACTTTGTTTTGAATGGCTCCAAACTGAGTTTAAATTAAAATAATTCCAGAGTTGCTTTTCTTAGTAGGTTGTAGCAGTTTTCAAAGAGAAAGATGCTTGTTTACTGATATTTAGGATCAGGTCATCTGTACTTGAAACTTTTTCTTAATCTGCTTGTGAAGTTCTGCCCAGCTAAGTGTGGAAACACAGCTAACACACCCAGTGGGAAGTTAAATGTCTTTGAAGTCCACTGTGCCCTAGAGTTGGCCAGGGGTAGAGTGTCTAATTTACCTTAAGAAAAGGACTGTCATTGAAATGGCAGTAGCATATAATTGAAATTACTCTAAAAGACTGATTAATTACTTGAAATAACATAAATCTTACTATAAATGAGTTTAAAATGTTGGAGCAAGGGGTGGTTCAGTCAGTTAAGCATCCGATTCTTGATTTCAGCTCAGGTTATGATCTCATGGTTCATGAGATCAAGCCCTACATAGGGTTCTGGGCTGACAGTACAGAGCCTGCTTGGGATTCTGTGTCTTTTCCTTTATCTGCCCCTCCTTTGCATATGCACACACACACTTTCTCCCCTTCTCTCTCAGAAATAAAACATTAAACATTTTTTGAAGCACTTTTCATTATAACATCAGTCATCATTAGGCTTTCTCTTATTTTGTATTATAAATCATAACACTAGGGCTAACATATGAAGTGTTATTTTTGTTCAGCACTTTGTGTATAATCAACTTGTGGCTAAAACCAGTATGATATCTTTATACGGAGCTTCATCACACTGTTATTTGAGTGTTCATTGTTTTTTTCCCCCATTTTTCCAGTTTAATTCTGCCAAGATGAAAAATAAAGGCAAGAAAAAGAAGCCAAAAGATTCAAAGGTATGGAGTACATTTTGTATTAATTTTTGTCTAAAATAATTGAATGTATAAATTAAAATTAGCCAGTTCTTGGGGATATTTTGAAGTACTTTGTATCAAAAGACTTTTCTTAGGACTTAATGTAAAGATTTGCTTCATGCCCATGAGATAAATAGGGTGTTATTTATCTTCTGGTGGGTTCTTCATGGCTGTCATATACGTGTGTGCTCAGGAAGGAGGGCAGCCGTTGAGACAGTGAACGGATACTAGGGAGGATGAGAGCAGCTGTTTGTAAGTTCTGCTAAAGCTTGGCTTTTTATCTTTGACATTTGAGGTTTTTTGGAGCATTGGAAGCCACCTGAATGTTAATTTGGGCCTATTTGTGGCTGTTGAAACTTTCATTACTTTTGTGTTCCTGTTCACAAGAAAATTTAGATAAGTCTTATATATCGCCAGTTTGCATGCATATTTATATAAGCATTCATCTGTTTTAATGCTAATATTTTTCATGGAATTTTAAGGTAGAAAATCATTTTCATTTTTGTGTCTTTTAAACTAGCCTATGTTAGTGGGGTCCGGAACAGCTTCAGTAACTCCAAATAATGAGACTGTCACTTCAGGTGAAGACCACAGGTAAGTACAATTAAAAATGTGTGCTTCAGATTTTAATTCAATTGTATTAACTTACCAAGTGGTATTAATTTAACATAATTTAAACTTGTTTTATTTCCCTAACTTCACTATCTAAATCTGTGCATCTGTTATGACAGCCTAGTGTAATCCCCCTTGGTTGGTTTTATAATACGGCTTGTCAGCGCTAAGAATGCCCGCAGACTACATTAAAATCATTGGGCTAATGACATTCGTTAGAGTGTAAGTTTGGGAACTTACTATGTGCAAGATACTATAGGAAAGTCCTAGGAAATCATCTTTAAAATGTTCAGTGAAGAGGATGTCCTATTAATAATTTCTGGCATACTTGCTATAATTGAGAGGAAGATGTTTTGGAAGCCATATGTGATGTTGTGGTGTAACCTTAGATGTGAGTGATTTTCGGTGGCATCTAGTTGTTGAAACAGAGTTTTCAGGAAACAGACTTAAGAAATAAAAGTAGTGAGTAGTAAAGGCCTTTTTGTCATATTCCTTTATGAACCAGAAACCCATAATTTTTTTTTCACGTTCCTTGAAGGAGTTGTCCTAAGAGCTGCTTTTGCACATTTTCATGGATTCTTTAAATGGAGGAATTATTTTAAGTTAAAATAGTAATAGCCCATACTTAGATAGCACTTATGTACCAGGTACTATTCTGTGGGCTTTAACATATACAAACTCATTGAAACTATTCTTCACCCTGGGAGGTAAGTACTGTTAGCATGTGCATTTTACAGATAGGGTGACTCGTGCACAGTGTAGTTGAGTGATGTGCCCAAGAACCGGAAGCTTGTGCATATCTGAGCCAGGAATTAAACCTGGTCGTCTTGTTTTCGAACTCACAAACTGCTACATCTTTTTAGAATGCTAGAATCTTATACTTTAGAAAAAGAATCTTTTTCTTAAGTGTCTTACTGGTTCCAATCTCACTTTAACTTAAATTAATAACAGTTATAATAGAATCTTTAACAAGTTAAAATTAATGTAACATTGATACTTTTAAAACCACAAGTTTCAAAAAATTTCTTCTTGGAAGCAAGAATAAGTAGTTAATTAAAAGTGCTTACTTGGAGGCTACAGATTTATAATTGTGGGAGGGTAACTTTTCTGCATTTAATTTTCTGGTAGTGTTTTTTTGCATTGTAAAGCTGAGTCATATGTTACTATTTTTGTTTTAATTTAAGTATTCTGGGTCACCTCAAAGTTTAGGATTCACAAAATTGTTTTTTTTTCTTTTATCAGCAAACGCAATCCAAATTCTGCAGGTCCATTTGTGGTACCTGACCACCTTCGGCAAGATGTAGAAGAATTTGAAGCTATGTATGAACAGCACAGTAGTGAATATGTTGTCCGTAATAAGAAACTGTGGGATATTAACCCAAAACAAAAATGTTCAACTCTGTATGAGTAAGTAGTTACACATTCATACAAATATTATTTCATACTGAAGCTTCCAGTTAAGATTGCACATTGTTTAATTTGTGTCCCATGTGCTTATTTTTTTTATAGTTAAAAAAATTTTTTTTTAATGTTTGTTTATTTTCGAGAGACCAACAGAGTGCTAGCGGGGGAGGGGCAGAGAGAAAGGGAGACACGGAATCCAAAGCAGGCTCCAGGCTCTGAACTGTCAGCATGGAGGCTGATGCAGGGCTCAAACCCACAAACTGTGAGATCATGAACTGAGCCGAAGTTGGATGCTCAACTGACTGAGCCACCCAGGCACCCCCCTTGTGCTTATTAAAGGAGTCATTTATTGGCTCACAAAGTAGGGAAGATAAGTATTTTTTACAGCTTTTGTCATGTAGTGCACAAAGTTAACTGAGTGTTTTTAGTTTTAAATTTAGAATCTTGGAGCTCCTGGGTGGCTCTATCGGTTGAGCATCCAACTCTTGGTTTCAGCTCAGATCATGATCTCACGATTCTTGAGATGGTGGGGGCCCTACATCGGGCTCTACACTGAGTGCAGAGCCTGTCTAAGATTCTCTCTCTGCCCCTCCCCTGTGCACCCCATCTCATTCTCTCTCTCTCTCTTCCCCTCTCTTTCTCCTTCTCCCTCTCTCTCTCTCTCCCTCCCTCCCTCCCTCTTTCCCTCTCAAAGTAAATAAATAAACATTTAAAAAACAAAAAGACCACAGTGGTCTGGCCAGATTCTGGTTCTTGAGGGCAGCCAGGACCTTTTATAGATAGATAGATAGATAGATAGATGATAGATAGATAGATTGATTTATAAATAAATAAATACATAGATAAGTTAAATGAAGTAAATAAAATAAATAAATTCAGAATACTAATGATTATTGGTTTTGTCAGTTTGAGCTGCTAATATAGATACTTTGTCTCTAAACCTGACCCTGGTATGTGCTGATAGAACTGGAAAAGTTTCCAGCCATAAGCGTTTATCACGGATTCCAGGGTATACAGTACTCCCTTGTCCTTGGTTTTGCTTTCTGAGGTTTCACTTACCTGTGGTCAGCCACAGTCTGGAAGCAGATGGTCCTCCTGACATGTTGTCAGAAGGCCAGTAGTGGCCTAATGTTACGTCACGATGCCTGCATCACTCACCTCACTTCATCTCATCACAGAGGCATTTTGTCATCCCCCGTCCTCACAAGAAGGGTGAGGACAGTGCACTAAGATTTAGAGAGAGAGAGAGAGACCACATTCACGTAACTTTTATTACAGTTTATTATCATAACTGTTCTGTTTTATTTTTAGTTATTGCTGTTGATTTCTTATTGCACCTAATTTATAACTTAAACTTTATCATAGGTGCATATGTGTAGGAGAGAACAGTACACATAGGGCTCAGTCCTGTCCGTGGTTTCAGGCATCCCCAGGGGTCATAGAACATCTCTCTTGTGGATAAGGGGGGAGTTCTACATTTGACAAGGAGTCGTTTGATCATTTGATCTCATTGTTCTTTTGTTGACTGATGCGGTTGTTTAGCATCTCATAAGTCCAGTGACCAGCAATGTAGTTTGTTGAAGTATTTTCCTTTTATTGGGTCATAAGGATACCAGGATCCCATCATTACTCCTGCTGGAATGATAGTGAAGATAATGGGACCATGTATCTCTGTATTGTATTGGAGACTTGACTTCTTGACATTGACGTCTTGACATTGACGTAATAAAAGAGAAACAGACTTTTCTTTTTAAGTAACTTTGGCTGTTAACTTTGGAATTGAAAATGTGGATATGAGGGGCACCTGGGTGGCTCAGTTGGTTAAGGTCCGACTTTGGCTTAGGTCATGATCTCATGGTTCATGGGTTCGAGCCCCGCATCAGGCTCTGTGCTGACGGCTAGCTCAGAGCCTGGAGCCTTTTTCAGATTCTGTGTCTCTCTCTCTCTCAGAAATAAATAAAACATTAAAAAAATTTTTAAAAAAAGAATGTGAATATGAAATCAAGTCTGAGTAGGGTAGATAAAATAATGGAGTGAAGTGTTCAGGAAAATCTAGGAAACAGTTACCATTTTGTGTTTGGTATTATTAAGTAGTACATGCTACATTCCTTAAGAAGAGAAACTGAGGAATAAGATCTGCAGTAGGAAATTAGCTTAAGACCTAGCTATTCTCACAGAAAACTGTTAGTCATCCATAATTTAGTCCTTGCTTCTGCTTTCCTCAGTTGCTTCTTTCCTCTTCAGTCTGGTTATGCTCCTGGGTCCCTCTTCATGGTTTTTCTTTAGAGTTGAAATGCTGAGCAAATCATATTTCCAGAGAACTCCTGGCTGACCCCATGGAAGCAGCTATAAAACAACACTGGTATTTCTTAAAATATGGCAGACTTTGCTTCAAGCATCCAGAACTGAAGCTAAACTGTGTCATTGTCAGGACCTTGCTTCTTAAAGAATTTATTACTGTTATAAGTGGGAGGAAATTAAATAACTTTATGAGGAAGAAAATAGGCTGATGTATTTTGAGATAAAACTTTAAAGTCAAAAACTTACAGGAAGTTACACCTCAAAACATTTCTTTCTCTGAATTTTCAAAGTAGACATATGATGATGAGCCTAAGAACAGTTTCTTTTAGGGGCACCTGGCTGGTTCAGTCGGAGGAGTGTGCAGCTCTTGATCTCAGGGTTGTGAGTTCAAGCCTCATGTTGGGTGTAGAGATTACTTAAATGAATAAATGAATAAAAACTTTAAAAGAAAGAATGATTTCTTTTAGTGGCCAGTGGGTAAAAGAAAGAAAAATGAAACTAAAATTTTGTATATGACAAGAGTGTAGAGTAGAAAAAAATGTTAGACAGGGAATCCAGAATATTGGGATAACTGCTGTTAACTTTATCCTGACTCAGGTATTCCACTGTGAAGGTGGGGATTAGACTGATTGGTATGTAATTGACTTGACCCCCTTCCAGTTCTAACATTTTATGATTTTAGAGAGTTGAAGGGAATTGTATTTCAGTGGGTAACATTCTGCATTAACTCTTCCTACCACCTCTTTCATGATATTAATTATTCCACCATGACTTATTGACCATTTAGGGTAAAGCACTGTGGAAGATTGCAGACAGAGTAGAATACACAGTCCTTTTGTGCAGCTTACAAGTAGCAGGAGAGCTGCGTCATTGGTCTGATCACTGTGTATTGTAGACAATGACTTTGTGAAGTAAGAATCATGAGCTTGTATAAAACAGTGATTTGTCAAAGGACTGCCGCCAGCCTGCTAGGGTGGGCATGCTTTCCGAAATGTTTTCTTCATCCTGTCCCTTGCTCCTGTGCTGGCAGTGACATGTAAAGGCACTATGGAAGGCCAGCCATGACCATTTCAGACACTGATGGTCACCATCCAAGTGTGAAAATATGTACACAAATAAACACGTGCTTGCCTGTATAACATAACAACACAAGAACTATTCATCTCTCTCGTATAATTAGCCTTTTTTTTCTTTTTTAAACTGATGTCTCATGTGTCCCGTTTTTGCCTCAGGTTCTGAATTGCAGGAACACTGTTCCTTTTAGAGTCTGAGACTTTGAGCAGGAGCGATGATGAGAGAGATGCATCTTGTTTAACTTGGCAGAAGTGGAGTCAGCCTTCTCATTTCAGTTGTCTCTAGCGTTTTGCATTCGTGCTTTGGCCTCTTTCATGTCTGCTAAGCAGGCATACCAGTGCCGTTGCTCTGTGCATTGATGGACAGATGCTAATCCCTGTAAAACACTGGTTATGAAGATACCATATTTATGCTACTTTGGACCCAGTGTATACCTTACAGAGATGATTTTTCAAGGCTAGAAAGAAGAATAGAGTTAAAGTTCATTTTTGTGTTGCATTTCAAATAATAGTAACTATAAAAATTTTATTCACAATATGGTTTTAGCACTCTTTCCCTTTGGGTTTGGGGCCCTTGTTAAATTTTATTCTGCCTCAGTGTTTGAAAAATTCATTGCTACTTAGGCAGTGGAAAAAATGTGGATGCTCTATTTCTTTGAAGTTGCATGGTATGTGTCTTTGCTGCTAGGTGTGCCATTGTTATAGACAGAATCCCAAATTCTAATGGAAGAGGAAGGCTCTTTGAGCCTGACACAAGAATGGGAGAAGAAAATAACCCCTTAACTGGAGTGCACCCCAGTCTAGGACTGGAGGTAGATTACTGTGTGTCTGATCCTGTACTCTATTGGTTTTATTTTTTGTTTTGTTTTGTTTGTGTTGGTTTATTGATCAGATGTGATTAGTTCCAGTACCTCTGAATCATTGCATATTCCTAAACAGAAAAATGTTAAGAGACTTACTATATGTAAATTCCAATAGGATTTTAATAAAATTTGATTTCTAATTTGACATTCTTGTTATTTTTCTTGAATACATTTTCTTTCATTACTTTTATTTATTTATTTTTTTTTACAAATAGTTTATTGTCAAATTAGTTTCCACATAACACTCAGTGTCTTTCATTGCTTTTAAAATAGATTGTATAATTATGTAATTGAAATCTGTGAAATAACTTCTTAATCCCTTTTTGTTTTTTCCCCCCAATCTTTTAAGGATTATTCTCTGAGGGATAAACAAAATTTTGTTTCTAGACTATCACTGATTGCATTTAGCTTTTGTCAGATTTAATATGAGTATAATATGTTTGTTGGAGAGGTATTGAGATCAGTTGGAACTGAAATAGTGTTTTTCTTTGGGAGAATTTTGGGGGAAATCTTTTTTTCAAATGAAAATGTATAAATACTTCCTTGTAATAACATGTAAACATAAA
This sequence comes from Crocuta crocuta, assembly GCF_008692635.1. Taxonomy (NCBI): domain Eukaryota; kingdom Metazoa; phylum Chordata; class Mammalia; order Carnivora; family Hyaenidae; genus Crocuta; species Crocuta crocuta. Next base: position 3,559,802 of record NW_027530213.1, on the reverse strand, counting down.
TTTTTTCCAAGTTATTTCTCTCAGTTGTTGGAGGAGCATGGTCCCTTGGACATGAGTAATAAAATGTTCTCTGAAGAATATGAATTCTTCCCAGAAGAAACTCGACAGATACTAGAAAAAGCTGGAGGTTTGAAATCTTTTCTCCTGGGATGCCCCCGTTTTGTTGTGATTGACAACTGTATTGCGTTGAAGAAAGTTGCATTACGGCTCAAGAAAAAGAGAAAGAAGAAAAACATTAAGACAAAAGTGGAAGAAATTTCAAAACCAGGGGAGTATTTACGAGTTAAACTACCACTGAATCCAACTGCTAGGGAATTTAAACCAGATGTAAAGTCCAAACCAGTATCTGAGTTATCTTCAGCACCAACTTCTGAGGACATGAATCCCAAACCTGTATCTGTTAATTCTCCACAACCAACCTGTGAAGCTGTGAAGCTGGAACCAGTGGCTGATAATTCTAGATCAGTTTCAGAGGATGAGAAGGCCGAGAAGGTCTCTTCTGATTCCCCCACATCAGTGTCTGAGGATGCCGGTCCCAAGCAAGTATCCTGTAATTCTCCCAAACCAGCTTCTGAGGATGTGAAACCAACCTACTGGGCTCAACCCCATTTGGTCACAGGATACTGTACATACCTTCCCTTTCGGGGATTTGACATTACCCAGACACCACCAACATACATAAACGTGTTACCCAGTTTACCCCAGTACACTAACATTTATACACCTCTAGCCAGCGTCCCTTCTGAATATCAGCTGCAAAGATCAATACCAGTGGTGCCATCGTTTGTAGCCAGTGACAGACCAGATGCAAGTGCTGCTGTGTATTTTGAGGGTCATCATTTGAAGGCTGAGAATGCGCCTCCTGGTAACCAGATTGCCCCTAAAACACAGATCCTTCAGGACCCTTTGGAAGTGTCAGTAAAGACACAGTGCAGCGTGAACGGTGCCGACACAGCCCTCAGTGGGTCTATTAGACATGAAGGTCCCTGGGGAAATTCTGCCAACAAGTGGGAAGTAAATCCAGAAAGTACTGATGAAGTAACAAATATTCCACATACACAAATGGCTGCTATACAGGTAAGACTTAAATAGAAAAAAGTCATCTTAGTACTGAAGTTAAATTTTCCTTTTCATCTTTCATTGTCCTTTACTAAAATTCTTTTAAATCATTGACTTTATAATGGTTATGAAATCTTTTGCCTGGAAATGTTTTAAAAATGTGAACGCTTTTGTAGGGCATGATAGGGAATTCAGAAAGAATTTTTGGGTCTAGTAAATAATACCCTTCTTCCCTAACCAAGTTTTGTACCGATTGAGAAGTGAGATAGAGGAATCAGTAGATGGAGCCAAAACGTCACCTTAATAATGGCGCCCCCTCCCCCCCAAGAGGATGTAGTTTATTTCTATAGTAACATTGAAGCCATGACACAGCAGCTTACCCACCCAGTATTCCTAGACCAGGAAGCCTCCCAACTTGGGGTTCCTGCTGTGAGGAGACTTGCTGTAGGAAGAATGAAAGGAAATACGCTTTTTGCACAGGTGGCCCCAAAAAGCAGAGTCTGGGCTACATGTGACCAGTTTCTCTTAAAAGACAACCAGGTGGAGAGAAACCAAAGGGATGTGAATAAAAGTTACTAACAAGCATGAGAATAAGTTTATGTTCTTCTGTAGTTCACTTTATCAGGCATGAATTCATTAGGCCCTTGTTGGATTATCCCCCTCCTCATGACATTTTCTTTTTTCTAGAAAGCTTAGAAAGAACACGCTAAGAGCAGTGAACCAAAATCATTTTTGTTTTTACTACTTCTACATGATAGCTCTTTCCTAATATAAGAATTTGTAGAAAGGGAACGTTATTGAAATTGTAAAATAAATAAATAAAATGCACCTCGAAAAAATTGTAAGCATGTCTTAAAATGTCATTATGTAGTGGATTTATTTTACCACAGCAGTTGAGATTAATTGAATTTAAGTGTTTGTTTTGCCCCAAAGGTGTCTTGGAATATAACACATCAAGAAGTCAATACTGAGCCATACGATCCTTTTGAGGCACAACAGGTGAGTCCAGAATTAATTAGACTGAAGGCTTTTTAGTTTTCATTATAACTAGATGAACTAGAACTATTTTGAAGTCTGCTAATTCCATATGAAATGTTACCATGGAATAAGCTTTAGAACATAACAAAAAAATTGTTTTTATTGAATTTAGGAAAGAGAGGTAGAAAAAAAGGTGTTTTTTTCCTAGCTTATTTATTTCAAAATATAATGTCTTTATTAATTTAACTAGTATAATGAGCCTGTATTAATTTATAAGTAAGAGCTTATTCATGTGAATGATTCAGAAAGTATTATAATAAAAATTTTCACCATTGTAAGAATGATTCAGTTAGAAAATCTATTAATATACTGTGTTAATGTATCTTAAGAGAAGTTATTTGGCTAATGCCATAGTTTCTGAAAGGTGTCAGATAAAATTCAATTCACCTTCTTGACTAAAACTCATAATAATATGGGAAAAGACGAATACTTCTCCACAAACTGCTATCTTTTTCTCAAGCCAAAGCCTTCATCTCACTTACAGGTGAAACATCACTGTTAGTATTTTATTATCCTGAAGATAGCAACTGACAAAATTAAATAAGAGAAAGAAATAAGATTGCAAAAGAGGAAGTGTAAGTATTATTTCTTATGGAGGCTAACATTGTGTATCTGGAAGATTAAAAACAGTCAACTGAAAATACAATACCAAAAACTGTAAGAGAATTCAGAAGGGTGACTAGATATAATACTTTTCCATTTATAAACAACAATCTGTTGCAAAATACACTAGAAGAGGAAGTTCCATTTTTAATAGCAACAAAAAGATAAAATACTTAAGTCTATGAAAGAAAACTTCAGAATGCTGCTGAGAAACACACAAAAGACTTACATAAATGAAAACTATTGAATAAGATAATTATTGTGAAGAGACTGGTTCTCCCTGAAGCTTTTAATGTAGTTCCAGTATGGTCATGAACAAAGTGTATTAGTTACCCATTGCTGCCTAACAAATTACCTTAAAACCTCGTGCCTTAAGACAACAAAAACCATTTATTATCTCACAGCATCTGAGTCAGCAGTTGAGCAGTTCAGCTGCTGTTTCTGGCTGTTGCTGAGGACTCGCAGCCACGATACAGACCAGGGCTCGTCTGGTCGTCTGCAAAGGGTAGCTGGGGTTGGAGGCTCTGTTTCCAAGATGACTCACTCCCACAGCTAACAAGTTGCTGCTGACTTTTGGCAGGAGCTTCAGTTCCTTGCCTGTGGACCTCTATACAGGACCACTTGAGTGTCCTCATGGGGCCTGGCTTTCCCCAGAGTGGTTGGTCCAAGGCAGAAGTAGTAGTAGCGTTCATGACCTACTTTAGGAGGTCACTCTCTGTCACTTCTTATGTATTCTCTTAGTCACACAGACCAACCCAGCAACCTTGATACATCGTAGGAGAGGACTGTGCAAGGGTATAAATATCAAAGAGGTGAGGACCTTGAGGGCCACCTTGGTGACTGGCTCCTGCACAGGGTTTATCTGAAACTGGACAGATTGAATCTAAACTTCACATAGAAGAATAAACATCAGGAATGCCCATGGAGAAAAAATCACAAGAAAGGGAGTTGTACATCTAGATAGTAAAGTGTAATATGCATCTATTTTAGCACATAAGTAGGCCATTAGAATAAGAGACCATAGAACCAAAGAATATAGAAATTTAAGGCATAATAAATAAAAATGGTATTAGCAGAAAGTAGTTTATTAAATATGTGGTATTAGGAGAAATGGGTTGCCTGTCTAGAAAAAATTAATTTGGCTCCCCACCTCATTTCCATATACCAAAGTAAATTTCCAGACAGATCAAAGATTTAAATATTAAAAAGCAGGCCCACAATTTACCTAGAAGAAAGGGGGATTTTTTTCCATGAGATTAATAAACAGTATGACAGAAAGTATGTGTTCATATATACACATCTATAACCTGTGTGTACATATGCATGGCCTGTGTTTGTATATGGACAAATACTCACATGATGTTAAAACACAAATGAGAAACTAGGAAAATTATTTGCAGCATAGGACAGATAGAGAACTAATTGCCTTGTCTGACATACAAAATTTCTGTAAATTAATTGGAAAAGATTAATAACCTAACACATACTGGCCACAGCGCATAGTTCTCTAACTGATAATTCACTGAATTTCAAAACCTTGATTCTCTGCCTTTTTAAATTTGGAAGATGCTGAGGTGCAGGAGGTGGGGAAAGATGAACCTAGATATGCCCTAGGATAGATTTACAGGTGTGGCTGCTAAGGCGCTGGCAGCTGGGGACAGCTGTCAGTCAGCTGCTGGGCGGAGTTGCCAGCTCGCCAAGATGCCTTTCACACACAGGTGTGATTGCCGACTATCTTAGCAGNTAAGCGAAAGTCGGACGCTTAACCGATTAAGCCACCCAGGCGCCCCAGAATAAAAGGTTTTTAAAAAAATGTTTAGATGCTTATTTATTTTGGGGGGGGAGAGAGAGACAGAGCACAACTGGGGGCGGGACAGAGAGAGAAAGGGGGACAGAATAGAAGCAGGCTCTAGGTTCTGAGACACAGAGCCTGGCTCAGAGCTCAAACTCATGGGCCACGGGATCATGACCTGAGCCGAAGCCCAATGTTTAACTGACTGAGCCGTCCCAGTACCCCTCAGAATGAAAGGTTTTTATTTTTATTTACTTACTTATTTTCAGAATGAATGGTTTTTAAAAAACACATAAGTGACATTTGTTGTTGGACAATATTTCACGTTGCAACATGGCTTCTGTTTTTGTTTTTGCTTTTTAAGCTGGTCCAAGGGATAGTTATATAACTGCAAATCATTGATAATTTTAACTTGTCATTTTTACAACTGTCCATTTGAAATACTTAAAAGTAGGGTCAAAGTATGTTTTGTTTGTATCTAAAATGCATATGTACATACAGCTTTTTAAGCCTAATAAATAATTCTTGATGTTAATCATGGAGAATGATAGTCACATCATACTCTTGATTTAATACCGAGCCCTTTTAAAACAAATATTTGGAACTAATTATAGTACGGATTGAAATGTTTCATTATGAATTACAGTAATATGAATAATTGTACTTTAAAAAGAGCTGGCTTTGCTAAACAGTGTTTAAGAGTTTCTAATTCTTGAATTATCATGACATTTCCCGTGTAAATTTTCATCTGCCTCTTTTTCTCCTGTGTTTATTTTAAGAGAATGTTTGGAACAAGGTGAGAAATAGGTATTTTAAACTATTTTTCATAGATAATTTTGTAATTTATTTTTAGGGAGATCTTTCACAGATCGAGAAGGAGAGCCAGGTTTTACAAGAGCAGCTTAAGGAAGCGTGTGAAAATTATGAGCAGATTAAACTCAAGGTCTCGGAAGAGACCAAGGACCTGGAAGAAAAGTTGAGAAGGAACTCAGAAGAAAACAAGGTGATTCTGTCTGAAACTTCTGCTTAGTAGCGTGTGGCATGATCAGGAGGTCTGTACTTCAGTGGCCTCAGTTAGCTGGGTCACAGCATTGCTGGCTGAACAGCGGAGTTTTTCTTAATAATGCCTTTTTAAATTTCTCTGTGACATATTGATGTGGCAGTGTTTTTGCAGTGTTTTAGAACCTCTGCATGTTGCTATATAAGAAAAGGGCTGTGAATCTGGGTTTTCATTTATTTATACTCAGTTCGCTTCATTAACTAAACCTGTTTTCTGGTGACTGAGTTCTAAGTTAATCGTTGTTTATATGAGAGGCAGTGTAGCATTCGTGATTTGTAGTGTGAGCCTTGGGGTCAGACCCACGGGGTTCACATTCAGGCTTGAGTCCATACTAGTTCTCATCTTGGGCAAGTTACTTAACTTTTTTGTGCTTTAGTTTCATACCTGGAAAATTTAGGTGACAGTAGCTCCCATTTCTTGGGGCTAGATTAATACTTGCAAAGGACTTAAAACTGCCTAGTGTGTAGCAAGGGCTCTATAAGTATTGCCTGCCACTATTATTTCTACTACTGCTATTATCATTGTCTTACTCTGGAGGAAACGTAGGAATAACACGTGGAACTTAGGCATATTAGATCTGTAAAATCACCTAGACCATCTTGAATTGATCTTGAATTCCATCAGCTAAGATGGAATACAGTCATAAGTAACTGGCTCTTGGAACAATATGAATTAGTGGCAAAGCTAGACTGAATTGGTGGGGAAATGAAGTATAGATGTAAAGGTTTCCTAGTGTGTTTCTTTTTAAAAACTGAGGTCTTCTGTACAGACATAACAAGGGGATATAAGTTAATTTAAGAAAGGAAGGATTTACACTTATTGTGGTAAGCATTGCCTAATGTATAGAATTGCCAATTCACTGTCTTATACACCTGAAACAAATTCAACATTGTATGTCAACTACACTTCAGTTAAACACAAAAAGGTAAGAATTTGTTCCAGAAGTCTGGACCAGCTTAGTGGGACCTTAATCAGGAAATTACTGGTATTTAAGTACACCCAGAAGAAAAGGGTCAGTTTGTAAAGGTAACTGTTATAATAGCAAAAACATACCTGTTATAACTTGTTTTCACTTGGGATGGGACAGGGGAGATTTGAAGGGTGCGAAGAATTGAAGAAACCAGACTTTCTGGTCAGTTGCCTGGTCGAATGAGATCTTTCTGATTGGGACAGGAGAAAAGGAGCAAAAATAAATCGCTGCGCAGTAGTTGCTCATAGAACACTAATCTGAATAAGCTGTCTGGAAGCTTCACAACATAAAATATTTTTATAAACTTTCTATTGCCTCAGTAAAATTCAGTTTTACTAAATCCAGATAAGAATGCTTACAGCCCCCCAACTGATGAGAGCAGATTTTCAGACTCTGCTGCCTTAGGTGGGCATCTGGTGAGCCAGCTTTCCTTCTCTGGCAGAGGCCTGTCCAGCTTTATAAACTGCTGGTCTGACTGGGTCCTGTATTTATGCAGTTTCTCAAGGCATCTTTCTTTGTACACTTGACCAAGAACTTCACAGTAAATCAGGTGCCGCCAGCGGAGGGCTGCTAGGAAGCAACAGCTCTGACTGGGCTTTTATGTGCTTTTTTTAACTTCACCGAGGTTCTAGGTCTGTGTTCAGGTTGTGGGTCCTAAGAGTGTAGCCGGTCTGTTTTTTAAAAGAGCCATTACTTAGTTCCCAGATTTTAGGCCTGTTAGGTTGTTTGAGTTCCCATATAAAACGTAGGCCTGTTTCCTGTCAGGATAAGTTGCTCATCTGTGTTTTTAGGTTATTGTCTACACAGGAGCAGATGGGATGTAGATGTGGCCATTTCTTTATTAATCATGGTTTTGTTCATAATTAGCTTATTGGAGAAATCTTCTATAGACATAAAAGGAAATTTGTGGCTTTTATCGATCTTTCCCATGACCTTTGACTCTAGATCACTGAGGTTATCAGCTAATACTTTTGCTTGAAAGTTGCTTGATACCACATAATGGCTCTGTTAGACACAACCACCCTTTGCTCTATAGGGAAGAGATAGACCAGCAATAGCAAATGTTTCTGAGCTCAGGCTTCAGTCAGGCTGCCTAGGTTGAACTCCAGCACTACCGTCTGATAACCTTTGTGACCTTAGTTTACTTAACTTCTTTGACCCTCAGCTTCCTCGTTAGTAACACAATCCGTACGTCATAGGTTTTTGAGGACTCACAGGCGTGGCTGGGCAAGGGTGGGACTGTCCAGAGATGCTAAGTATAGTTGAAGGAGGAATCATCCCACCCAAAATTCCACCTACTCAGAATGCCCCTACTCAGAACATTGTTTACAAAGCAGCTAAAGAGTGCTTGACACATAAAAAACATCGATAAAAATCTGAGCTAGCTATTGTATATAGTGGATGGGGTTTTATTATGAGCTGGGAATGGCCTTAATAGGCCAGTTATCTGTTATGTCAAGGGAAAATATCTCTTCTAAAGTCAGAATCTCCTGTTGTTTTTAATGTACCTCTAACTTGCAGTTGGCAGATTATAACTGATTGTAGTATTGCTCAAGGGTTTATGTTCTTTCTAATTTATTAAGATAAAATTCACCAGGGTCGCCTGGGTGGCTTAGTCGGTTAAGCGTCCGACTTTCGCTTAGGTCATGATCTCGCGGTTCGTGGGTTCGAGCCCCGCGTCGGGCTCTTGTGCTGACTGCCAGCTCAGAGCCTGGAGCCTGTTTCAGTCTGTGACTCCCTCTCTCTCTGACCTTCCCCTGATCACGCTCTCTCTCTCTCTCTCCTAGAAATAAATAAAAAACATTAAAAAAAAAGATAAAATTCACCATTTTAATCATTATAAAGTATGTAATTCAGTGGCTTTCAGTATACTCACGATGTAATATGACCATTACCACTATCTAATTCCAGAACCATTGTCATAATGCCAAAGAGAAACCCTGTTGTACCCATTAAGCAATCACTGCTCATTGTCCCTAGGACATATGTTCTTAAGGCACTTTAATGAGATTTTCATATAGCTAAGATGGGTATTTAAGTTGACTTTGGGTCTTGAAACATAATCAAAATGATTTTGGCCTAGAATAAGTTATGGAGGAGAATCTTGAAACTTTGTCCTATCTTTACATCAAAACAATCTTGGGCCCTGCCTGCTAAAAAGTCCTCAGCCCACATCTGTGTAGAGGTGGGTTCTCCTGTTCAGTCATTGTCTTTGCCAAGTTCAGCCTTTTTTTTTTTTTAGGTTTATTTACTTATTTTGAGAGAGAGCAAGTGAGCGAGCACACAAACAGGGGAGGAGCAGAGAGAGAGAGAGAATCCCAAGCAGGCTCCTTACTGTCAGCATGCTGCCTGAACGAGGCTCGATCCCACAAACTGGAATCAAGACCTCACCTGAAATCAATGGTCGGACACACTTAACCGACTGAGCCACCCAGGTGCTCCTCGGACCTTTTTTTTTTTTTTTAAGGTTATCTATTTATTGTGGGAGGAGATGAGTGGGGGAAGAGCAGAGAGGGAATGAATCCCAAGCAGGCTCTCCACTGTCAGCACCAAGCCTGATGAGGGGATTGATCCCATGAATCATGAGATCATGACCTGAGCTGAGATCAAGAGTCAAGACACTTAACTGAGTTCACACAGGCTCCCTGAGTTCATCGTTTTTAATCTAACATTTATGGAGCACATTATGTGCCATACTCAATTGTAAAGCTTTTTACATGGATTATTTAATTTGGTCTCAAATAATCATAGTATGCTAATGTTATAGTACACTAGTTTCGTCTCCATTTTACTGTTCAGGATATGGAGGCAGGAGCAGCAGATGCAACTTGCTGGAAATGATACCAGTACTAAGTGGAAGAACAGTTAGTGAGTGTCAAGCTCTAGATCCCTTGCTTTTGTCCTTCCCTAGAAGAATGTCAGTTCCAAAACTAGTTGAAAAACATTTCTCAGTACTTAACAAGCAGTATAGATGTATCAATTAATTGCCATCATAATGCTAAGTAGCACCCACCCACAAAACCTTAGGGACCTGCAACAGCACACATTAAGTGTGTGAGTCTGTGGGTTGGTTTATCCCAGTTGGGCTGGGCTGGGGTAGACCGCTAAAGCTCTGTTGTTCTTGGCTTACTTGCTCATATATGTGGGGTCACCTGGCTATGAAATGATCTAGAATGGCCTCAGCTGGGATGATTGGGGCAACCAGCTCTGCTCTATGTGTCTTTCTTCTTCTAGTAAGTGCAAGGGCAAGCAAGGACGGTCACACAAGCACTTCTCAGGCCTCTGCTGACGTCAGGTCTGCTAATACCCATTAGATAAAGCAAGTCACATAGCCAGCCCAGATTCACAGGGTAGTGAAGAGAGACTGCTCTTTATGGAAGGGACCTGGATGGTCCTGTGACAAAGGCTATAGATAAGGATGGGGCTGTGAATGCTGTCCCTCTGCTACAGTAGGTCAGCACCAAAATTCACTAACATTCAGTAGTTAAGAGCTTAAAAACCCTTCTGGATTGGTACCTACCTCCATCTTCCACCTTCTCCTGTAGTAGTTCTCTGCATTATCCTCTATACTTAATGGATAGCTTTTGTCCTGTGATTTTCTCACTTCTGGCTCTTTTCCTCGCACTGTCCCTTCTGCCTCAAGTGGCCTTTCTCTCCAAGCCTGGCTCACTTCTTCTCATCCTTTGGGCCCGCCTAGCTCATGCCCCATCACTTTCTTAAGGCAGCTGATGTTGCTGATGGCAACCTCAGTCAGCCTTGGTTCAAGATCTTTGTTAATAAATGCCTCACTATATTATTTGGTAATTATTTTTGTTCACATTTTTGTTGAGATATAATTCATTTACATAAAATTCACCCATTTAAGTATACTGTTCTATGTTTGTGGTATACTCACACAGTTGCACAGCCATCACCACAGTCTAAATTCAGAACATTTTCATCACCTCCAGAAGAAATCTCATACCCACTACCAGTCACTCTCCATTCTCCTCCCTCCCCCTGCCCTAGGCAACCACTCGTATACTCTGTGGATCTGCCTATCCTGGGCATTTTATATAAATGGAGTCGTACTCCGTGTGGTCTTTTATAACTGCCTGCTTTCACTTAGCATAAAGTTTTCAGGGTTCATCCATGTGCATCCATCCATGCAACACATGTCAGTACTTCATTCCATCTTACTGCCGAGTAATATCGTATTGTATGGCAGTATCACATTTTATTTATCCACTCATCAGTTGATGGACTTTGTTTTCCTACTTTTTGATTATATGAATAATGCTGCGATGAATCTCTGCCATGAATACCTGTGGATATATGTTTTCATTTCTTTTTTTTTAATAGTTTATTGTCAAGTTGGTTTCCATATAACACCCCGTGCTAATCCCCACAAGTGCCCTCCTCCATGACCATCACCCCCTTCCCCACCCCCCAAACCCCATCAGCCCTCAGTTTGTTCTCGGCATCCAAGAGTTTCTAATGGCTTTCCTCCCTCCCTCTCCTCAATTATTTTTCCCCTTCTTCTCCCCCACGGTCCTCCGTTAAGTTCCTCCTAAACCTCCTATACGTGCAAACATATGGTAGCTGTCCTTCTCTGCCTGACTTATTTCGCTCAGCATAACACCACAAGTTCCATCCATGTTGCTACACATGGCCAGATTTCATTCTTTTCTCATTGCCATGTAGTATTCCATTGTATAGATAAACCACATCTTCTTGATCCATTCATCAGTTGATGGACACTTAGGCTCTTTCCATGTTTTGGTTATTGTTGAGAGTGCTGCTGTGAACATTGGGGCCCATGTGCCTCTATGCATCAGCACTACTGTGTCCCTTGGGTAAATTCCTAGCAGCGCTATTGCTGGGTCATAGGGGAGTTCTAGTGTTAATTTCCCAAGGAACCTGCACACTGTTTTCCAGAGGGGCTGCACCATTTTACATTCCCACCAACAGTGTAGGAGGGTGCCCATTTCTCCACATCCTCGCCAGCATCGAGTCCTCTGATTTGCTCATTTTAGCCACTCTGACTGGCATGAGGTGGTATCTCAGTGTGGTTTTGATTTGTATTTCCCTGATGAGGAGGGATGCTGAGCATCGTTTCATGTGTCTGTTGGCCATCTGGATGTCCTCTTTGGAGAAGTGTCTGTTCATATCTTCTGCCCATTTCTTCACTGGATTATTTGTTTTTCAGGTGTGAAGTTTGGTGAGTTCCTTATAGATTTTGGATACTAACCCTTTATCTGATATGTCATTTGCAACTATCTTTTCCCATTCCGTTGGTTGCCTATTAGTTTTCTGGGTTGTTTCCTTGGCTGTGCAGAAGCTTTTAATCTTGATGAGGTCCCAATCATTTATTTTTGCTCTTGATTCCCTTGCTTTTGAGGATGTGTCAAGTAAGAAGTTGCTGCGGTGGAGGTCAAGGAGGTTGTTTCCTGCTTTCTCCTCTAGGGTTTTGGTGGTTTCCTGTCTCACATTCAGGTCCTTTATCCATTGTGAGTTCATTTTTGTGTATGGTGTGAAAAAATGATCTAGTTTCATTCCTTTTCATGTTGCTATCCAGTTCTCCCAGCACCATCTATTGAAGAGGCTATCTTTTTTCCATTTGATA